>NC_081327.1:14924800-15232600 GCF_026419965.1 Kogia breviceps
AGAGCATGGGCTCTAGCCGTGCAGGCTTCAGTAGTTGTGGCATGTGGGCTCAGTAGTTGTGGCTCACGGGCTCTAGAGTGCAGGCTCAGTAGTTGTGGTGCGTGGACTTAGTTGCTCTGTGGCATGTGGGATCTTCCCAGACCAGGGCTTGCAGTGTCCCCTGCACTGACAGGCGGATCCTTAACCACTGCGCCACCAGGGAAGCCCTAAGCCTTTATATTTTTATTATAAAAAATACGTGCTCACTGGGAAAATGCAAACAGTACAGAATTATGTAAAGTAGCAGGTGAGAGCTGACCTACCTCTCCTTCCCCTAACTCTGTTAGTAACCACTGTTGGCTGCTGCATAGCCTTTCCCGATTTCTCTCTCTCTCTCTCTCTCTCTCTCTCTCTCTCTCTCTCTCTCTCACACACACACACACACACACACACACACACACACAGCTGTGTGCATGCACATTCCCCTCTTCTTCTGGAGGCAGAATAAAATGATGGCTGAGCGCTCAGGCTCCAGAGTCACACAGAACCAGGTTCTAGTCCTACCCCTGCCACTTTATTTGCCATGAGATATTGGGCAAGTGATTAACAGTCAATCTAAGATTCAGTTTCCCTTTTTGTAAAAGGAAAAGCCATGGGAGTACCGACGTTGTGGTTTGGTAAGGAATAGTGTGTGCAGAGGGATTAGCACTGTGACTGCGTGTTTGAAGGTCTCGGACACTTAGCTGCTACTATTATATACATAATGGATCATACTGTTTACTTTATGCTTTTATGCAACTCTTTTTTCTTTCCTTTAGAAAGTTTTAATTCCTTTTTTTTTTTTTTTTGCGGTACGCGGGCTTCTCACTGTTGTGGCCTCTCCCGTTGCTGAGCACGGGCTCCGGACGCGCAGGCTCAGCAGCCATGGCTCACGGGCCCAGCCGCTCTGCGGCATGTGGGATCCTCCCTGACCGGGGCACGAACCCGTGTCCCCTGCATCGGCAGGCGGACTCCCTACCACTGTGCCACCAGGGAAGACCAATTTCTATCTTTTTAATGCTCTTTTGCAATCCTTCCTTCCTTCCTTCCTTTCTTTCTTTCTTTTTTCTTTCTTTCTTTCTTTCTTTCTTTCTTTCTCTCTCTCTCTCTCTCCCTTCCTTCCTTCCTTCCTTCCTTCCTTTCCTCACTTTAGAAAGTTTAAATTTCCCTTTTTTTAATTGAGACAAAATTGGTATACAAATTTCAAGTGTATACTATTATAATTTGACATCTGTATGCACTACAAAGTGATCACCACCAAAGGTCTAGTTACCATCTATCACCATGCGATTGATCTTGCATCTGTTTTTGTAGCTAAGATGTCTTGAGCCTCTTTCCACACCACAACTCATCAAGATTCGATGCAGGGTTAAGGAGTTGGACCCCTTGTCAACTCCTCATCCCTAGGTTTCTGCTTCTGAGAGATTCCTGGCTGCATGTGAGTAACAGAGGCCACAGCCTCTGCGGTATCTGGGCCTCCCAGGATTTGGAGGCAGGTAATAACCTTGTCTACCCAGGAGGTGGCAGGCAGAGTCCAAGAGAGGACAGCAAGTAGCACAAGGAAAGTGTGGGGCCCTCACAGCCTTTCACCCCTGTGGCCTGTGCCCTTGCAACTTGCTGTGACTTCTGAAGTTGCACCTTGTCTTCTGCAAGGGGGTCACGGCCTCTACTTTCACTTTTCCTTGGGGCACCTCAGGCAGACTTCAGACTGTCCAGAGACCAAGCTAGTCTTAGATCCCAATATACTGATGTCATCGTTTTATAGAACCTGCTGTCTTGAGTATTTTGTAACTGGCTTTATGATTGTAATATGTTTTTTTATTTTCATCTCCCCCCCCCTCCCCCCTCCCCCACCACTGCCATCCTTCTTTGGAGAGCGTCTACTGGTTTGGGTAGATGGTTATTTTCGTCCCACCTCTCTCCCACCATACACGTACTGCTCTTTCGTTCTGGGACTTATTCCCTCTCCTTCAAGGATCTAAGCCCCCTCCTAGTACCAACCTCTTCTCTATGCTCTATTAATTCAAACAGTCTTACTTTTCTTCTTTTTCTGCTCCAACCATGTCACAAAACTCAGACATCCTCTTTCATCCTCTTTGCTCAAAGGTCCTTGGATTACTTACCCATGTCTGTACCAGTTTTCCTCTTTGTGAGAGAGCTTGTCTTGGATTCTTGAGGACCATTTCCTTGAGAGGTGATAAACCTTTAAAGTCTTATTTGCAGAGGAAGTCATGGGAGGGGTCAGACAAATGACAGTGGCATGGGATGAAAGGTCAGGAACAAGGTTGGTGATTTCTTTGGCGCAGGACAGTTCTTGGCAAGGGTCACAACTGTATTAGGGCCAATAATAATTTGTTTCCTATCTGGCCCATGGGCTGTTGTCAGGATCAAATGAGATAAGAGTCTGAAACCACTTTGTAACATGTAAAGCACCTTATAACCTGTTAGGTATCATTAGTCCTCAAAATCACCCATATCCCACCCATGTGGCAGGAAGAGCGCAAGATGGAAAGTCAAGAGACCTGGGTCTGCTATCAATTTGTTGAGTGTGCGGAGCAAGCTTCCTGCTCCAGCAGATTGATTCAGTCATTTGTTGAATACCTGTGTCAAGAATGGTTCTGGGTGCTGGGGATGCACAGGTGAACGTTATCCTGGAACCCACATTCAAGAGGGGAAGACAGGCAATAAACAAGTAAACAAACAAATAACAATAAGAAAGAAGAAATACTTGAGGCTAATGATGGTAGCTTGAATACCCGTGTCTCCTTTGGGTCACTTCTGAAATCCCACCATAATGACAGTAAAGAGATCTTTTTGAAAGGCACTAGGCCCATAAGGACGGGGAGAAGAAAAGAGGATTCAATGCCACCAAAATTTTGGAAGCAGATGAATGAGTGGTAACTGGTAACTGACTTGGCAGACCTATGAAAGTTGAATCCCAAGCCAGTAGTAGGAAAAGCCAAGACTCAACCAAGCTTCTACTACAGAGTCCACAGAAAGCTCATGAACTGGTGGCAAGAGGTACCTCTGGAAATAGGGGTGAAGTGCAAGCTAACATAAGGAAGAGTGGTTGAAAGTTTATTTGAAAAGAACCCCCAGATCTCTTCCCCAGTTTCCTGATGCAAGGCAACTGCCCCTCACCCAGGGAAACACTGGAGTTTTATTCTCTGGAGAGGAGAACACAGAGGGTTTTTGGAATGTGGGACACCAGACACAGTAGGAAGAGGGAACAATGTATGTACATCAGAGATTAAAGGAATGCTACATATTGAGACCTTCCAGCTGTCTTTTCCATGTGGCTCCTAAATTTCTGGCAGTCCAACTTTCACCCTCCAGGCAGGAGATTAGAAGAATCTTTTCTGGGAAATTTGATCAGCCCAAGAGGAAAACCCCTAAGCGTTGACATGGGAGGTTCCCCAACTAAATGACCCAGTTGAATCACCCTCCAGTGAAGCCTAACTCATGTGCTCACAACTTCCATTCATTATTTAATACCTATGGAAGGCAGCCTCCAAGACAGCCCCAGTGATCCCACCTTAATGTATTCACCTTCTTGTATAATTCACTCCCCCTTTCAAAATGGGCTGAGTGGGAATTCCCTGGTGGTCCAGTGATTAAGACTTGGCGCTTTCACTGCCATGGACCTGAGTTTGATCCCTGGTCAGGGAACTAAGATCCTGCAAGCAGCAAGGCACAGCCAAAAAAAATAAATAAAAATAAAAAAAATAGGGCTTCCCTGGTGGCGCAGTGGTTGAGAGTCCGCCTGCCGATGCAGGGGACACGGATTCATGCCCCAGTCCGGGAGGATCCTACATGCTGCGGAGCGGCTGGGGCCGTGAGCCATGGCCGCTGAGCCTGTGCTCAGCAATGGGAGAGGCAACAACAGTGACAGGCCCGCGTACCGCAAAATAAATAAATAAATAAATAAATAAAAATTAAAAAAAAAAAAAAGGGGCTGCAAAAAAATGATGGAAGATCACTTTGAAGATTAGATTTTTAAAAAGACTGCCTAGTTCGTGCCCCGGTCTGGGAAGATCCCACATGCCACGGAGCAGCTGGGCCCATGAGCCATGGCCACTGAGCCTGCACGTCTGGAGCCTGTGCTCGGCAACGGGAGAGGCCACAAGAGTGAGAGGCCCACCTAGCACACACACACAAAAAAAGACTGCCTTCCTTCTTGTCATCTCTTGCTTTCTTCCTTACTTGCTCTGGTGGAAGCCAGCTGCCCTGCAGAGAGGCCCACATGGTAAGAAACTGAGAGAGGCCTCCAGCCCATATCCAGCAAGGAACTGAGGCCCTCAGTTCAGAAGCCCTCAAGGAACTTAATTCTGCCAACAACCATATTTTTATGTGAACGTTTTCAAATATGATAAAAAGTAGATGGAATAGTACAATAGAATCTTATCCATCACCCAAATTCAACATTTATGGAGATTTTGCCTTATTTTCATTCCTCTTTTTCCCTTTTCTGACTTTAAAGCAAACACTAGACACCATATCATATTATTTTTATATACTTTGCATATATCTCAAAAACGTATTAGTATCCTTCCTTCTCTTCAAGATGAGCAGACCATCAAGGATTCCCAGATGTCTGATGACAACTTCTGACCTAAAGGACAGAGGCCAGGGGACTTCCCTGATGGTCCAGTGGTTAGGAAATCCACCTTCCAACGCAGGGGACGCAGGTTTGATCCCTGGTGGGGGAAGTAAGATCCCACATGCTGCAGGGCAACTAAGCCCACGCACCTCAACTAGAGAAAAGCCCACACACCGTGGCGAGGAACCTGTGCGTCATGGCAGAGACCCACTGCAGCCAAAAAAAAAAAAAAAAAAAAAAATAGAAGGCAGTACCTAAAAAGGTAACTTGGAACAGGGAGATGAAAATTCCTTAAAGAGATCAGAGCGGATATTATAACCATGAAACAAAGTCAAGAATAAAAGAGATTATGTGGATATGAAAAGAGATAGCATAAAGGAAACATTAAACAGAAGGGCTGGAAGATAAACTTGAAATCTCACAGAAAGTAGAGCAAAAAGATGAAGTGATGCAATATGGGAGAGAAGGAAAAATTAGTGGGTCAGGCTAGGAGGTCCAATGTCCCCCAAATAATAGGAGTTCTAGAAAGAGAAAAGAGAGAAAATGAAGGAAAGGAAATAATCACAAAATGTTTTAAGAGAATATCCCCAAACTGAAGGATACTATTTTGCAGATTGAAAGAGTCCCAGTGCCTAGTGCAATGGATGAAATTTTAGAATACTTGTGAGAAAGGTAAAGGACCCTACAAGTTTCCACTAAGAAAAAGATAGACTATAAAAAAGGAATCAGGAATCAGAATGTCTTGGGAACTTTCAACAAGATGGGGATCTAGATGGCAATATGGCAAAGTCTTGAAAATTCTGAAGGAAAATGATTTCCCATATAGAATTCCACACATAACCCATATCAATTAAGCATAAAGGTAGAATGAAGACATTTTCTGACATGCAGAGTCTCAAAACATTTATTACTTTCTAGAGAAGCTGTTAGAGGACATGAAGGAAGAGAAACAAGTGCTGAGAAGCAAAAGACCTCTCAATTTAAAAACGTCTAGGGGTCAGCTGTACACCTGGCATAAACCACAACCAGTCAAGACTGGAACAGGTCAGAAAGTTCTCAGATCTCTTCAAGAAGATGAATCTGTCTCCTACTAATAAGTCTGAAGGTCTTGAGAGGAGATAAGACAATTGGCAAAGAGTTTGGGTGAAATCAATGATAAGTATGTAAAAAACTGAGGATATGAAAAATAAGGCAACTATTAATTCTGGGGTGGGGGGGAAAGTTGTGCAGGGTATAAAAGTAATCATTGTTTACTATAGAGCTCCATTATTTATATAGTCACAATAATGTAAACATTGAGTATTATTCTAACACAATTATGATGTAAGTATATTATGAATATACAGAGTGGGAAGGGTGCAAGTGTGTTTATGTATTGGGGAGAGCCAAATCCACATCTGACATTGGGTAAGTTCACAGATAAAACCTTATATTGAAAAATGGGAGAGTATAGTAAAATAAGTAAGTTCCTTACAGACATGAGGGATGAGTATTCAGTTGAAAAAAGGTGAAAGCAGTTGCCTCCAGGAAGGGGTAAATGTTTGTGGTGGGGCAAGAGGGTGAGGGATGCTATTTTTCACAGCAAACTATTTGACTCATTAAACAGTGTGCATGTATATCTTTTATAAAAATAACAAGTAAGACCAAAAAATAGATGATATCAGACAGTGATAAATGCAGTAAAGTCAGTAACTCAGGATAATGTGAGTGAGTATATCAGAGGGAGGCAGTTTTGGACTGGGCTGAGGAGAAAGTCCCATGAGCAAATGAAATTTAAGTCACAGGCAGCCTGAAAGATGAGAACTCAGCCATGTGAGAATCTTAGAGGAAAAGGGTCCAAGAAAAGGGGGCAGCAAGTACAAAGGATCAGAGGGCAAGATTTTAGCAAGTTGTTGAAAGCACAAAGGAAGAATAAAGTGAGAAGGATGGGGTGCCGGGCAGGAGTTGGGGGCAGATGAGCTTTGGCAGATGGACAAGTGTCAGATCAGGCAGGGCCTTGCTGGCCATGGGGACACCATGAGTTTTATTCTGAGAGCCATGCATGAGCAGCAATTGGAGGCCTCTATGCAGAGAAATAGAATTACATTTTAAAAATACTGCCATGTATACATTTCTATAAGGTGTTAGATACTGTTCTAAGTGTTTTGTATGTATAATATTAAACTCACTTAATCCTCATGATAGCATGAAGATGCGTTAGCCCATTTTTTTTTTTTTTTTTTTTTTTTTGTCAGAAAACTAAAGCACAGAGAAGTTGAGTTGCACAGTGTATGCCAGGATTCAGTCCCAGTTACTGTGACTGCTGCCTCCTGGAAACCCTACTGGTTAGTCCAGTGGAGGAGAAGGTCTAGATATGGTGATTCTCAGCCCTCTAAGCTTCCCAACACCTGGGAGCTGTAACAAAATAAAGTGCCCAAAGGCACTGGCATTTTTAGAAGACCCTCGGTGCAGCCAGATCTCAGTGCAGTTGAGAATCTTCAGACTAGAGACTTTTGAAGATTCCCCAGGGTTCCACAACTCTGTCCTCACACCACCATTTCTGTTGCAGGTGGCATGGGATGGCTCCTGGTTACCGCCGTGGCCTCCCACCCAGGCTGTCTCAGAGCCCAGGCATCCTGCCTCTCGCCAGCCACCACTCCTTCCCAAGAACCTGGCTTTCCATGCTGGTCTCTGCTCTGGATACTCAGGTGTCTTGTTCCACCTCTGCTTCCTTTCTTTCCTCGGAGCCTCAGCTGCCAGTCTCCACCTCCCTCGCCAGCGTTCTGTACCAGGCTAGTGCACACTACATGAATCATGTTTCCTTCCCCCCTTTCTCTTCTGCAGTGAGGTAACCGATTGAGAGAGCGAGCGTGCCTGTCTCTCTAGTTTTGAGAGGGAGTCTGGGGTCCGCACCAGGGGTCAGAAGACCGTATTGATGAGGATTGGCACATGTCACTTGACAGCTCTGAGCCTCAGTTTTCCGTGTCGTTAAGCGGGGAGAAGATAATGTGCTGCGCTTCCTATCGGAAACCTCAAGATCCCCCTATTATCTGATGCTTGCCTATCTTCCAGCCATCACTCAGGCCCAGTCACCCTGGCCTTTCCGTTCCTTGTGCAAATTCAGCTTGTTCGAGCCTTGCACTTGCCTTGAACCCTTTGCTCGGAACATATCCCCCCCCAGTTCTTGGCTTGCATGATTCCTTCTTGTCATTCTGGTCGCAGCTCAAAGGGCACCTTCCAGTGGCCTTCCCAAGCCACTCATTCATTCCTCAAAGTCATCCCCTACCCTGACTCTGTCTTACTGTCTTCACAGCCCTTAGCATCTTCTCAGAGTGTCTGTTTATTGACTCCCTGTCTTCCTCTCCCACTGGAACGTGAGCTGCATGAGAGCAGGGGTCTTGTCCTTGTTCATTGCCATGTCTTTAGCACCTAGAACAGGGCCTGACGCGTAGTAGGCCTCCATGTACCTTTGTGGATGAAGGAATGCCTCCGTATGATGACGTGATGTCTGATGTGGCACTTTAGAAACTCGAGACTGCTGTATGTGAGTGTGGGTTTTTTATTTAAAATATCTGGATTTGGGAGCAGTATGTTTACTTTCGTAACACTGTTCCCTTGAGGCTGATTGCAGCTTGGACTGACAGACAGCAGGGGATAACGTTTGGGGAGAGGGAGCCTGAGGTTAGGATAGAGCCGAGGCTAGCCCCTCCTTGGGTGAGCTGTTGGTGGACAGCTGACAGCAGCCTGCCTTGGTTCCCCACCCCTTCACATCGTCTCCCTTATCAGACATTGGAAACTTTGCCAAGTAGGTTACTGGACTACTGCATCTGACGGCTTAGAGATCTTTGTCCCAATTTCCTGGTTGAATGTGCAACTTGTAGATGAGAAATGTCCTCATTTCCGGTGACTAGAGAAAAATAATGAAAAGGAAAAAAAACGGGGCAAAAGTATTTAACCACAGGAGGAAGAGAAAGCTGAAAAGAGAGAGGAGAGAGAGAGGGAACTAACAGAAACCTGAAGGTAAGGAGCAGGGAAGTTAAAGGGAGTGGAGTTGGAATCTTGGCCGTGTGTTTACCTTCAGACCGTCTCTGGGCCCACCCATGCCTGCTTTCTCTAACCGCAGTGACCCCCGCAAAACCACACTACACGTAAGCTCTGGCTTGTGTGGTCAGTTGAGAGTTTCTGAAGAAGGGACACAACAGCAACAGTTTCCAGAAATAGGAAGTGAAATAGTCAATGCCAGTTTCCCCTTTCCTGCTGGTCGGGCCCCCAGGTCAGGCTCAGCCAGCCCTCCCTCTACCCCTGTTTCCTGGTAGCGCTCTAGGCTGCTGTCTGTGTTATTCATTAACCAGGCACTAATATTTCTGTTTACCCATCTGTCCTCCTGCAGGGGATTCAGAGGAGTCCTGCAATCTAAGCAGCCACCCGGATGCTCTTGGATCTGGCCCAGTCAGCCACATTTAGCTAGTGTTTATCGTGTTGAAAGTCCTGCGCCAGAGCCTCGTACGATATGCAGCCAGGGAGAGAGAAAGTTTTCTCAAGTAGGATGCGACCAGTCTGCCACCTGAGCATATGTGCTGAGCGGTGCATCCAGTGACGTGCTTGAGCTGGCTTGCAAGAGCCCATTATCAGCATCGCTTGCCAAACCCGTGTTCAGTGTCTTCACATTGGTAGAAACTGGCCCTGGAAGGAGTGTATGTGCCACAGAAATTGGCAAGTACTGCAAATCAGGGCCTTTGCTACCCTCCAACCCCTGCCCCCCGCGCCCTCATCCGAAGAACCAGCATACACTGGGGACATCTAGTTATCAAAGGCCTCCTCCTCCTTGGTTCTTGGACGTCCAATTCTAGTGAAAGAGGAAACAGCCCCACTTTCAGGGAGCTCCCAGCCTGACGACAATTTTCCGTGTTTGCTAGAATACTTTATTGTTCTTAACTCTTTTGTGTACATTATCGGCTTGATCCTAACAACCGTCTCCCGTCAGTGGAGAGCACAGATACCAGAGTGATCATCTTACAATGGAAATCAGATTATTTCACTGTCTTGCTTTAAACCCTTGAATAGCTTCAAAAGCTCTGGCAATGAACTCATACTTCCATCTGGGGCCTTAAACACTTAGTGTCGTCTGGTGCCCCCTGACTTCCTTGACTTCCTCTTTCACTCTCTCCCCATTTCACAATATTCCAGCATCAGCTTCACCTGAGATTGTTAGAAATACAAACTCTTGGGCCCTGTCCCAGACCTACTGATTCTGAAACTGTGGGGAGGGAAGACTGTAATCTATGCTTCAGCAAACCCTCCCTGTGTTTCTCATAGATGCTTGAGTTTGCAGACCTCTGCTCTGTCCCCACACTGAGATGGGGGCAGCATCTCTGTGCCCCTGAGAGGCTAAGTGTTTCTGCCTCCTTAGGGCTTTTGCACCTGTGGTTCCTGTTTCTAGAACTCTCTTCGCATGGGCTGTGTGGTCAGTTGGGAATTTCTGAGGAAAGGACACAACAGCATCTTTTCCAGAAAGGGAAAGTGAAAGAGTCAATGCCAATAGGCAATGGCAACCCCTTCTCATTGTTCAGGTCTCAGTTGACCATCACTGACTCCGGAGAATCGTCTAAACCTTCTCAATCCCTCATTATACTTTCTCCCATATCCCTATTTTGGTCCATTTGTAAAAGCCATTTGCCACATTCTGAAATTCTTCAAAATTCTTGTTGCTTGTTTACTTGCTCATTAACTATTTTTTCCCACTAGAATGGAAGCCCCAAGAGGGCAGGTGCCTTGTCTCTTATATGCTCTGCATCCCCAGCCCCTAGAAAACTATCTGGCTTATAGTAAATATGTAAGTAGATAAAAATCAGTACATATTTGGTGAACAAATAAATTACTAATTTCCCAGTAAAGAGATGGGCTATGTATCAAATGGCTTGATGGAGATCAAATACTTGTTAGTGAGTAGCTAAAACTTCACCCTGAAATTCTCAGACCAGGTCCAGAAATTTTCTTGCACTTTTTAGCAAGAGCAGCCATGTCCCTAAAACCCTGGGAATCTCTGAGTTGGAAGGAGTCTGGCAGTTAACTGGTTCAGCCCTTATCAGATGTATGAGTTTCCTCCATGTTCTAAGATGAGTGTTTTCTACTTCAGAATTCCTGGAGACTGGGGAGTGATTATCTTGTTTAAGTGATTACCCTGACTGTTTAAGATGTAACTCCCTGCATCTTTTGCCCGTGATCTTTGTTCTTTGTGGGGCTACAGAGAATACATCTTCTATAAAATGAACCTAATCTTGTTCCAGCCACATATTCAGCGTTCTCTTACTTGTTTCTCATATGTTGGTAAAAAAAGCAGACACTTCGGAGTCTGGTAGACCTGGATTCAAATTTCTTCTCACTACTGACCTTGGAAAGTTCCCTTAATTGTCTCAGGCTCCTTCTGTAGAACAGTGCCTGGCATTTAATGTGTATTATTATTATTATTATTATGTTTCAAATCTCCAAAGCATTTTGGTTCATTTTTCTGGGCTTGATTCCTTGGGTTAGTTTCTTTTTTTAAAATGTGCTGCTGAGTACTCAATATGTTACTGATTAGATCTCAGTGGAGTGGCTGTCATCAACTTTTTTAGACTCAGTTTCTTTTAATGCCACCCCAAATCAAATCAGCTCTTTTTTTTTTTTTTTTTTTGGAAGGTGTAATATATCACATATGCCTAGTAAGCCTACAGTCAGCTGAAAATCCCAGATTTTTTTCTTACACGTTACTGTCAAACCCTCCTATATAGTTGACTATACATTATTTCCATCATTTAAAATGTTCTACTTGCTATGTCTCTTTTAAGTGGAAGAACATCTTTGTTTCACACGGGTTGGTATCTTAGAGCTAAATAACACTGTATAGTTTCTCAGCAGTTTTATCTACGCAGTCTCATTTGACTCCTCAGAATAACCCTGAGAGGCATATGGTATCCTCATTATTATGCTTTGGAAACGGTGGCTTGGAGGTTGGGACTTGCTCAAGGTCATTCCACTGGTAAGCAGAATCAACACTGAAGCCAGAGCTCTTAGGACACCAGTCTGGTGTTGTCTTGAGGAAGAAAACCAGAAAATGAGCTCCCAGTTCAGTGGGAGTAATAAGGAGAGTCTTTCTGAAGAAAGTGAATGTTGAGTAGGGTTTCATAAGAGGGGAGAAAGCAAACAATCTGAAGCTGAGTCAGTATGGGGTTGAGGTGAGGGGGACTTATAAGCAGGAAAAGGTCTCTGAAGGATAATTTCTTGGGGCCCTGAGCTAGGCCAGTGGTTCCTGACCTGAGCTGCCCTTCATAATCACCTGGGAAGCTTTTTAAATCTCACCTGCTGCAGCCCCAGCCCCAGAGAGTCCAAGTCAGTAGATCTGAGGTGGCTATTTGTATTATTTTTATACCTCTACGTGTTATTCTGACGTATAGCCTCTGTTGCAGACCATTAGGTGCTGGAGAGCACAGTCTAGGGGTTCTTCTTGCAGAGAAATGTTAGGCAGGTAGAATTGGGAAGGGAGAGAGGATACAGAGCAGGCAATGGGATGATGAGATAGATACGAGTTCCTGAGAGGAAAATTGCTGATGAAAGGAAAACTCAGCAGGTTTCTAAGCTGGAGGATAACATGTTTTAAGCCTCTGTGATACACTGATAACTTTGAGCTGGGACTTGCCTCAATCCTCTTTCTGAGTCCAATCTGTATTCATCAGTCTAAACAGGAATCCATCCCTCCACTCTTATTGCACCTTTAACATATTTCTGTGGTTTCAGATGCACCACCCTCCCCCTTCGCTGCGGAGCCTAGCCCTCCATCCTAGTTTTGCTCTCCTTGTGCTTGCAGAAATGTGACAAAAATTGTGGACACTCTCTTCAGAGTTTTATAACCTTTATTTTCACTCTTTTTTTTTTGGTCATGCCACATGGCATGCAAGATCTTAGTTCCCCAGCCAGGGATGGAACCCATGCCCCCTGCAGTGGAAGCACGGAGTCTTAACCACTGGACTGCCAGGGAAGTCCCTAATCTTTATTTTCAATCGGCCAGACCAGGTTTTTTCCTGTGCTCATCAGTCTTGAGCTCTAACTGACGGTTGCCAAGCTGGTTTCTGACCTGTGGGGGGAGCCGTGGAGGGAGAAGACAAGACCCAGACCTCAGGTGGCTCCCAGTTTATTGGGGGAGACAGGTACACACATGAAGACAATTGCATCATACTTAAAGAGCAGCAAGTCAGATGGATATTGCCCACACCTAGGTCATTATAGCTCTAAGCCCCAGTCCTCCCTCCTAATCCCCTTGGTTCAGAACCTTCCTGCATCTTCTTTGACCTCATTTAGAATTTCTCTCCCATCT
This sequence comes from Kogia breviceps, assembly GCF_026419965.1. NCBI lineage: Eukaryota > Metazoa > Chordata > Mammalia > Artiodactyla > Physeteridae > Kogia > Kogia breviceps. Next base: position 14,937,748 of record NC_081327.1, read on the forward strand.
CTTTCCCAGTGGCTTCATTCTAGCACCAACAGCTAGACCAGTGTGTAGGTGTTGTTTCAAAGCTGGTAGCAAGGTTGTTTTAGGGCTCTCTGCTTCAGCTACCAAGTACCTCACACGGACAATTGGAATTTGTATTCTCTACGTTGCTTCAGAAACTTTGGTCTGATAGCGCTCCTGTGCTCGACCATCTCTTCTTTCGTCCTGGAGCTGTGCTCCTTTGGGAAGGAAAATTCAGTCAGGAAAGGACACAGAGCTGGTGAGAGAGATTATTTACAGTCCCGGTCGTGGTTTGGGTCTGAGGATTCCTGAATCCGGGCCAGGAACCCATGTTCTCCCTCTCCCAGCCTTCTCAATTCATACAAAAGCCTCTGAAGGTCCAGGGACATCCTTAGTCCGTGGTGAAGTCAGAACTCGCCACTCCGTCTGTTTGACTCACACCCCTGTCCACACTCGCCACTTCTGCTGTCTCTTTGCCTCTGCATCCCAGCAGGGAGGAGCCCTGATGCCGCAGTGCCTGCAACCCTTTTCCAAAGGCCCTGCGCACGACTGAAGAAGAGAAATAGAAAAGCAAGGGGTCCAGACTGGCATTGAGGGAACTGAATACCACGGCTTCTGCCCGCCACTTGGGGCTTGCCTTCATGTGGAATCCCACCAAGTGGGATATGTTATATGGCCCAAAGCACACCAGGAAATTAAGGAGGGTCACCACAGCCAGCCCCACAGCCCGGCGCCGCCTGTGGGCCCTCACGTGGGGCTGGGTGAGCATGATCCACACAAAACGCCAGTAGCAGAAGATGGTGACCACCATGGGGATGAAGAAGAGGACGAGGCACAGCTCTAGCCGCACGGGAAGCACCACCTTCAGCTGCTCTGGGGTGAAGTTCTCATAGCAGGTTATGCTACTTGCATTTGGGGTCTCCTGGGTTGAGTTCAAGTACTGAATGACGATCACCACGGTGCAATGACCAAAGGACAAGATCCAGGCGATCAGAGCAGCAATCACTCCGTACATGGGCCGGCGGGAGAGCTTGTACTGCACGGGGAAAGCCACTCCCAGGTAGCGCTCGACGCTGATGCCTGCCAGGAGCCACGTGCTGCAGTAGATGCTGCTGTAGAAGCCAAAAGCCACGAGGGCACAGACTAGCTCCGGCAGGTACCAGCGGGAGTCATACGCGGCCTCCACCATCTTGAAGGGCAGCAGCAAGAGCAGCAAGAGGTCCGCCAGCGTCAGGCTGAGCAGGAGGATGTGGATAGGGGCGGGGCGGGGTTGGCGGACGCGCCCCGCAAAGGCCCGCAGCGCCAGGATGTTGGTGGGGAGACCAGTGAGGAAGATGATGATGTAGGCTGTGAGGATCAAGGAGTTTTCCAAGCTGGGCATGACTGCTCTGGAAGAGGAGGAAAAAGGGCAGGGTCAGGAGGGGGGGTCGGGTTCCGCCTGGGGACACCCTCCCAGGCACTCTCCCCTTCCCAGGCTTTCTGCTCCCTCCGCCTCCGCTGCTTGGCTCACGCTGGACCTGCCAGCGCTGCTCAGAGCAATTGTTGACTTTGCCTGGGGCGAGATATTAAGCAGTAGTTATTATGTTTGCCATCGTGTGTCCCTGGGGGGAGGCCAACCCTTGGCTTCCCAAGGGACTTCCCCCTCCGGTTTTCCCAGCCTTTCTCCTTCTCTTGTCACAGATACAGGAAGTTACTGTTAATCAGTTTCCAACTTTCCTTAAGTCCTTTCCTCAGCCAGAGAGACCTGCAGAGAGAAAAGGCAAAGCTCACTGCAGCAAGGAGGGAGCTGGATGGTGTCTCTCAGGAGAACTCGGGCCGTGAAAACCCAGGCCCCGCGACCCAGTGCTGGTTCCTCCTCAGGACCCTGCCACACGCCCAGGAAGCAGGTGCCCAGCCCCCAATCCATCTGCCTACCTGTTTTCCTTCTCCTTTTTGCAGAACACAAATTCTCCTCCACCTTTCCCTCCCCTGTCCAATTCTGGGAGTATACTGAAAAGGGGAAGCTGGAGAAGTGTAGGGGTTGGGGGGGGGGCTCAGGGAGGAAGGGTGAGCCAGCCCTGTCCTCTGGGGCTCGCCTCTCCAAAGACTTCCGAGAATCTTCAGAAAAGCACACGGGCAGTAACTGGCTCACGAGCTGGGTGTTTTGACAATAAACAGAGGAACTCTTCTTAATGAGGTAACAGTTTCTGTTCGGTTTGTATCGCTCACTATCCGCACACAGTCTGGGCCCTCCATCCTCTCTCCGGTCTTAGGGCCTGGTCCGCGATTCCTTGCCCCCCACCGGCTCCCGTTTCTGGATGTGCCCCTTGCCTTCAGTTTCCGACAGACTTCCTCCAGCACCAGCCCCACCCCTGTCCCCCAGCCCCAACCCGTTTCCCTCCAGTTATGATCCCGGCGTCGCTTCCTAGAGCGCAAGTACTAAGCCAGTTGCCTTGCCTTGTCTTTGTTCCGGATAGAGGGCTTCTTGGGATTGGCCCTGAAGGAAAGTCTGAAAGCTTCTGGAAAAGAGGAACAGAGCTTTAGCCACTGCTACCGCCCATTTCACACAGGAAAAAATTGTAAGGAACCTGGCTGGTAGAAAGCTTTTATACCAGCCCTAGTCATGTGACCAGAGAGGAGAAGGTCAGTAATTGAGCGCTGTCTCCTCTCGAACCCAAAGGAGAGGGTGCCAGCATCTTTGTTCCCCCCTCCCCCCAAGAGATCCCCACTCTGATTTCCAAACTCAGATTTTCTGTCCTTAGTTTCTGAATTTTTTTTTCAATCCCAAGCATTTTTTTCCCCATTTCCCAAGTCAGATTATCTCGTCTTCTCTTTTCTATGTGATTTCTTCTGTAATTCGACTCAATCTCAGAAAAGAGGCTTTATGCTTCCTTTTATTCTTCAGTTTTCCTCTTATTGTATAGTTTCCTGCCCTCTGCCCCCAACAGATGTCTTTTGCCCTCCCAGCTGAAACAGATTGCTTTCTCCTAGCCTATGTCTTGTTGGGGTGGAAATAGCGTGGGATTCAGAGTCATGCAGCCGTGGGCTCAAATACAAATCCCTCCCTTGTGACCTTGAGGCAGATCAATTTGCTGAACTTTAGTTTCTTTCTCGGTCAAGTGAGTCTGGGAATACCTACATCCCAAGACTTCTGTGCGGAGTCCCTGAGATAGTGTATATAGAGCATACAAGCCAGTGCTTCACACGTAATGGGTGAGCATCAGTAGAAGTGGTCCCTCCACCGGAGCCTGCTGGGCAGCTTCGTAGAGAGTGAGCCACTCCCTACGAAGAGGCTGAGGGCACAGGAATGCCATCTAACCCGGGAAAGCGGCAGGGATTCAGGAGAGCTGGGCCCAACCTCCTAGCCACCCTTGTTCTTTTCTCACTATTTCTCCCTCTCTGACTTTTGAAACACACACCTGAGGAAACAAAGATAATCAGAATATGTTTTCCCTTGACCTAGGGAATAGGTCTCTGGTTTGCCATCTGCGGCCTGATCCCTGCTCAGAGAATCTCCATTCCTTCCCTAGGACTTACACTTACTCCTTATTGTTTTCTCATTCATTTATTCATTCATTCAGCCATTAGTTTTGTGGCCTAGAGCCCCAGGGTCCAGGTATCTTAATATTTAGCTTTTCTTTCCCTTCAGCTCTCCACTCCTCTACAACAGAGGAGTTCTATCTTTTCATTTATTTCCTTCCCCTAGCATACCCATGCACTTCTCAGATTAACCAGGGAACTAAGGAACAGACCATTCTCTGTGGCTTGCTACCAGATTTATTTGTGTTGTTTTGCTTTTATGATTTTCTATAAATACTCACAAGGATCTGGGTTTAATTGCAAATTGGAAACTTACTGGAAAGCAGGTGTTGAGGAGTTAGGAGGGCTTCTTTATCTCTGCCTCTCCTTCCCCCACATCCTGCCTTTCTCATATCACTGTTGTGTGTCACCTATGTCGATGGTCCCCCATAAACTCCCTTCTCTGTGTTCATAGCAGTTATGAAGGTAGCATGATAATAGAAACCTCTAGATTCGTGATGCCCACCTATGTCACAGGAAAAAGAAATGCAGCCTCTCAGCTGAATTCAAGGGGTGGGTGAGCTTTCACAAAAGCCACATCTTTCACAATCTCTCCCAAGTTCAGTTTTCTGTCATCACCAAGCTTATTATAATAGGAAGTTATCTAAAGTTATGTAGAATCACTTTCTCCACTTCCTTATTCCTTAGTCACCCCTCTGTCCACTCTAATTTGGGTTACATCCCTATTTTTCCATAGGATCTGCTCTCCCTAAGGTAGGTAGTGGCTCTCTGTTACTAAATTCAATGGACATCGTCTTCCTATTTATTAGTGTCTTAAGACGTGGTTCTAGGTTCTTTCCTATCCTCATCTGATGCTCTCTTTCTAGTCTATTGCATCCATTTCTACAGCATCTTTTACCATCTTCATAACACCCAATTTTGACTCTCTATCCTGGATTTATGTGAGCTTTCACATCCACATGTGTAACTACCTAGTAGGCATTGTCATTTGGATGTCTCCCTGACACCTTGAATTCATTGTGTCTGGAACTAACTTTAGCCGATCTCCACCAAACTATAAACCTTTTTCTGGCATCTCTATGTTGGGAATGGGATCTCTTCCCATTTCATCCCTGAGCCATAATCTTAGATTATTATTTTTTTTGAGTCCTCAGTTCTTTTTTTAAAAGAATATTTATTTAATTTATTTATTTTTGGCTGTGTTGGGTCTTCAGTGCTGCGCGCGGGCTTTCTCTAGTTGCAGTGAGTGGGGGCTACTCTTCGTTGCGGTGCACGGGCTTCTCATTGTGGTGGCTTCTCTTGTTGTGGAGCACAGGTTCTAGGTGCACGGGCTTCAGTAGTTGTGGCACATGAGCTCAGTAGTTGTGGCACACGGGCTTAGTTGCTCCGAGGCATGTGAGATCTTCCCGGACCAGGGCTTGCATCTGTGTCCTCTGCATTGTCAGGCGGATTCATAACCACTGTGCCACCAGGGAAGTCCCTAGAGTCAATCTTAAAGTCAATCTTAACACCATCTTCTTCTTTGTGCCCCAGATGCAGCTCAACGTACTTCTCAAATGCCTAACAAATCTGTTCGTCTCTCTGCACCTCTGTCATCCCATCTCAGTGTAAGCCACCACCACCTGTTACCAGGATTTCAGCAGAGGTCATGACTAGCAGCTCCCTCACAGCCACTCACTCTCCAGAAAGTCAATTTCAGTCATAATGCATTTAGTGGGGTCTTTCTTAAAATGTCAAGCCAATCATACCATCCTCCTGTTTAAAATCCTTTCAGAGGCTTCTTACTGCTTTTAGGATAAATATCAAAATCCTTAACAAGGCCTCTAATGCCCACCTGGCATGGCCCTTGCCAACTTCCAGCCTTAACTCACATCACTCATCTCTCTCCTTGCTCTCTAAGCAGGACCATCTTTCATATCTGTGAATGTTTCATCTTTCCTTCTGCCAGGGGCCCTGGAAGCCTCTGCCTGAAATGCTCTTTACTTCTCATTACCCACTCCAGCCTCCCCAGTTAATCCCTAGTCTTTCCGGTATCCACTTCTTCCTTCAGAAAGCCCTCGCTGACCTCCTAGATTGAGTTAGATTCCCTTATTATATGTTCTTGTAGCATCTTTTCTATTGCTGAATAGTAGTCTCTTTAAGATATTTTATATTTTATTTATCCATTCACCTGTTGATAGACAGTTGGGATTTTTCAGTTTTTGACTTGTATAAATGAAGCTGCTGTGTACTTTGTTGTTCAGGTCTTTGTATGAATATGTTTTCAGTTCTTTTGGGCAAATACCTGGGAGTGTATTGGCAAGGTGGTATGGTAAACTTTTTGTCTGACTTTTGAAGAACCTGCCAGTTTTCCAAGCTGGCTGCACCATTTTTATTCCTATCAGCAAAGTATGAGCATTCCAGTTGCTCCACATCCTCACCAACACTTGATGTTGGTTAGTCTTAAATTTTAGGCATTCTGATTAGTGTGTCGTGGTATCTCATTGCGGTTTTAATTTGCATTTCTCTGCCAACCATTGATGTGGAACATCTTTTCAAGTACTTCTCGGACATTTGTGTATCTTCTTTTGTGAAGTGTCTGTTCAAACCTTTTGCTCATTTTTTTAAAAAAATGGATTATTTTAATAATGAATCCCGAGAGTTCTTTATTATCTGGGTACTAGTCATCCGTTAGATATATATATTATAAATAGTTTCTCTCATTCTATGACTTGTCCTTTTGTTTTATTAATTGTCTCTTGAAGAACAAAAGTTTTGCATTTTGATAAAGTTTAATTTATCTAGTTTTTCTTTTATGGTTTGTGCTTTTATGTCCTAAGAAATCTTTACCTACGTACCAAATTCCAAACTTCCTTTCCCTTTGAACTGCCTGAGCACCTTTACTGAAAATGAATTGATTGTGTGTATATGAGTGGATCTGTTTTCTTGAATCTTTTTTCTGCTTTGGTGATCTTTATGTCTTTCCTTCAACCATTTCCACACAGCCTTGATGACCGTAGTTTTATAAGTCCTGAAATTGGGTGGTATAAGTCTTCCAACTCTGTTCTTCTTTTCTGAAATTGCTTTGGCTTTTCTAGGTAATTTTGATTGGGATTGTGTCAAATCCATAGATCAATTTGGGACCATTGACAGTGGAACAATATTGAGGCTTCCAACCTATGAAGATGATGTATCTCTCCATTTGTTTAGGTGTTTCATTTCTCTCAGCAGTGCTTTCCAGAGTTCACCATAGAGGTTTTGCATATCTTTTCTTAAATTGATTCCTAAGTATTTTTGGTGCTGTTGCAGATTTTATTTTTTAAAAAATTTTGTTTTCTCATTATTTTCTGCTCTCACAGCACCATTTACTATTTCTTCATAGCACACATCTCAGCTTATTATGATACATTTATTTGTGTGAGGACTTACTTAATGTCCACCTCCCTTACAAGACTCTCCATGATGGCAGGGAACATGGCTGTTTTGCTCACCATTGTGTCCCCAGGGCCTGGCGTAGAGCCTGGCACATATTAGACACTTGATAATTATTTACTGGTTGATGTGTGGATGAGTGGGTAAGTGGAAGAACTGGAATAGAGAGAAGCCCTTTTCAAAAGCTCAGAGATATTTGTCCTCAGATGCCTCAATTTATCTTCTTCTGGGACCATCATAAGAGATCCCAGCCAGTAATCACTTGGACACTCTCTTGTAGATGAAGGCACTCCCAGTACTTCTGCTGGAAGCCACAGGGATCCTTCCTCATGGTCAATATTGATAATTCAGGTTAGTGTACTTTATTATATAGATCTTGTTTACAAAGATGAGGAAGATGTAGATATAAAATATTCAAAAGTTAAAGGGAATGCAGGATTTCACCAGTAGCAGCACTAACAATAAGTAAAGGGCTGTCGTTTCATGCATTCATTTAACAAACATGTATCTACTCCCTAGGATGTGGTGGGATCTGTGACAAGCACTGGGGATACTGGGGTCAAAAAATAGGCGTGGCCTCACCTCATAGAGGGTGGTTACATTCTAGTGGAGGGAGATAAGCAATAACAAGCAAATAGGAACAGAGGAGTGATTACACAGTGACAGACATTATGAAGGAAACATTTTGAAGGGACAGATTCTCTTAGTAAAGCTAGAAGTGCTTGCAGTCAGGTGCTGGCTGATCCTGCAAAAGCTGAGCCAACTCAGGGCAAAACTGAATGCTCTGTGTTCCTTTTCTCAGCCCAACCTTCCCTCTGCTTTCTTCCCTTAACCTGCTTCTGTCACATATGCAAGTCATCTTCCCCTACCAGTTGTGGCATCACTGGAGTTTACCAGGGTAACTCCAGTTTGCAGAATCTTAGGAAACTTAAGTTAGACTGCTGATTCTCAAGAGAGGTGGGGAGAGTAGCAGGAACCGTTGGGGGCAGGCGGGGGGAATGATAGGACATGTGGCATTTCCCGGGAGAGGGGAAAGCCCTGGTTTTCCTAATGCAGTCTATAGAAAGTACAGTTTGTGTTGATCAAAAGTGGGAGTTGGTTAAAAATAGATTGAGAAACAGTGATGTAGTTGATATAATACTTTACTACAGGCTCTCAGAAAAGATTATATGAACCAAGATCCTCTGCATGTTGAGTCATCCTCCGCCAGATCCTTCCATCGTTAGAAGAATTCAGGTCCCATAGTGAGCAGTGAATACTTATCAAGAGAAGGTAAGATGGGACCATGCAAATGAAGTCTTCTTAGTTTAGCAGGCGTCTTCAGGGTCCTCCTTGGGCCCTTGTGATACCACAGCACGAAGCCACAGTGAATTAGCACCTGAGAGTCCCCGTCTGTCTCAAGAAGTCTTTGCCACCGTGCATAAAGCTAAAAGTTCGTATCTTAGTTGGGGACTGTCAAATGTGCCTGGAATGCCAGATAACAGAGACTTAAACACATAGAGCTTTCTTTTTCTCATGTCACATGAAGGAAATAGGGAATCCAAGGCTGGTGCAGCGGCTCAGGAGCAGCCCTCAAAAACACACGCTCCGGGCTTTCCTGGTGGCGCAGTGGTTGAGAGTCCGCCTGCCGATACAGGGCACGCGAGTTCGTGCCCCGGTCCGGGAAGATCCCACATGCCGCGGAGCGGCTGGGCCCCGTGAGCCGTGGCCGCTGAGCCTGCGCGCCCGGAGCCTGTGCTCTGCAGCGGGAGAGGCCACAGCGGTGAGAGGTCCGCGAACCGCAAAACAAAAATAAACAAAAAAACACACACTCCTTCTAGCTTTTCGGTTCCACCATCCCTAGATTTGGGCTTTCTGCTTCATAATCTTAAGAAGCATCTATATTCTGAGCAGAAAAACAAGGCGGGGGACGGGACAGAGAGCAAGAGACACATTAGAGCCAGATCTATCCCTTTTAAACCTTTTTTTAAAGTAGACTTTATTTTGTACAGCAGTTTTAGGTTCACAGCAAAATTGAACAGAAGGTACAGAGATTTCCCACACACCCCTCACATGCATAGCTTCCCCATTGTCGACATTCCCCACCAGAGTGGTCCATTTATTACAGTTAATGAACCTGCACATCATTATCACCCAATGTACCCCTTTTTGAATCAGGAAAATTATAGCTTTTCTAGAAGCCCTACCCAGCCAATTTCTGCCTAGTTCTCATTGGCTAGCGCTGTATCTCATGACAACTCCTGGCTACAAGGGCATCTGGGAAAATGATTATTAACTGAGCACTTTCCCAATCTGACAAAATTGGGTTAGGAAGAAAGGGAGAGTACCAAAATTATCTAAATCTGGAATAGCAAATATAGAGAGGAAGAATACTTCTAAGACTATAACATCTATCATGGCCATAAAAAGGTATGGAATTTTAGGGAGGGTTTTTAGAAATTGTTCTGATTGAAGGGTAACATATACACAATAAAGAGTGCTAATCTTGGGGGTAAGCTGATGACTTTCAACATACAGATACAGAGTGTGACCACTTGACTGGATGAAGATGGAGACCGTTTTCATCACCTTTACAAGCCCCCTCATGCCCACCTCAGTCAGCAGCCCTCCCACCCCCGAGATACCCACTAGTCCAACTTCTACCACTTAGAGAGGGATATTAACCATCATAAACGTTGGAAGGAAAACAGAGGATGGATGGAGAAGAACAAAAGGGAAGAATAAGGCCAAATAAATGGTTGCTTTTGTGATATTGCTGCTCTCCTTTGCCTCCTAAATTATTCTAATTCCATTTTGAAAATGGAATTTTAAATATCATCAAAAAGAGTCTTCAGGGCTTCCCTGGTGGCGCAGTGGTTGGGGGTCCGCCTGCCGATGCAGGGGACGCGGGTTCGTGCCCCGGTCCGGGAGGATCCCACATGCCGCGGAGCGGCTGGGCCCGTGAGCCATGGCCGCTGAGCCTGCGCGTCCGGAGCCTGTGCTCCGCAATGGGAGACGTCACAACAGTGAGAGGCCACGTACCGCAAAAAAAAAAAAAAACCAACAAAAAAAAACAACGAGTCTTCAAAAACTGAAGATTGTAATTTTAGTTCGCTGTAAAGTTGATATATGCTGAAACGTCAATTAGTTAGGACTAGATTCTATTGCATGTGATGTAACAACCCTAGGTAACTAATAGTGGTGTAAATAAGATAGAATTATATTTCTCTGTCACATAAAAGCAACCTGAAGGTTATGTAGTCGAGGATTGTGCTTGGCAACCCCAGGAATACTTCGGAGCTCTCTAGCCCTCTGCTCTTCCAGTCCTAGGTGGCCTGAGTCCTCGTGGTCAAATATGAAACCTGGAACTCCAGCCATCACATCTACGTTCCTGGCAACAGAATAGAGGAAGGGAAGAAGAAGCGTTCACTCCTTCTCAATTTAACAGACTTCTTACAAGTTCCACACAACACTTCTGCTAATAACTCACTGACAGGAACTTAGTCACAGGACCACACCTACCTGCGAAGAGGGCTGGGAAAGTGGTCTTTTAGCTGGGTGCAATGTGCTGTTAAAAATCGGACTTTTTACTAAGTGAAAACACTGGTAGTCTCTTCCAAATTGCACTTCTGCAACTTTTGCAGGTGAGCCTCCGCTTCCTGCAATTCTGCCACCTTTGCATTGCATCCCCGGGGGCCTGTTGTGTGCCCAAGGAAGAACCCATCTCAACCTATACCATCTGATCTGGCCTTCTCAGGGAAAAAAACCTCAGCAGATGGGAAAACATGTCCTACACAGAGCATTGCAACCAGCCACACCATTGTCAGGTTCTATGGCCCCTGGAGTCCCTCCTAGGATTGGATGAATATAATGCAAACCATGTTCTGATAGCACCAGTCAGTTTTGTCTTAGGGACACAAGGTTCGATGTAAATAATCTGTTAGCACCCCAGCCAGCTGTCGCTGGGCAAAATTTAGATTACTTTTATTTGTATTTTTTTTGACACAGGTGTCATCTGTTTCTCGGTGAAATAACCTAAGCACAGCACTGTAGGATAGGAGCCAGGAGCATGGCCACGGAAGCAGCAGCCATCCCACATGGTTGGTGGAGGGAGAGCCCCAGTTGTCCAGGAAGGCCACGCTGCTGTATCCTCAGCGCCAGTCCAGCTGAGAACCGTGGGCCACAGAGTATGCTGCTGTGGAAGCAGAGGTGAGAGTAGGAAAAGGCGAATGCAGAGGCATCTGGATTGGGCCGTGAAGGGGTGGAAGTGGCAGGTCCCGGCAGCATTTGGCTAAGGACATGGATGGGGCTGCCAGGCCGGTCATAGAATTGTGGAATCAAGTGAGGCTCTCTGAGAATGTTCTGCTTGAGTGGAGAAAAATTAGGATAAAGTACCTCCCTGATTTTATGTGCCTTTTCCCCACGCTTGACTGACCGAGCTTCTACCATTTGCTTCTGTGAAACGTCTGTCAGTGCTTCCTTTCCCTCTCCCTCATACAAGGGTTAGTGACATCCTCGACGCAGTAAAGAGTCTACTTGTGAGAAATCTCATCCTGTGTCTCGGGGAGGGGGGGGGGGGCTGGCTACTTACTTGCCCTGATTTCTCTCCTTGTTCTGGGAGAGACAGCAGTGAGTGGTGGCTTGAAGTGAAACCTGAGTTCCCTGCCCAGGAGTTAGACCTGGGTAGCCTGGATGAAAACCAGGAATCCTAGCCGCTGGAGCACCCAGGATGAGAGGCTAGAAGCAAAGTTCCCCTGGCTCCCCGTTTGAAAAATAAATTTCTCAAAGGGGCAAAAACTGTAAAATCCGGGACAAAGTTTATTATTGAAGACACAGAACAACGAGTAGGAGAGCACACAGAGAAACAGTTTATTTAAGACAGAAGCAAGGCAGAAATACACACCCGGAGAGAAAGAGTATGGGCGTTCCCCCTAATGAGGAGGAGTGCAGTAAAGAGGCAGTTAAATCATTTACATAGGGGCAGTTCTTCCGTGTCATTGTTTACCTTTGGCCAATTATCTCGTTTCTTTTCCACACCTGACCTGCCCTAGGACCCTCCCAATATGCATGCACATCTTTTTTGCCAAGTTGGATTCCAGCACAGAGGCCTGTGGGAGGTTTGACAACACTTATTATGGGGTGGTGCCCCCTCCCTTTTTGACCCCCGAGGAGCCTTCCTGTGCATGTGCAGCTGGGGAGGTTTCCCTGACCTCAGGAGTGATAGATGTGGCCATCTTATCTCTTTTCTCGGCAGGGCTCAGCTCCTGCCACTGACTTTGCCCTTGGAGTGTCCAGGGAAAACAAAGCTCCAATTTACTCTGCTTGACGACCTCCAGCTGCTCTGCCCAGGGGCCCATCTGCCTCCTACCTCATCCTGACACCTCAGACTTGCCGCTTCTACCTTTGCTGGACAAGAAGTGTCCCTACAAGGATTTGGAAGTTTCAGGAGTGCCCTCCTGCCACGTGAAGGTAAGGTGATAACAAACATTTCTGTCTGCAAGTCGTGCGAGTGTCAAATTCTGTCTAACTCTCCCAGATGCCTCTTGGGCTCTCTCTAGAAGAGTGAACTTGGTTTGAGGGAAAAGAGGAGTTTCACGGCCCTTTTCTCAATAAGGTTGTTCCAAGTAGTGTTCTTTGGCAGTTTAGGATTACAGCCTGCGCCGACGGAGTGTCTCTTTGTCCCGAGGTCCCAGCCGGGATCTCAAGGCTGGCCCTGCCTCCTGAGAGTGGTTTAGCCGCTGCACGTGCCTGCAGCAGGTAGCTGAAGGCTGGGGTCAAGCCCTGCTTGAACCACAGAAAGTGAGAGTGGGAAAAGGCAAGTTCCCAAAGCACCAAAGGAAGGAGTTCTATGTCAGGACAGGCTGCGCTCCGGTCCTGTGCAACCCCCAGTCTGCACGGTGATGTTCCCCCGTCTTGCTCTCTCTAGAACGTGTAACGGAATACTCATCGCTGGCAATGACATTGTAACCGCTCACCGTGTATCTGCTCATTTCTTTGTTTACTTAAACTCACAAACCCCGGTCCTTTCAATTTGACCAGGAACCGTTGACTTGTGCTCTTGCCTCTGGTTGCCACATACCAGTGTGTCCCAACGTATCTTTTGAGAAACGATGAGTTAAAGGACCAGATGAGGAGAAAGGCATACCGGCCTGGCTGCGGATGGACCACTCTGCCTTGGGGGTCCAGTCTGGCCCGGAGCCCGTGTAAGCATCGGCCTGCATTCACACTCAGACTCCATCGGCTTTTCTTCACTGCTGCCACCCGACAGGTTGTTGCTCCGGGTGGCACCTTCCACTTAGTCCTCCAGAAGTCTCCGTGCTTTTCTGGTGTGTGCCCTGCACCCCACGTCCCCGAACACCGACAGCGATCGGGGTGCTTCCCAAGGCGCTCCCAGGGAAAGCCGCCAGGCTTCTGCGAGGGGGTGTAGGTGTGTAAGCACCTTGCTGGCTGCTCTCCTCTAGGGCCACCCAGTTCTCCCATCCACAGGAGTCACTGGGCAGAGAGGAAGAGCGCTTGGTGAGCTCTTCTGCAGCTGGCACTTGGCCTCCCCTCAAGTCTCTGCCCCTGTGACTTGATCTCTCAGAATCCAAGTTCTGACCGTTCTCCCAGGCCTCTCTTTACATCCGTAATTCCCATAACCCAGATTTTCTTCCTAGGATTCTTTCGGGTCATTTCTGTTTACTGTGTCTTACCCCTTCCTTCTGTTCTTTCTTCACCTCTCTTCCTCTCCACCGCAATCCAGAGCTACGTTGAATTCACCAAGTTCCTGTTCCTTTCCCAGCATGGTCCAGTCAAAGCAGGTTAATCTCTCCAGTTTTGCATCACACGGCATTCTTTGGCCAGCAGAGTATATTTCCTAGAAATTGGGGTGCTGGCTCTCAAGTCCAGGGGCTCCAGCCAGCCCAGAAAGATGTTCTGAGTCCAGGCAGGCCCACTAAGCCCATTGCTATGTGGGGAATGAGACTCCTCCGCACTTGCTCTCACGCCTCCTCTCTTTCCGGACCAGGTTCTATGCCTGGTCTCTGTGCCACCTCCTCCCTTCTCTCCAGCGTCCTCTTCCTGAGCGTCAGGCGCCCCGGACAGCTGTAGCCTCCCCAGTTGCTCCCACAAGTCTCTTGGATCAGGAAACCGAGGGCAAGGTGACAAGCAGATCATGCGTTTCACCTCTCCGTGAATGAAAGGGGCCGGAGCACCAAACAAGACAGACATCGTTCTTGCCTTCGTGGAATTTACATTCCAGTTGGTGGGGATAGGGGGAGAATACAACAGTATCTACATGAATATAGAGGATGTATATATATTTTGCGTGGCACATTCTGTGAAGGAAATAAAATCGGATGGTACAATAGAGTTACGGTGTGTGCGCGGGGGGTGAGGGTGCTTTAACTGAGTGGTGGGGAAGTGTTTCCTGAAGGGGTGGCACTTGAGCAGAGTCTTGAAGGAACCCTGCTGGGGCTGTGGAAGAGCTGAGGGAGGACAAGACAGTTTGTGCAAAGGCCCTGAGGCAACACAAAGCTCAGCGTGATGGAAGAACTGAAAGGAGGCCAGCGTGGTTGGGGCAGAGGGCACCTGAGGGAGACTGATGGGAAACGAGGTGGGAGACGCGACAGCGGGGAGGGAAGGCTCATCACATAGCACAAGGGGAGGATTCGGATTTCATCCCCAAAGCTATAGGAACCCATGGAAGGGCTTTCCACAGAGAAATGAAATGATCTGATATGTAGTTTTTGAAGGCCCCCCTGGTTACCTATTGGAGTACAAGAGTATCTTGCTCTGCTGTCTGTCAGGGCTTTGATTAGCCCCAGGCACCGGGGAGGCCTAACAATGCAGGGACCCCCACGGGGACCTGGCGCCTGTCATTCACCCCTCCATCTCTCTCTGTCTCCCCGCTTCACTGGCCTCCTGCACAGGCCCACTTTCCAGACTAGTAGCAACATAGAGAAGACACTGTTCTTTGTGTCTCTTGACTAACTTTCCTTGCCTCATTTTACTGTTATTATTTTCTACAGATGTTTGAGACATTCTGATTTTAACTGAATGACACGGACTCATGGGCAAGGAAGTGTCGGGAAGGCGGAGAGTGACTTTCCTCCTTGAGTCTTTTCTTGCCACCCTTGCTGACTATGAATGTTACTGAGGAGTCTCATTCTGGAGCAGAAGTCAAGCCACAGGTGGTTCCCAGGATCCTTAGACCCCTGCTGTTACCTCCTTTCCACCCATGGTGGCCTGGGGACGGTCTGTTCTGCTCCTGTCCAGGTGTTAAGGCTGGCTAAGCAGGGGGAGAAGGACCAACCCGGGCCGGGACGTCGCTGGCCTCACCCCCTCCCCCTTTTACAACCCTCTAGGCTGATGTGGAATGAGAAACGCTACACTGCATGTCACACCCCGCCCCTGTCCAGCGCTTTCCTGAGGTCGGGCCCTACTCTAGCCTGCAGATTATTAAGAGACTTTTCTATAGGCCGGCGTTTGTTTCCCAGGCCTGGCTGATGCATCCCCTTTAGTCTCTGAGGAACAGAGGGTGGTGGGGGTATTTGGGGAGAGAGGGCATGGCATGCGATGGAGTAACCACTTTGAAAAAGCGTATTTGATATAATTTTATATTTCAAAACCAAAAACAGGTGTTTTATGATGTGGACCAGTGAAAGTCAGCTTCTGCTTTATCTTTACTAAAGGTCAAGAGGTACTGAGAAGGCAAGATGGCATCTCAAGCCCAAGTCAGTGGAGGGAGCTGTGTCCAGGGCTAATTCAGGCAAAGCTCCAAGCTCCTCTCCAGATTCTGTCCCAGCTCAGCACCCCCTTCATTGCCATCACCACACATAAACCACAGGGAGGTGTATGCAGGAGTGAAACACTCACGTTTTAGAGTCATCAAGCTATATTCAAATCTCTCTTCCCATCCCATTTCTGGCCATGTGTTCTTTGGCAAGTTACCTAACCTATAGTTAACCCACTAAACCCCTAGTTTCTGGAGTTGAGAGCATGGACTCTGGAGCCAGCTGTGTGGCTTGGAGTCCTGGTTTGGCTACTTGTTAGCTGTGTAACCTTGGGCAGGGTGACTCATCTCCAGGCCTCCCTCCGTTTCCTCATTTGTGGAACGGAAATAATAATACACCTACCTTGTAGGGTTGCTGTGAGGATTGAAGTGAATGTGTATATGTATGCATGCACGTATGTGTGTGTGTATACAAGTGTACATATATGTGTAAATGTGTGTATGTAAGTGGGTGCCTGGGGCATAGCAGGCATGTGTAATACTGGCTGTTATATTATTATTTTATCTTTGTTTAGCATAAGGCTAAATCGTATGTGAGAAAAATAAGTCGATTTTTTAAAACTCCATAAGTAAATCATATTGCAGGTGGTATGGGGACACAGAAGTTGTGATACTGCTGTTTTGACAACTGAAGTGAAACACTAGGCTGGACCACAGCGTTCTATCCTCTCCTTCACATCTCACTGCTTCCCGCTGACTTCTCGATCTTTTCCTGCTACTTCTTTTCTTTACTGGATTTTTCTATCGTGTAGCTTATGGAAGACCAGCCTCCTTAGGTCTCTATTGAATTCTTCGAGCCCTCTCATCCTTCCTACTCCTCCGCCTGAAGAATTATTCTCATGAGCATTCCAGAGTCCCATAACCACTCTCTCCTCCAAGAGGGGAAGACACCTATTGTATCATAGATCAGCAGTTCTCAAAGTGTGGCCTCTGGGCCGGTAGCACCACCTGGGAACTTGCTGGAAATGGACGTTCTTTTTTTTTTTTTTTTTTTTTTGCGTTACGCGGGCCTCTCACTGTTGTGGCCTCTCCCGTTGCGGAGCACAGGCTCCGGACGCGCAGGCTCAGTGGCCATGGCTCACGGGCCCAGCCGCCCCGGGGCATGTGGGATCCTCCCAGACCGGGGCACGAACCCGTGTTCCCTGCATCGGCAGGCGGACTCTCAACCACTGTGCCACCAGGGAAGCCCTGGAAATGGACATTCTTGACCCCTCACCCTAGACCTGCTGAATCAAAAACTCTGGGGGTGGAGCTTTGCGATTTGTCTTTTAACCAGCCCTTCAGGAGATTTTGGTGCATACTAAGGTTTGAGAGCCACTGTCACAGAGGAAGAGTAGTTCACAGCCCTGTTCTGGACACCTGGTGCTCGTGTGAAACTGTAAGTCTCAGTTGTGAACACAGGGACCAGAGGCAGAAGGGGAGGTCGAAAGGGAGCCAGCTGGCCACTCTGAATGCCTTTTAGCCTGGTTCCCTCCTGAACCTTCCAAAGGCAGAGCTCAGGGATGTCAGCCAGGCTGTCAGCCAGGGAGACAGGCTGGATTCCCATGTGGGCTCTGTCTTGATCAGCTGTGAGGTCTTGGGGAGCCCCTTAACCTCTCTGGACTTCCTTGTGGGTTGTAGCCCTGTGTGACTAGAGCAGGATTGTTTGGGGGAATAAGTGAGGTAACATTTGCAAAAACAGTTGGCAAGGCTGAAAATAGTCCTCTTTTGTAAATTGTAACCAGACAAGTAAACTCTTCCCTGGAGCGATCCTCAACTTTTTTCCAGTGGCCGCACGTGGGACAGATTATGCTCACACACTAGACAAACTCCCGGAGCATTCCGACTGCAACTTCTCCCATTCCTCTCTTGCTCAGCAGAGAAAATGTTGACAGCTTGAGTCAGAAGTTCCTAGGAGCAGAAGCGATGTCTCTCTGCCTCGTGGCCATGACCTTGTCAGTTGCCTCTGCCCCACGCTAGCCCCGTTCAGCACTGTGCAGTATTCCCATTAGCATCTATCTAACCCTCCTCTCTTCCCCCTCCCTGGTTTCTGTCCATCTCTTGGAAGTGAACCCCTGGCCTTGTCCCCGACAGCGTGGCCCTCTCCTGAGTCCTTTTACTCCATGCCATCAAAGGCCCTTTCCCAGAACGCAAGCAGCCACCTAAGAACTTCGCTTTACTCTGATATTTTATTGAGCAAGAGGCTGGCAGCCTCCAAAAGGAAGTCTTCAGGCTCCTAGCGATGGGGCAGAGTTGGAGCTGCCTCTCCTCATCTGGCTCTGCTCCAGGGTCAGGCTTTTACCAAGACGGCCGTGTCATTGGCAGAAAGTCAATAGTTGCTTACTTCTCTGTCTTTCCTCAGAAAGCCCTGTCTTGGCAACTCCATCTAAAGGAGTCCTCTCCTCCTTATTACAATACTCCGTTTTGTTTTCTTCATCGTGTCTTACCAAGAGCTGAAATCGTTTTGCTCGTCAACACTTCTTGGTGACTGAGAAGTGCTACTCAGGTCACAGGCTTGGTTTTTTTTTTTTTAACATCTTTATTTGAGTATAACTGTTTTACAATAGTGTGTTAGTTTCTCCTTTACAAGAAAGTGAATCAGTTATACATATACATATGTTTCCATATCTCTTCCCTCTTGCGTCACACGCCCTCCCACCCCTCTAGGTGGTCACAAAGCACAGAGGTGAACTCCCTGTGCTATGCGGCAGCTTCCCACTAACTATCTAATTTACATTTGGTAGTGTGTATATGTCCCTGCCACTCTCTCACATCGTCACCGCTTACCCTTCCCCCTCCCCATATCCTCAAGTCCATACTCTGGTAAGTCTGTGTTTTATTCCCGTCCTACCACTAATCTCTTCATGATATTTTTTTTTCTTAGATTCCATATATATGTGTTAGCATACGGTATTTGTTTTTCTCCTTCTGACTTACTTCACTCTGTATGACAGACTCCAGGTCCATCCACCTCATTATAAATAACTCAGTTTCATTTCTTTTTATGGCTGAGTAATATTCCATTGTATACATGTGCCACATCTTCTTTATCCATTCATCTGTTGATGGACACTTAGGTTGCTTCCATGTCCTGGCTATCGTAAATAGAGCTGCAATGAACATTTTGGTACATGACTCTTTTAGAATTATGGTTTTCTCAGGGTGTATGCCCAGTAGTGGGATTGCTGGGTCATATGGTAGTTCTATTTTTAGTTTTTTAAGGAACCTCCATACTGTTCTCCATAGTGGCTGTATCAATTTACATTCCCACCAACAGTGCAAGAGTGTTCCCTTTTCTCCACACCCTCTCCAGCATTTATTGTTTCTAGAGTTTTTGATGATGGCCAATCTGACTGGTGTGAGGTGATATCTCATTGTAGTTTTGATTTGCATTTCTCTCATGATTAATGATGTTGCGCATTCTTTCATGTGTTTGTTGGCAATCTGTATATCTTCTTTGGAGAAATGTCTATTTAGTTCTTCTGCCCATTTTTGGATTGGGTTGTTTGTTTTTTTGTTATTGAGCTGCCTGAGTTGCTTATAAATTTTGGATATTAATCCTTTGTCAGTTGCTTCATTTGCAAATATTTTCTCCCATTCTGAGGGTTGTCTTTTGATCTTGTTTATGGTATCCTTTGCTGTGCAAAAGCTTTTAAGTTTCATTAGGTCCCATTTGTTTATTTTTGTTTTTATTTCCATTTCTCTAGGAGGTGTGTCAAAAAGGATCTTGCTGTGATTTATGTCATAGAGTGTTCTGCCTATGTTTTCCTCTAAGAGTTTGTTAGTGTCTGGCCTTACATTTAGGTCTTTAACCCATTTTGAGTTTATTTTTGTGTGTGGTGTTAGGGAGTGTTCTAATTTCATACTTTTACAGGTAGCTGTCCAATTTTCTCAGCACCACTTATTGAAGAGGCTGTCTTTTCTCCACTGTATATCCTTCCCTCCTTTATCAAAGCTAAGGTGACCATATGTGTGTGGGTTTATCTCTGGGCTTTCTATCCTGTTCCATTGATCTATATTTCTGTTTTTGTGCCAGTACCATACTGTCTTGATTACTGTGGCCTTGTAGTATAGTCTGAAGTCAGGGAGCCTGATTCCTCCAGCTCCATTTTTTGTTCTCAAGATTGCTTTGGCTATTCGGGGTCTTTTGTGTTTCCATAGAGGGAACTTTCTTCAACATAATAAAGGCCATATATGACAAACCCACAGCCAGCATTGTTCTCAATGGTGAAAAACTGAAACCATTTCCACTAAGATCAGGAACAAGACAAGGTTGCCCACTCTCACCACTCTTATTCAACCTAGTTTTGGAAGTTCTAGCCACAGCAATCAGAGAAGAAAAAGAAATAAAAGGAATCCAAATAGGAAAAGAAGAAGTAAAGCTGTCACTGTTTGCAGATGACATGATACTATACATAGAGAATACTAAGGATGCTACCAGAAAACTACTAGAACTAATCAATGAATTTGGTAAAGTAGAAGGATACAAAATTAATGCACAGAAATCTCTGGCATTCTTATACACTAATGATGAAAAATCTGAGAGGGAAATTAAGAAAACACTCCCATTTACCAATGCAACAAAAAGAATAAAATATCTAGGAATAAACCTACCTAAGGAGACAAAAGACTTGTATGCAGAAAACTATAAGACAGTGATGAAAGAAATTAAAGATGACACAAATAGGTGGAGAAATATACCATGTTCTTGGATTGGAAGAATCAACATTGTGAAAATGACTCTATTACCCAAAGCAATCTACAGATTCAATGCAATCCCTATCAAATTACCACTGGCATTTTTTACAGAACTAGAACAAAAATTTCACAATTTGTATGGAAACAGGCTTGGTTTTATAATGCTCCAGTAAAAGCTCTTTGTTGTGCCTAATAATTAGAAACACACACGTAGGCATACTTTCAGGTTAAGCAAACAAGCATTTTTTATTTGCTGCCTCTCACCACCCCTTGGCTCAGAAACGAGGAGGAGGAAGCCACACTTACATTATCAAAACAACGTTGTTAACTATCTGGAGTCTTTATTATGATTATTTTTATTTTTATTTTTTTGCCCGCACTGCGCAGCATGCAGGATCTTAGTTTCCCAGCCAGGGATCGACCCTGAGACCCCTGCAACGGAAACGTGGAGTCTTAACCACTGGACCGCCAGGGAAGTCCCTGGAGTCTTTTATTAGTTTGGTCACATAGTAATCGTCTCAAGTGCGTCTCATTCCTGGAGAGTCCAAATGCTAGACCTGAAAGGATGTACCAGTATCCTCCGACTCCAGAGCACTTCCATAATGTAAACCTCGTGTGAGCTGGTACCTTCTCTGTCTCGTTGACTGTAGTATTCCCCGCACCTTGAGCAAGGCCTGACGTGGAGCAGGTATTCTGTAAATATAGCTGAATGAAGGAATGAAAGACAAATAAGGATGCCGGCTGGTGTCTCCATCTCTGGAGAAGGGAATGGGCCTTTGTCTTCCTGACGCCTTGCAGCGAGAGCCTTTTGGGAGAGCTAGCATCATGGTTTAGAGCATGTGAAACATTTAGAACAGTGCCAAGCCCACAGGAAGTTCTCTATAATGTTCCTTGTTCTCCGCGACCCAGGCAGCGGGCCCAGCAGACTCATTTCCCCTCCCAGGATCCTAACATTTAGCCCTTCAGTGTTCCTTGCAGCACACCCAGTGGATGTTGGATGAAATTCTGTACTGCTGTCTCTGAGTCCCACCCACTGGCTCCTGACTTTTCAGGAAGATGGTGGAATAAAAGGAGCACTGGACCTGGAGGATCAACATAGATTCTGGTTCAGGTGTGAACATTGCCTGCCTGTATATCTTTGAGGAAGCTACTTAGCTTCTCTGGACCTTGGAGCCTCGCTGATGAAGAAGGAATAAGAAACCAACTTCAGTGATTATCTTATAACTCAGTTGTGATTATATGTGTGGAAACACTTTTAAAACTGCAGAACAGGAACTTCCCTGGTGGCACAGTGGTTAAGAATCCGCCTGCCAATGCAGGCGACAAGGGTTCGAGCCCTGGTCTGGGAAGATCCCACATGCCACGGAGCAGCTAAGCCTGTGCGCCACAACTACTGAGCCTGAACTCTAGAGCCTGCAAGCCACAGCTACTGAGCCCGTGTGCCACAACTACTGAAACCCAAATGCCTAGAGCCTGTGCTCTGCAACAAGAGAAGCCACCATAACGAGAAGCTCACGCACTGCAACAAGGAGTAGCCCCCTCTCGCTGCAACTAGAGAAAGCCTGCGTGCAGCAACGAAGACCCAATGCAGCCCAAACTAATAAATAAATAAATAAATTTATTTATTTAAAAAAACCCTGCAGAACACACTTCTGATTTAAGTTATTGTTGTTAACCAAGCATCTGATCTATTAGAGCAGCGAAGGCAGTCCCCAGCATACCCAGAACTATGTGCCATTCCTTGTCCATGTGCTTTGCCTCTAACCCTTGCATGTCAAAATGCAAATGCAAATGAAATTATGAGAAAGATAGCTTCAAATCTGCTCTAATTTATTTTTGAAATATCATAAAAGATATATTTCAGAAACACCCATTCTTTATTATTGGTGACAAATTATTTACCAACTGTTTGTATTAATATCTTGGTTCTAAGTGACAGAAACTTGCCCAGGCTGATTAAGGAAAAATGGCAAGTTTTGGCTATATAATTGAAGAGTCTGGAGCAAAGCTGCTTCAGGAATGGCCCGATCCAGGTGCTTAAACGAAGCTGTTGGTCATGTGTCTCCATGTCTTAGCTCTGTTTTCGTATGCCAGCTTCATTCTCAGGCAGGCCCTTTCCAAGTAGTGGCAAAGGTAGCTCCCCAAATTTCCAAGATTACATTTTACCAGCCTAACAGACCTGTGGAAAGAGTGTGCCTCTTTCCAAATCATTCCAGAAGAATCTAGGAATGGTTGACTCTGGATGGACTGGCTTGGGCATGAACCCAAGTCTGGGTGGCATGCCCTCCCCTGCAGCTGGTCTGGAGCCAGCCTTTTTCCCCCAACCCCCCACCCCATGCCACATGGACTGAGAGTAGAGAAGGAGTGATTGACTAAAGGAAAAGTAGGATGCTGTTACCAGAAGAAGGAGGAAAGCATGCTTGGCAGGCAAAACTCCAGGTATCCACTTACAGCAGGTTACCACCCAGGAAACAGGCTCAGCACAGAGGTAAGGACTGTTAGATCATAGGCCAGCTGAATACCAGGGTGTTTCCCTACTCTGACGAGGAAGACCAGTTCTGCTTGGTGCCTCCCCACCTCAACTTATGTAATCCCTCCACCAGTTTATCTCAAGTCTTCACTCAGTTTTCTTGACCTTTACTATTCTGGCTTCACCCGTCCACTGGCGGTGAACTCCTCACCTCGTTCCCCAACTGGGTGACCCTGTGGTCACTTGGGCCTCTCATCCTTTTCCTTTTCTGGGTCCGATTTTAAGGTGCCTTTTCCCAGGCACTTGCTCTGTGTTTTGGGTGACTAGCCTCATCCCATTCGCAAGCAGATGGCTCTCAGAGTTCAGCCCTGAATGGACATTTACCAACTTGTGGAACAAGGTGCAGAGCCACAGGTACTTTCTGCCATCTCAGGGTCTCCCAGGAGCCAACAACATTTGTACTTGAACTTGCAATGTGTCAGGAAGTGGAAGGTCAAGAGTTGAGCTCTTTCTCAGGCCACTTAGCCCTCTCTGTTTCCCCCAAAACTCTGTTTCCACAAATTTAATTTATCTTCTCTAGATCTCAAGCCATGATTATACTTTCACATGGGGTTCTGCTTTTATAATTCAGTTATCCTGTTTTATATCTTTTCCTGGGCTAACCAAACAAACTTGCATATGAGTTTGCTTATGTACTCCTGTCCCTGCCCCTGCCCTCACTCCTTGTTTGGTCTGTCTTCCCTAGTCAGAATCCAATTGAATTGGCTATTCCTCAGCCCTGTCTCACAAAACCACTCTAGAATCCCTGGACACATGAGTACCTAAGAAGAAAGTGGGGCCACGTATTCAACTGTCCCCAGAGGGCTGGGGTCCTGACACAGCCCGTCACTGTGTGCAGGCCGGGCCTCTGATTCTGTCTCCCAGTGTCCCGTCCCCTGACTCTGCATCACCTCTGCCTTTTCCCCACCTCAGCTCTGCTTAAACCACATCGATCCAAGATGACTCCAGTTTCCTTGGAAGCCATTTGACAAAAACACATCAATACATGACAGATTATGCTTCGTGGTTCCACAGGAACTGTCTTGTCTTGGCCCATGTTATATGGCCCAGAACCGACAGAGGCTACGTTCTCATCCCCACGAACCAGGACACTTGACACTGCCACCCCCTAGATCCCCCCTCAGAATCCAAACATCTTATTTTCCTTTTACTCCATTGTCAATCTGAGCTCTCCTCCAGGACCCAGACTTTCTTCCAGTCACCATTTCTCCCCAGCACAGGTGCACTTCCCATATAAACAACAGAATGGGGGGAGAAACCCCTCTCTGCTACATTTAATTGTATCATTCTACCTTTATGCTCTCCTTGACCTTAACAATCTGGATTTGGTTAAGAAAGATGAGGAATGGGGAGAGGGACCACTCTCCTTTGCCCCAGGGGCCTGGAAAGGTTCTCTGTCCCACTTTGCCCATGTGTATATATGTATATGGACATACACACGTAGTCCATATACATGTACATGCCATGTGTTTGTCTGGCGCATATGCCAATCCACTGGGTTACTTTGAGGGTCTCAGGCCTCATTTGAACTCCTTTTCCTGTTGGCAGGTAGTGCATGCCTGGTCTTTTCCCTCCCAGTCATGACCTTATGTTGAATTCAAGGCCAGAGTTGGAAGAAGAGCTCGTGGGAAGGAAGGTGGTAGTGGTGGTGGGGTTTCTGTACTACGAGTCTTTTTTTGTGCTTTTCAGAAAGAGCTGGATTTATGCTATCACTTTGGAGAGTAGTTTGGCAGTTTCTGCTGAAACTGAAAATGCAGATGCCCGTGCTCACAGTATTTCCCTCCTTTGAGGAATTTTCCCACAAGTGTACAAAAAGACATGTACAAGGATGTTCGAAGCAGCATTGTTGTGCTGGTGGAAAATCTTCACGTTCACAAATCATTTCACTCTTCCCCGCCTTCCTCTTATCCCTCTGCACCCTGCCCCCGTAGCAGGGCTTCCTCATGGGGGTGATATTGTAAATGCTAGAGTTGGACTCTTAGTAGACTTCCCGTAAGCCATCATTTCTCCAGCTAAGTGGGGATGGGGGCATATAGCCCCGGCCAAGTGAGCTGGTGACGATCTCAGAGAGATATTATGCAAGTAGGATGGAATGGGTGGCTTGAAAATACATGTTTAACATAATTTTATATTTGCCAAACAATAATACACTGCACAATGCTCCAGGAATTATTTATTTTATCAGCAGGTGCAACACAAGTTTCATTGAGCTAGATTATATGAACTAGATGTTATCAAGTACTCTAACTGCAAAATAGGGGCTTTCACTGTGGCTTTGCAAACTCCCCACGCATAAAGCACACTAAGTATGTTCATAAATTTTACCCTGATGAGCTTTCCTTAATCGTTTTTTTTTTTTTTTTTTTGTGGTACGCGGGCCTCACTGTTGTGGCCTCTCCCGTTGTGGAGCACAGGCTCCGGACGCGCAGGCTCAGCGGCCACGGCTCACGGGCCCAGCCGCTCCGCGGCACGTGGGATCCTCCCGGACCGGGGCACGAACCCATGTCCCCTGCATCGGCAGGCGGACTCTCAACCACTGCGCCACCAGGGAAGCCCAATCGTTTTTTTAAAGAATACTTTTTAAAAGATTTTTTTTGATATGGACCATTTTTAAAGTCTTTATTGAATTTGTTACAGTATTGCTTCTGTTTTATGGGTTTTCTTGGTTTTTGTTCTTTTTGGCCACGAGGCATGTGGAATCTTAGCTCCACGACCAGGGACTGAACCCGCACCCCCTGCATTGGAAGGTGAAGTCTTAACCACTGGACCACCAGGGAAGTCCCCTTTCTTTAATCTTTGCTGACAAAAAATCAAATGTACAGTTTTTTTCAGGATGACACTGGCAAGAACAATTAGTATTGAGGCTTCCCCTTCCTCCAGTTAATATAAACTTCTAAGATCAGAAATTCTGTCTATATTTTAGAACAGCATATCACCACCTAAATGCAGGTGAAGTAATCCTGTCCCATAAAACAAAAAGAAAAACTCCAGAGCAAAAAATCTTTAGAACAAGATTCTTGACTCGCATAAAGTGATGAACATTTTGGCCTGTGCAGAGCAATTATATATTATTTATCTAAACCAGTTTTGTTACTTTCTATCTTGTGATAGAATTGTTCTGGTTTTTACATCTCACTTAATACATCAAAAAGCTTTGCATTTCACCAGGCAGACTTTAAACTCACATCTATGAAAGTTTAAGTGGCATTAAACTTTAACTATGAAAGTTTGAATCATTAGATTCTTTTTTTTTTTTTTTTTTTGCGGTATGCGGGCCTCTCACTGTTGTGGCCTCTCCCGTTGCGGAGCACAGGCTCCGGACGCGCAGGCCTAGCGGCCATGGCTCACGGGCTTAGTTGCTCCGCGGCATGTGGGATCTTCCCAGACCAGGGCACGAACCCGTGTCCCCTGCATCGGCAGGCGGATTCTCAACCACTGCGCCACCAGGGAAGCCCGAATCATTAGATTCTTAAACACCAAGTAGCATGATGTTTTATGTATGTGCAATTGCATTCATCAGAACAAGCACGTTTGTCATCTAACTGGACCAACAGTTCTCAAACTTGTTGATCTCAGGACCCTTTCATACCCTTAAGAATTACTGAGGACCCCAAAGAGATTTTTTACATTTGTATAGATTTTAGATGTTGACATTTATGAAAGCTATTGATATTTACCATATTAGAAATTAAGACTTTTATTTTTAAAATATGTATTAATTTATTTAAAAATAATAATCGTAAGACCATTATATGTTAATATAAATAACATATCTCCATGAAAATAACTTAGTTTTCAAAAAAAAACTACTGAGAAGAGTGGCATTGTTTTACATTTTTGCAGATCTCTTTAATGTCTAGCTTAATAGAAGGCAGCTGTGTTCTCATATCTGTTCTGCATTCAGTCCATTGTGATATCATGTCAGGTAGCCTCTGAAAAACTCCACTGTACATTCATTTGTGAGAGAATGAGATAAAAAAAGGAATTAGTATCTTAATATCATTATGAAAATAGTTTTGATCCCACAGATCACTGAAACGATCTCTGGGCCCCCCAAGGGGTCTCCAGACCACATTTTGAGAGCTGCTCTACTAGATTCACATAGTTAGATGACATCTGGATTGGTTTTTCCTCAATTTGGGCTATTTAAAGGGAAGAAGAAAGAAAGGGAGGAACCAACGAAGGCACTCCTAATATAGTAAAATATCTAAAATAACCACTAAAGTAATAAAACAGGGCATAAAATATCCAAGTCAGTGATATGAGAAATCAATATGAGAATGATATGAGAAATGAAAAGAAATAAAACAACTTAATCCCAAAGGATGGCAAGGGAAGTAAATAAGAAATATTAAAAGGTGAGGAAAATAGAAAGCACAAAATAAGATGGTAAATGTTTCTTTTCTTAAAAATTTATTTAAATGAATGTGTTCACTGTGGTAATTCATCTGACCAGTACACTTCTCATTAGGCCATGCATATGTGTGTACATTTCAGTATGTATGTACACTTCAATGAAAGTGTTTAAAAATAGATGGCAGAAATAAATCCAAATTTATTGGAAATTATTATTATATAAATATAAATGAATGAAATCATGTAGTTAAAAGACATATACTTTTGAATCGTAGGACCAGACTACAGGAAAATCCAACCACTGCATACATTGCTTATAAAAGACACATCTAGGGCTTCCCTGGTGGCGCAGTGGTTGAGAGTCCGCCTGCCGATGCAGGGGACACAGGTTCGTGCCCCGGTCCGGGAAGATCCCACGTGCCGCGGAGCGGCTGGGCCCGTGAGCCATGGCCGCTGGGCCTGCGCGTCCGGAGCCTGTGCTCCGCAACGGGAGAGGCCACAACAGTGAGAGGCCCGCATACCGCAAAAAAAAAAAAAAAAAAAAAAAAAAAAATTAAACTTGAGTCTTTAACCTATTACTGATAACATATTGCTATTGGCCCATCTGTCTGTCTCACTCCCAAAGTGGAAAGTCTCAGAAGTAGAGGGCCCTGTGAACAGGGAGATTCCCTGCCTAGTTGGGACGGAGCTCACCTTTTCTCTCCCTCCTGCCCTCACCCATGCCCTGGCCCTCACCAGCAGCCTCTCTCCCTTGACTTATCCTGGCCCCCATTTTGTTTCTATGTCCTCTTCCCTCCCCTCCTTGGAGAGTAAACCCCATATCTGCTCCCTTTTCATAAGTTTATCTACACGTGCTCCTTCCATCCCATTTCCTCCTAGGGTTATGATCCCAATAGCCTCTTCCCTGAGCACAAGCAAAGTCGGGTGCCTTGCCTTTTCCTGGAAGAAGATGGCTGGCTTGGCAAATATATCAGGTCTCCGAAGCAGGTGGAACCTTGTCTAACTGAGCCACTTTATTTTCCCCCACAAACAACAGTCTTATACCTGGAAGGGTCACATGGTCAAAAAGAGGAAGGTCAATAGTTGAGCTCTTTCCAAGGCAGCTTGACCTGGATCCCCTACAAAATTCTGTCCCCACCAGACATATTTCTTCCAGAATCCAAATTGTGATTGTTCTTTTGAGCTTTCTCCTCCTTCTGCATTCCACGTAATTTATTCTTTTTCCTTTCTGTGGGCTTTTTTTTTTTTTTTTTTGCTGTACGCGGGCCTCTTACTGCTGTGGCCTCTCCCGTTGCAGAGCACAGGCTCCAGACGCGCAGGCTCAGCGGCCATGGCTCACGGGCCCAGCCGCTCCGCGGCATGTGGGATCTTCCCGGACCGGGGCACGAACCCGTGTCCCCTGCATCGGCAGGCAGACTCTCAACCACTGCGCCACCAGGGTAGCCCTAAAATCCATTCTCTTTTGATGGACACCTGGGCCGTTCCCAGTTTGGGGCTATTATGATTAAAGTTGCCCTGAATGTTTGCGTGCAGACTTTGTGTAAATAGGGAGGCTCTCATCCTCCTGAGTAACACCTAGAAGAACCCTGCTGCTCGTAACCTCAGAAGTGATGCCTCCAAAGCCCTCCTGTGTTTTTGAGCTGGGAGATTCCTCACCAGGCTGGTTGGCGTGTGGTCGGAATGCAGCAGCGGGAGTGCTGCCGGTACCGCAATCGGTGCCAAAGCTTGCTGACCTGTTTGTTCAGTTCACTTTGCAGTGAACTTTCCTGCTTACCTTTTTTTTTCTGGCTGACCTCTTGATTTATAGCAAATAATTTGATTGTTTTCCAAAGGATAAGCAAACAAGGAGTTATTTTAGTGGAGGCTTTTAGGGAACACCCTAGAAGAGTGGGTTGTGCTCTAAGCATAGAGAACCACTAGAAAACAATTATTAGGAAGGGGGGAGGGGACAAGGGAATCAGTGAGTTGCAAGCCCATGATTGTGCATAAATTACAAGTAGTAAATTAGGCATCCAGGAACACATCTCCTCATCTTCATATGGGCAGGGCATGTGTGATGGTGACTCCATGGGTACGAAGACTGGGTTGCTCTCCTGTTTCCAAGAACACTGTGCAGGGCCAAGTACACTGTGCAGGGCCAAGTATCCTTCCACAGGGCCAAGTACCCTTCCACAGGACAGCATCGTTCATGATCTCCACCCCACTCATTCAATCCTCTCTTGTTTCCATGGCAACCAAGATCCCATATTGGAGAACAGTATGGAGGTTCCTAAAGAAACTAAACATGGAGCTACCATATGATTCAGCAATCCCACTCCTGGGCATATATCCAGAGAAAAACGTGGTTTGAAAGGATACAGGCACCCCAATGTTCACTGCAGTGCTGTTTATAATAGCCAAGATATGGAAGCAACCTAAATGTCCATCGACAGATGAATGGGAAAAGAAGATGAGGTACATATATACAATGGAATATTACTCAGCCATTACAAAGACTGAAATAATGCCATTTGCAGCAACATGGATGGGCCTAGAGATTATCATACTGAGTGAAGTAAGTCAGAGGAAGACAAATATCATATGAAATCATTTATATGCGGAATCTAAAAAAATGATACAAATGAACTTATTGGCAAAACAGACTCACAGATTTAGAGAATGAATTTATGGTTAGCAGGGGGAAAAGGGGGGTGGATAGATAGATTGGGAGTTTGGGATTGACAGGTACATAGTGCTATATTTAAAGTAGATAACAAACAAGGACCTACTGTAGAGCACAGGGAACTCTGCTTAGTACTCTGTAATAACCTAAATGGGAAAAGAATCTGAAAAAGAATAGATACATGTCTATGCATAACTAAATCACTTTGCTGTACACCTGAAACTAACACAACATTGTAAATCAACTATACTTCAATATAAAAGTTTTTAAAATCTGATAACAAGCATGGGAATTTTTATCAGTAAAAGGAGGAGAGCTTGCGGTGGAGACTACCAGTCAGATGATACTCAACCTTAGAAAGTGCCCATCCAGTAGTCTGTTCTTTGTCTTGTAGTGCTATGTCCATATAGCCCCAGCCAGCCAGCTCGCAAAAGCCCCTTTCTGAATGATGGGGTGTCCCAATATTTTGATGCCAGAGCTACTGACTGGAACCATAAGAAATCTCCCCTAAGTACAGCCATAATAGGTAGGATAAACACTAAGATTTCATAACTCCTACAAAGCAAATAGAGTTTAGAAATTCCAGGATCATAAAACAATTTAAAATAAAAGAAGACATCACTGGGTAGTTTCCAGTAGGATATAGGATGCTGAGGTACAGCATCTTATCCATTAGAGTTAAGATGCATTTGGCTGCAAGTTAAAGAATATCTGGCCAATAGTGAGTCAGCTATAGGGATGATTGGAGGTGGTAATCCCAGCTCAACAAGCCCATCAAAGGCCCAGGCCCTTTCCATCCTTCTTCTCTGCCACCTTTAGCTTGTT
The DNA here is from genome assembly GCF_026419965.1 of Kogia breviceps. Classification (NCBI taxonomy): domain Eukaryota; kingdom Metazoa; phylum Chordata; class Mammalia; order Artiodactyla; family Physeteridae; genus Kogia; species Kogia breviceps. The sequence continues at coordinate 14,968,477 of NC_081327.1, forward strand.
ACCTTTCTTCTTCAAGTACGTGGTCTTATGGCCCCCAAACGGCTGCTGTAGCTCCAAGTATCATATCCTTACGTAAAATCTTCCAAACCAGGAAGGGAGAGGGCAGCTCCTCACACATCTGTCTCTTCTAGTAAGAAGGAAAATCTTTCCCAGAGACCCTCAGCAGACTTCTTACCATTTTTTGGCTAAAATTGGGTCATGTGTCCATCCTGAGACCAGTCACCTATAAAGGGGAACAAGATTGTCATGACTAGTTCCAATTACGATTCAACCCCTGGGGCTGGGGGATCTGCAACAGGGGATGATTGATTTAGTTGTCTCACTGCACCCTTCTAGACTGAATTCAGTAAAATCACTCTCTTCCAAAAAATATTTCTCTACCCCATTTCCACTTCTGTAACATTTTCTCTCCCCTAGTTCCACGCCTCCGTGGGGATCAACTCCATGCACCTTCCCACTTCCAACAGTGTTTATCAGATTTCATTCATTCTAGCCCATTCTTCTTCTGGTATGTGACCCCAGCATCCTTTTCCCAGAACATGGGCCACCATCTTGACGCCTTGATCTCCCTCCATATGATTTTTCAGAACTGGCCTTAAAGGGAACTCAACAAGCTTCTCGCTTCTCTTTGCAGAGTTTTAGCTGCCACACTACCTGTATTGCTTTGGCCTTTTTGGTTTTTTTCAACCGGAGGGGGGAAGGTAAAAAGTTGAACACTTTCTCACACTATTTTACTATTTGTTCTCCCCACCTAACCTCTGTCTTTCACCTCTGATTCTCCTCTCCCAGAATCTATGACCTGACTTTTCTACCATATCTCTTTCTACTTCTTATTGCTGCTCTGCTTCTTCCTTTTGGATGACTCTTGCAACTAATTTTGCAGACTCCCAGTCTTCTTGTTCCTACCTACCCGCATCTGTTCTTCACCTCCCACCCCCTCTCCCCCAACCCTAACCTGGTCTACTTTTTGCCCCTTCCCAGGGTCCAAGTGAAGCAGATTTACTTCTCCTGCTTTGCATCACAGCTTCCCTTGCCCCACCAGGCACATACACAGACTTGCTAAACTATCCTAAGATTCTGGTCACAGGTGATGTATTCAGCTCAGGAAAAGTTATCAAGTCAGCCACCTCCCTGTGCCTCCGGCTTCCTGCCTGCCCCTCTGCCCTACTCCGACTGACACTGGTTCATGGATAGTCTGAGCCGCGGTGGTTTCAACACTCACCGCGTTCAGTCGGGCTGCGGTGGACCATCTTTGCCAATTTCTTAATGCCTTCTTGAGTGGCTTCCCTAGGTTTCTGGTCACGCTTGGTGATTTAAAACTCCTAGCCTCCTCCCCATTCTCCTACGGGCTGAGACTTGACCTGTGGCCCAGGGAACCTATGGCAGAGATGAATGGAGTCTACACTTCCTCCCATCCTTCTGGGTTACACTGCCCTAGGTTTTGCGGGGGGACACTTCCTTCTAAGAGGGAAAGGTTCCTACTCCCATGGCCATCAATGACTCCCTTTTATAAACCTTTAGAAACTTGTTTTGTTTATTAACAAAATTTTACTGCTAAGAAACCTAGTTCTCTAAAAGTCACAGACTGGGAACTCCCTGGTGGTCCAGTGGTTAGGACTGCACACTTTCACTGCCAGGACCCGGGTTCAGTCCCTGGTCAGGGAACTAAGATCCCACAAGCCGTGTGGCAAGGCCAAAATAATAACAGTAATAAATTTAAAATAAACAAATAAAATAAAATCACCGACTGTCAGAAACGTGGCTGTTTGAAATCCCGTCAGTGAGAATGGAACATTCCTCTGCTGTTTGCAGGCTCTGGGCAGGAGCCTGTGACACAGAGAAGCAGCCTTGCTTTTCAGCCCCCAGAGCTTCAGATAAGGAGTTTTCAGGCACAAAGTTCTACCTTTATCTTTATTTTGTATTTTCCAAAGAATCGGACCCTGGGTCTGCTTCTCAGCCCAGGCCTGAAATTGACCTCTTTCTACCCAGGCCTCCTGTGCTTTGAGCCTATCAAATACTATTTCATCAAAGCATCACCTAAACGTCACCCTTACCCCAGACCGCTAATAACCCCGTCTCTTCTTTGGTGAGATGCCTCATGCTTCCTCTGGAATGTGGTCTCCTTTGCTCCAGCAAGATAACGAACCTAACGTCGGTGGGCTGCAGTTTGTGTGAGACAGGCTTCATCACTCTGTGAGTGAGGAGACCTGTTATCTAGCTCATGTGCTCTCAGCACAGTCAGTATTGTCCCCAAAGATATGAAAATTAGTTCTGGGGAAGCCAAAAAGTCTTACAGTGGTTTGTGGCCTTCCAAAAGGCACACACATAAACAGATACATAGTATGTCTGTTGTATTAAAATTTCATGGGCAGGGAGGGGAAGGGAAAGATCCAGAAAGGCTCCTTGAGGGAACAATGATACAAAAGTTTGAGAAACAGTGCTTTAGCTAATACTGAATAGCTTTTGGTGTCTGCTGTGAGTCAGGTGCCCGGGTGCTGGCTCTCTTTGGCAGCTAGAATTGAGTTCTTCTGACCTCGGTCTTGGGAGACCCAACCTGGCTTGACCTCTCCCAGCACCCAGAACTCCCCCACTCAGCCCTGTCCCTGCGATGCCCTCATCCATGGGAGCCTCATACCTGCTTGCTCTGCCAGGTGGGGAGAGTGCCTGGTGCCCCATCATTCACACATACACGCCCACACCATCTCCTGCCCATCTCCCTCCTCTGCTTAGATGGGCACAGGGCAGCTGCCCCAGAACGCGCGCTCTACTCCTTGAGCACCCCTTTCCCTTGACTTCCAAGAGATATGGAGAACACTACAACTCTGCCCTCACCACCACCCAGCCTCTGATGACTTTTCATCCTCCCCACTCGTCAGCCTTCAGTTTACACAGACTAGGGTAGGGGTGGGGTCCTGGGTGATGGCTGGGGGCAGCAAAGCCAGCTAAGCTGCCTCTTCTTCCTCGGTGTAAACTCTGGGGGAGGAGTCAGACTCCTGTTCTTCATGGCTCTCTCTGGAATGCGGGGTTTCCAACTCCTCTTTGTGCTCACTCGTGGGTCCTTGCTACCATACCTGGAGCTGCAAGACTCCACGTCACCACTGTGCCCTTTCTGAACCACGCAGACCCGCGTTCACATCAAGGTCTGAGTGCCTTGGGACAGACAGATGAGCCATGGGACAGAGGGACAGCTCATGCCTTCATCTCTGTACAGAGACGATGTCTCTCTCCCTCCACCTGAGACCCAGTCCCCATCCACAGCCAGTCCTCATTCCCCAGCGAGCTTAACCTCAGGAAGAAAACAGATGCTAAAGACGTTATTATTGAAATCCCGGAAGTTCTGAGCCGCAGGCGTCTGCACACAGTAAGTGCACCATAAATGTTTTCGAACTAAAGCTGACCGGGACTTCCCTGGCGGTCCAGTGGTTAAAACTCCGAGCTTCCACCTCCGGGGGCGCGCATTTGATCCCTGGTCAGGGAACTAAGATCCCACATGCTGTGCGGTGCGGCCAAAATAAAAAAATAAAGAGACTTCTTGGTTTGTCATTTTTTTTTTAAAAAAAAGCTAATTTAAAAAAGAAATAATAAAGCTGACAGTGCAAACAGGTGCCAGCATTTCTCTGGTTGCTTCCCCATGGGAGGAGGCCCTGACCAACTCTTTCTCATGCACCGCCCCTCAGTGGAAAACGAAAAATTACTAAGTGATAACAGTTTGATAAAAATAGCCCTTAAGAACACACATTAGTCTTTGTAATAGCCCGAAGTCAACTGGGCTAACTAATTCTCTTCATTTTTTTTTTTTTTCCCAAGAGGGTTTCTTTCCTGGGAAGAGGATGTATCCACACAAATAGCTGATCTGCTTTGCATCTAGTTCTGTTTCTCACTGTGGCCTGTTTAAATTCGTCCTGGTCAGACTGCCTTAGCCGACCCTGGAAGTCTGACTGGGCCCAGTCACGGCAGATGACACATAGCTGGTGGCAGAGTGGCTCAGGGACCTGAGTTTCAGAGTCAGCTAATTTCAGCTTCCAGTTCTGCTTCAGTCACTTATTGGCTATGGGATCTCAGGTGAGAGACTTCACCTCGCCGGGCCCATTCCCTTACCTGTAAAATGGGAATAGTAATAGTACCTGCCTCACGGCTACTGAGAAGATTGAAGACGATGTCAGGCTAAACCCTTAAGATAGGTTAGCTATTATTTTCATTCTTCCAATCCAAATCTTCTCCCAGCAACTAGGCATCTTATAGTTTAACACTTTTCTTTCAGAGTCTTTGTGGGTTTTTGGTTTTTTTTTTTTTTTTTTTTGCTGTACGCGGGCCTCTCACTGTTGTGGCCTCTCCCGTTGCGGAGCACAGGCTCTGAACATGCAGGCTCAGCGGCCACGGCTCACGGGCCCAGCCGCTCCGCGGCACGTGGGATCTTCCCGGACCGGGACACGTACCCGTGTCCCCTGCATCGGCAGGCCGACTCTCAACCACTGCGTCACCAGGGAAGCCCCCAGAGTCTTCGTGTTTTATCCTTCCATCCATCAACACCACCTAAGATACACTCACATACACCACCCACACACACCATAAAAAAAATAATCAAGAAAACACATTCTCTTTTGCTTGCTCCCAAATTTATTTAGGTAATTTTTCTTCTGTCATTTCTCATAAACGTCCCTGAAAGTCTGAATTTATTGAACAGTGGAAACTTTCTGGAAGAGCGCATGTGACGGCAGGATGCTCCCTCATTCCTGGAGTCCTGTGTCCCCGTTCCTGCCCAGCTGAGTTAGTAGTTCTGAAGGACAGATTCTTCCTCTCTCCTGTCCCAAGTCACTGGGCAGCTCCCTCAGACCCTGGACACTGCTCTCAACTCCTCCTTCACCTTCAGCAAAGCACAGGAGCTCGCCGGCTGCCCTGGGGAGCTCCTTATTCTCCAGAGTTCTCTCACCTTGACCGCTCGCTGAGCATGTTGGGGGATGAGACGGGAGGGCAGTGTGGCGAGATCAAGAGCTGGGCTCTTGTGGGCACATCCTGAGGAGGGCTGGGTACCTGCTCGGACCCAGACAGTGCAGGTCCCCCGCCCGCCTCTCCAAGGTTCTGCCTGACTTGAGCTTGGAACTGCCCCAGGGGTGATCCGCTTTGCAGGCCGGTCCCCCTGGCCTCCCGCTCCAGAGCCCTCCTAGAGTTCACCCCCTGGCCTCTAGGTTAGACAGCAGCTCCTGGGGCGGCCCCTCTCCTCCACTCTTCAGTGTCACGCTGCTTTCCTGCCACCTAGGGCCACAGGCTCCAGTCAGCCTCCCCAGCAGCCCCTGGAAGTCGGCTTGGAACCCAGATGATGAGAAATAGTAGGCAAGGGGGTCGGCACAGGAATTCAGGGTGTTGAGGGGCAGCACATAACTTCTCCACTTCGGACTTTCACCCTGGATGTAGCCCACAACGTGGGACACGTTGTAGGGCCCAAAGCAGACGAGGAGGTCGGGCAGCACGGCTGCTGCGAGCCCGCCAACGTCTTCCGCCGGCGCTGGCTGGCTCCCTTACGGAGCATGCGCAGCAGGCGGCTATAGCAGTGGCTGGTGATGAGCAGCCCCCCCCCCCCCCCCCCCCACATAGGACCGCAGCCATCTCCAGCTGCACAGGCAGGAGAAAGGCCGGCTGATCCTTCCGGAATTCCAGGTAGCAGGTCCCGTTGATACCCTGGGTGGGGGAGGAGCGCCCCGAGAATTCAGTGACATAGACCACGCTGCAGTGTGCAGCGGCCAGGAGCCAGCAGGCCCCGCTGACCAGGCCCGCCTGTCTCCCGGCTCTTGTACCAAACTGGGTAGGCCACGCTCAGGAAGCGCTCATCGCTCATAGCTGCCAGGAAGAGGGAAGCGAGATAGATGGCGGTGAAGAAGAGGAATCTGGAGAAGGGGCAGAAGGTGAAGGGCAGGGGCCAGCGCGAGCCGCTCGCTGCCTTCAGCACGCGGAATGGCAGGAAGAGCAACAGGAGCGGGTCCGATAGGGTCCGGTTCAGCAAGAGCAGGTGCGCGGCCAGCTGGCCCGCGAAGATCACCGGGGCCGGCGGCTTGACGGGAAGCCCCACGAGGAAGGTGAAGAGGTACACGGAGAAGTAGAGCCGGTGACTGCCGAGCAAGAAGGACCGGTCTGAGCTGGTGTTCACGGTCACGGCCACTAGCAAGAGAGGGACAGAGATGGCAGTCTGGGTGGGCATCTTGCACCATCCGCCTCTCAGCTATCAGAAGGGAACATCATCTCCAGCCTCATTCCCTCCTGCCCCCAGTGCTTTCCCCAGCGGGGTCAGCCTGCCTGTCTTCCTGGCCATACCCTGTCTCCTATCCCTTTCCTGTCCCTCTCTTCCTGATCAGACCCCGTCTCCTGTTTCCTTTCTCTAAGCACCTGGGTGCCCTTCACAGAGCCCCTCAGGGTCCCGGGTTTACCTGCTGGTTTGAGAACCCAAGTTCTCTGCCTCTCAGCGACTTGCTGGCTCCTCCAGAACAAGGCCGGTGAGCTACTATCTGGCAGAACTGATAAAAACCTGGCAGTGCCTATCATGTCACTCGCTGCTGAGCAACAGCACAAAAGATGCCTTTAGCTCTGTTAGCAGTGCCGGCCCAGTACACAAAACGAGGGGCAAATTCCACGACTGCCTGAGTGCCTGGCTCCCCAGCAGCCTTCGATGGGATGAGCAGACTTCGTCTTCCTCTCGCTGATCCGCTACTTGAATTTTATCTGCTCCTCTAGAACGGCACTCATCCAGTTTGCCTTGTTGTAAGGGTAGGAAGTGTGACACAGTGATGTAGAGCTTGGGCTCTGGAGCCGGGGCTTGGGTTCAATGCTGGTCCCATCGCTTACTAACTCTGTGATTTGGGGCAAGTGACTTACGCCCTCTGTGTCTCTGCCTTCTCATCTATAAAGCAGGGATAATCGTAAGCAACCTCATAGGTTTGTGTACATTAAAGCGTTCATACGTGCCAAAGGCTAAGTTAAGCGGTAAGTGTGGTGAGCCCTTGACAGATGCGGGCCGCCAGTTACTCGTGTGGGCTTGTCTCTGGGCTGATAGTAATAATATTAGCATTGGTGGCAATGAGGACGACAGCTACCTTTTAGTGGGCGCATAATCCATAGCAGACCCACTGCTTCTCAGGGCATCACCTTGTGTCTTGAAATCCTCACAGTGGGGAAATGACTCGCTCCAGGTAATACAGCTTGTTAAGTCTCGCCACCAGGGTTCAAACTTCTGTCCAGCTTCAGAGAGTATTTACTTATTCATTCAAATATTTATGGAGTGCAATGAGATACCATTTCATATACCCACTAGAATGGCTATAAGCAAAAAAAAAAAAATTCAGATAATACCAAGTGTTGGTGAGGTTGTGGAAATATGGGAATCCTCATACATTGCTGGCGAGAATGTAAAATGATGGAATCACTTTGGAAGGCAGTTTGGCAGTTTCTTTAAAAGGTAAACATAAATCGACCACGTAACCCGATTCTGCTGTAGGTATCTACTTAAGAGAAATGAAAACATATGTCCACGCAGAGACTTGCTCATAAACGTTCGTGATAGCAGTAGTCATAATAACCAAAAAGTGGAAACATCACCTGGTGGTCTGTCAGCCAATGAATGGATAAACCATGTGGCACAGCCACACAATGGAATACTATTTGGCAACGAAAAGGAATGAAATACCCATGTACACCTTAACACAGATAAACCTAAAAACATTGTGCTAGGTGAAACAAGCCAGACGTAGAAGACCATGTATGTTTCCATTTTTATGAAATGTCGGGAACAGGCAAATGTGTAGAGACAGAAGGTAGATTACTGGTGGCCTGGGGACTAAGAGTGGAAATGGAATTAACTGTAAGTGAACATGAGGGCTCTTCCTGGGGTGATAAAAATGTCCTAAATTGGATTATAGTGATATAACATAATCCACACCTCGGTAAATTTACCAAAGATCACGGGATTGTACATTTAAAGTGAGTGAATTTTATGATAAGTAAATTTTATCTCAGGTAAGTTGTTAGAAGTACAGCAGTGAACAAAACAAGAAGTACAGCAGTCTCGGGGGGTCTGAGTGGTGGGAGGATAATAAAGACATCAATAACACAGAGGCTGAGAGCCCCTGGAGCGAACAGTGCAAGCAGAGGGAACGGGGGGGCGGTGCACAGACTTGACCTGCTAGGGGCACTGGTAGAAAGTTCAGGGCCCAAGGAGCGAGGGTCACCAGAGGATGCTGGGGGTGGGTCGTGCGGGGCCCCAGGGAGGAACTGAGATCTCCCCTAAGTGGAGGAGGCACAAGTCCCTGGAAGAAGTGGCCCGGCACCAGCAGGTGCTCCAGTGCCATGGAAAGGAGAGTGGTTCTCGGGTTACAGGAGGGGCTGCCTGGGCTGGAGTTCTGCCTCCCCGCTGAAATCCTCTGATGTCACCACTGCGCAGAGAACAAACTTGTTTCTGGCTTCGGCAGAGCCTCGGGCAAGTGACTGAACTTCTCTGGCCCATTTCCATATTTTTAAACAGAGATAATAAGACTTCTTTTGGAGGGCTGTTATGAGCATTCACTCAGTCAGCAAATATTTACTGCAAGCCTACCGTGTGCTCGGCTCTATGCTAGTTGCTGGGGATATATCAGCGAATGAAACAAAAATTCTTGCCCTTGGGCTTCCCTGGTGGTGCAGTGGTTGAGAGTCCGCCTGCCGATGCAGGGGATACGGGTTCGTGCCCCTGTCTGGGAGGATCCCACACGCCCGTGAGCCATGACCGCTGAGCCTGCGCGTCCGGAGCCTGTGCTCTGCAACAGGAGAGGCCACAGCAGTGAGAGGCCCGCGTAACGCAAAAAAAAAAAAAAAAAATTTCTTGCCCTTGTAGACATTTTATTTTCTCCTTGGCCGTACCACATGGCACGCGGGATCTTAGTTCCCCGACCAGGGATCGAACCCGTGCCCCCTAGAGTGGAAGTGCAGGGTCTTAACCGCTGGCCCTCCAGGGGAGTCCCCCCTTGTAGACACTTAGGCACGGAAAGAGATAACTTGTGTAAACCAGTTCGTGCTCGTCAGGCACGTAGCTACCACTTTTTTGCTTCTGTGTGTTCATGTCTTTATCGTCATTAGAGGAACAAGTCTGTTTCCTACTCCTCGCCTCAGAGCAGATGCGCAGACGTTTGGCTCTTGCGGCCACTGTCCTCTGCCCACTCTCTCGGGTTCAGGGGGCTACCATTCATCTTCGCAAAAGGGAGCACAAGGACAGGGGTTAACCCTGATACCCCAAGCTTTTCAAATGTCCCCTGATCCTCCTGGAAGGATCACATCCTATGTCCACCCCTTCTTTGCCGTAGGGCCTCGGGTACGTTTCTAAACCTCGCAAAATGAAGATGATAATCATACCTGGTTCCAGGACCACAGCCAACTCACGCAGCACCTTAGTGCAAATTAGGAAAAGGTACACCCTGCAGGTGAGCGCAGCCCAGCACCAGGGCGCACTGCTTGAGGAGTGCCTTTGTTCAAATTAGAATAAGTTGCTGCTTCCCCTGGTTGGAAGCAGCCCCATGCCAGACCCACGGCTTGGTGAGCAAAGCACAGGGTAGAATTGAGTCGGTGTCTGCCCCTCTGCCTGACACCCTCTTGCAGTGAGCAGTCTGCTTATCTGTACAGCGGCCGCAGGGCTAAATGAAAGGAATGTGGGAGGATGAAATGAGACAACGCCTGTAAAGTACTTGGCCTGGTGACTGTCAGGTACATTTCTGGTGTTGCTAGTGTACCCACCCCCCCCCCCCCGCCTCCCCCGCATCTTTTCCTACCAGTGCCCTCTTCACAGTTCCAATGCTGCCCCCTGTGGGTGTCAAATGGTATAACAGTGTCATTACCTTGCCTCCGGCCTCTTACTCAGAAATTCGAAATGGTCTTTCCTAGGAAATGATTTTGGAGTAACGTCTCCCAAAGTATACCATCAGAGTGGCGGCAGTTCCTCTGGCTTAGAAGCAAAACCTCCCTCCTCCTTCCCCACAGGGCACCCTGGCAGTCAGGCCAGTCAGGACTCAGGAGGAGAGAAACGGACAGAGGTGGGAGATCGCGCAGATGTGTGCACAGGCAGCTTACCTTCCTCCTGTGACCCAGCTCCAGGCCTCCATTCTTTCTCCACCTGGGATGCCATCTTCTGCCAGGCTCAGTTCTTCCCATAAGTGGCTCCGGGGACGCCCCACAGGCAAAAGCACCCTGCAGTTCCTTTGGAGCAGCCCTCGCCAAGCGCCCGGAGACGCAGTCTGGCTCTGCTGCTCCCTGCCCCTTGCCCCCTGCAGTAACGACTACTTCTGGGGTGGCCCCCCTTTTGTTTTTGCCCCACGTGTTGTCCCCCGGCCAGTGCTCCCTCCCAAGTAGCCGGTCACCAGGGGGTTGAGCACCGCGCTCCACGCGCCTGTAATGAGCCCCAGCTTCCGCCAGCAGCCTCCGATGCTGGGGTGCAGGAAGCCAGCCACGTTGGAAGCATTGTAGGGTCCCAAGCAGAGCAGCAATGTGAGCAGAGCCCCACCGGCCACCCAGGCCGCCTTTAGCTTCCGTCTGTGGCTCAGGCCCGAGCGGGCCAGTGCCCGGAGGCAGCCCGCGTAGCAGAAGGCCGTGACGATCAGGGGCAGGAAGAAGAGCAGCAGAGAGAGGCTGAAGCGCGCAGGGCCCGCCGAGGCCGGGTCCCAGGCCTCCAGGCAGACTGGAGAGCCGTTCACTGGCGTGCTGATACCCAGGGAGCTGGTATTGTCCAGCCGGCCTCTCGGAGCCTCCAACCCAAAGACCAGCCCCAGGTGACAGAGGACAAGGGCCCATATGGCCACACACACGCCCCAGGAATAGCGCGGCCGCCGGGCAGCTTGGTAGCCCAAGGGGAAGGCGGCGCCCAGGTAGCGGCCGACGCTCAGGGCGGCCAGGAAGCCCGCGCCCGCATAGAGCGGAGCGAAGTGGACCAGGGCGAAGGCAGGACAGAGTGAGGCCGGCAGGGGCCAGGCTCCCCCGGCCAGGGCCTCCGCCGCCTTCAGGGGCAGAGACGTCGCCAGCAGGAGGTCAGAGCAGCCCAGGTGGAGGGCGTAGACCAGGCTGGGGGTGAGGCGCAGCCGGGCGTGGGACACGGCGCCTGCGATGGCCAGGGCGTTGAGCGGGAAGCCCAGCGTGAAGGCGGCCATATAGAGGGCGAAGGAGAGCTGCGGGGGCAGGTCCATGGGGCCCCTCGTGCGCTCCACTGGCTCCCTGGCCTCAGCTCTCAGAGCCCAGGAGAGGGGGGCTCCCAGAGTCACAGACTGCTTTCAGCACTCGCTCAGGGTGCGAGAAGCCATCTAGTGGGATAGCTGGGAGACAGACGCCGGTAGGGGGAGGTGGCCTGGATTAGAAGCGAGGACCACTAGCCGTCAATCCTCTGTTTTCTCTCCACCATGTGCCCCCTTACAAGGAAGCGAGGGATCGTGGTGTAACGGGAGGAGATGGAACACAGGCATGCAGGTCCCGGAAGAGGGAAGGCCTCTTGACTTCTGACACTCTGGGGACACAAGCGGTGGAGAGAATTCAGAACAGAGTTGAGGGACTTCCCCGGCGGCCCAGTGGCTAAGACTTTGCCTTCCAACGCAGGGGCTGCGGGTTCGATCCCTGGTTGGGCAGCTAAGATCCCACATGCCTCGTGGCCAAAAAAACCAAAACATAAAACTGAAGCAATATAGTAACAAATTCAATAAAGACTTTAAAAATGGTCCACATCAAAAAAATCTTTAAAAAGACGAAGAAGGAAAAAAAATGAACAGAGTTGAGCCCGACAGTATGTGTTTTTCTCGGGCAAGGAAGCTAGATTCCTGTGTTCGCACCCCTTCCCCAGTTCCCTGGAAAGAGCAGGAGATGTTCCCCGACAGCAGGCAGTGCGGGGCTGGTGGCAACGCCTAGCCGAGGGGAAGTCGGGGTGTAGGTTGTAGCAAAGGGCAAGAGAAGGAGGTCGCCCGGGGAGAGTCCAGGGGTAAGCGAGCTCCCATTGGTGTCACAGCGAGTGACTTTAGCCGGCTTCAGGGGTTCCCCCTAAGCGGAGGCATCTGGGGATCTGAGGAAAAATTGTTGGCCGGGAGAGAAGCCACAGAAAGAGGGACTCACCTCTTGGTGTTGCCAGATGTCTCTGAGGCTCAGGAGTCCCCTGAGGGAGGGTGGCCAGGGAGCCGGAAGTGAGAGAAGGGCGGGGAGGCAGGGCCATTAGCCTGAGGCACTCACAGCCTGGATAAGCAGCTAATGGGGCAGCTCAGAAGGAGGTGAGGCTCCAAGACGATGCAAACACAGGAAGGGGAGAGGTTAGAAATGTGGGCTTTTCCTGGGGGGGAGTAAAGAATGCATAGCCAGCACCTTTCTTTTTTTAAATTTTTGTTGAATAGAGCTGCTTTACAATGTTGCGTTAGTTTCTGCTGTGCGGCAAAGTGACTTAGCTATACGTATACATATATCCCCTCCTTTTTGAATTTCCTTCCCACTTAGGTCACCACAGAGCATTGAGTAGCTTTCCCTGCGCTATACAGTAGGTTCTCATTAGTTAGCTATTTTATACGTAGCAGTGTATATACATCAGTCCCCATCTCCCAGTTCATCCTGCCCCCATCTTCCCCCCTTGGTGTCCATACATGTGTTCTGTACGTCTGTGTCTCTATTTCAGCTTTGCCAGTAGCTTCACCTGTACCATTTTTCTGGATTCCACATATATGTGTTAATATTCGATATTTGTTTTTCTCCATCTGCCTTACTTCACTCTATATGACAGTCTCTAGGTCCATCCACGTCTCTGCAAATGGAACAATTTCGCTCCTTCTTGTGGCTGAGTAATAGCCCATGGTATATATGTACCCACATCTTCTTTATTCATTCCTCTGTTGATGGACACTTAGGTTGCTTCCGTGTCCTGCCTATTGTAAATAGTGCTGCAATGAACACTGGGGTGCATGTATCTTTTGGACTTATCAGCACCTCTAAAGAGTAGGGTTGGTGGTGCAACCAGAACACACTTTATTCCATCCCCACCCCTGCCAGCCCGCTCAAACTGGCTCTGGGGGCTTGGTCTTCTCTACTCCTGGGTGCGCTTGTGGGAAGGCCCAGGCTCACTCCCAAATAATGAAAAGTCCCTCTAGTCACCCATACCATCTCCACTTGGCATTTACTATGTGGGATAATGAGATCTTCATTCCCAGTTAGAGCTTCTACTCTCCCTGCACCTGCACAGGCCTTGGGCTCCTCCATCCTCCCTCTCCTTTCCCCTCTGACCTGATGACAGTGGTTTCTACCCCTCCCTGTGTTGGCAGGAGGGAGAGGAGGAGAGACCTGGAACTAGCAAAGTCGAGTTCGGTGGCACTGAAGTACCCGGGCTGTGGTCTCCACCCTGCCTCTCTCTGGGCTGCACGGATGTCAAAAGGGACTCCTCCCTGGGGCACTTGTAGGGACGTCGGGTGGCTCGTGCCTCCAGTTGGTCGCTTAACTTTCAGGCCCTGAGAACTTGGTCGTTCACCTCCCTGTTGGGGTCATCCTGCCCTTCTAAGGAGATGTCCTGAGATTTAAAGCGGCCCTAAGCTGTCTCTGTGATTCTCTCTCTCTGTCTCTGACTGTGCACGTGTCTCTCTGTCTGTCTCTCTCCTGCCTCAGGCTGACAGTATGGTCTCTCTGGACTTCAGCTTTCTTGGGTGTGGCTGTCAGTCACCAGGCCCCCATGTCCTCCCTAAAATCCAAGTCACCCAGAATAAGCTTCTCTGAGTGGTTCCCTGGAAGTGCTTCCCACCAGGCTTCCAGAGCAGGCAGCCTGAGATTCTCAGCATATCCACGGCTCCCTCCAAAGAAAGGATCTCATTTCCTTTTCATACCCCAGGAACCAAACTGATTCTTGGTCACCCCCCTTCTAAGTCCTACATGTGTCGTCCAGCACCTCTCTGGGAATGTAGAAGAACTTGCGACCTATTGTTTAGTATTTTGTCTCTGGGAAACGCTGCGAAACTGACAGAACTGAGGAAAAGTGAACAGGAGTGCCATTTCACCTGTTGTGACAAGCATTTGGTAGATGAGCAAAGCTGGGTGCAAAGGGAGACAGCAGGGGCTTCCCTGGTGGTGCAGTGCTTAAGACTCTGCCTGCCAGTGCAGGGGACACAGGTTCGAGCCCTGGTCTGGGAAGATCCCACATGCTGCAGAGCAACTAAGCCCATGAGCCACAACTACTGAGCCTGTGCTCTATACCCTATGAGCCACAACTACTGAAGCCCACATGCCACAACTATAGAAGCTTGCGCGCCTAAAGCCCGTGCTCCACAACAAGAGAAGCCACCGCAATGAGAAGCCCGTGCACTGCAACAAAGAGTAGCCCCCGCTCACCGCAACTAGAGAAAGCCTGTGCGCAGCAACGAAGACCCAACGCAGCCAAAAATAAATACATAAATTTATAAAGGGAGACAGCGGGTTTTCAAGCTCTTCTCTGTTTGGCCCTCCCACCTGGCAGTTCAGGTGTCTGCCCAGTGTCCCCTCCTCAGAGGGCCTCCTTTGATCCCTGCATCCAAATGGGACCCTCCCCTGCTCCAGCCCCTCTGCTTTCATCTTGCGTTGTGGTTTCTTCCAAGCACCCACGACTCTGCAACGTCAGATTTGCCGGCTCCTCCACTAGAATGTTGGTCAGTGAAGGCAACGCTTTCTGTGTGCTTTGTCCACTGCATGTTGCATACATAGCAGGGACTCAGTGAGTCGGACGAATGGTCAATTGTTCGGCTCCAAGAGGACGGTGAGGTCCGGGGCTGGGTGGGGGGCTGCCTGTGTTCTAGGCCCAACGCTGCCCGGTCACCTGCTGTGCACACCTCAGCAGGGCCTGATGACAGCCACATCTCTCGGGCAATTGGTCATGAAGTAGGCTGATATCAGCAGTCAGGCTCAGGTCCAGGGTGGCAAGTCACCCGCTGGTTGCCAGGGAGCCCGTGCCAGGCCTCATCAGGCAGGCGGCTGCCTTTAGGTCCTTCAGCTCCTAAAACCCTCTGGACACCTAGACTAGAGACCCCCAAGATTAGGACCATGTTGTATCTTTTTTGTACCCCAACAACTGGCTCTGTGGTGGATGCAGTGGGAGGTGTTCAGTAGATGTTTGCTGAATAAACGGTTGAATGATACTGGTCCCCAGACCCTTGCCCTCTCATTTCAACAGTTCTCGAAGCCTTCCCTTTCTCCAGAAAAGTGGATGGTGCTCACAGCAAGTCAAACCAGGGAATTCCCTGGTGGTCCAGTGGTTAGGACTTGGCACTTTCACTGTGGGGGCCCGGGTGGAATCCCTGGTCAGGGAACTAAGATCCTGCAAGCCACGTGGCGAGGCCAGAAAAAAAAAAAAACGACGTCAAACCAGGGACAAAGTAGGTTGATGGGGAAATCAGTGCCCCACTCCTCGGGCATCCCAAGGACAACCTCTCAGAGAGCATCTGAATCGAGCAGACGGAAAGTAGGGCAGCCAAGGAAGGCGGTGCCTTCAGAGCGCCCACCACAGGCCAGGAATTTGACTGTCATCTTGATGAATGATTAACCACAGGTTCCTGCCCTGAAGGAGAATGGGCTTTGGCCCCTTGGGAGAAGCAGAAGAACAGGTGGAGAGAGAACAGACGGAGAAGCGGAGGAGAAGCCGGAAGCTCCTCCCTGGCAAGTCGGCCAGAGGACATACTAGAGAGCTAGTGGGGGTCACGAGGGGAGGTAGAAAAGCTGAGAGGTTCCTCAAGGTAGCTGGCCTTCGAGAAGGCAGGCAGCTGTGGGCTGTGAAACGACGCGGCAGGGTCACTTTTGAGAAGTGCTGTGAGTAATGCATTGGCTTCCCCTTTTTATGGTATTCAAGAGATGTAAATCAGACGGGGATGTGGTTTTTAGGGACTTTTGGCTATTGCATTAATCTTCTTATAACATGACATAAGGTTATACCTCACTTCCTATCTCGAACCACCTGCATCTCCATGTTACAGACAGAGACTGAGGCTCAGAGAAGCCGGTGAACTTTGCCCAAGATCATTCGGCTGGTTAAGCAGAAGAATCGAGACTCAGACTCTGTCTGTGACGCCAGCGGACTCTTGGCAACAAGACGATGGACCCTCCTATCTGCTCGTGAGGTCACCTCTGCTCGCGATTTGCTCGTGAGGTCACCTTTCCCCTCTCCCCAAGCCCCAGGATGCCTGCCCCATCTCCCTGTCCCCACTCAGACTCTGCAGACTGGAAATCATTCACTGGCTCGTTGACGTGGCATCTGAGCCATGTTTATTGTGTAGCTCTGTGTCTGTTACACGTTTGTCCACATCAGTGTACGTCTCAGACCACGAGGCCCCTGGGGAAAGGGGCCGCAGCAGCATAATCCTCCCCGTGGAATGCCTCTTAGAGAAGAAACCAGCCCAGGGCAGTACCTCTACCTCATTTTTGTGCCTCTTTCCCTGGGCTTTGCCCTGGAGTCAAAAATTATGCATAAGATTAGTGAGTGCAGTTATCAGAGCAGGGGTGAGTTGTCAAAGGGATGGGGAGAGAGAGTAATAAAAAGAATGACCAACTGATCCCCGCAGGGACACAGCCAGCTGGGGAGTGGGGTTTGGGAGTGGGTAGGTGGTGCCAGACGGCTGGGAAGGAGCAGGGGGATTTGTACAGCTCAGGACAGGTATTTAGATGAATTTCTGGGTGAGAAGGGGAGTGGGAAAGGACCAGGGACAGACCCTTTGGAGGGTCGGGGTTACCAGTGCTAAGAAGGAAGACTGTCTGTGGACCATGTTCAAAGTTCTCTGCACCAGCTGGGGTTGCAGTAACTGTGACCGTGTGTGCGCACTCCTGTGTGTGTGTGTGCGCGCGTGCATGTGTGTGCGTGCGTGAATGCATGTGTGTGTACGTGAATGCGTGTGTGTGTGCGTGCATGCGTGTGCGTGTGTGTGACTTCGCAGCTGAACAGCAGAGGCTGAGAAAGTTCCAGGACCACCCTGGCCCCTGCAGCCCCTGACACCTCCACCTCAGCTGGTTTGGCCATCAGTGCTTGAGGGTCACGTATTCCACTCCTTCCTGGGCCAGCGGCCGCTCCCCAAACCCAAAATGAACCAGCTCCGAGTAATGTATCCCCTCTTCTTCTAGGACCTCTGGAGTCACGTTCTCATAGTCGCCCTGAGAAAACCACATGGTGGTGAGCGTGGCCGCACACTCACCAGCCTCCCACAGCCCGCTTTCCCTGTCCCTTCTCTCCTCGGCTCCGCCTGGGGGTCCAAGAGCCCCAGCACAAGTCCTCTTGTCTGGAAACTGGCTGCAGCTGGCCTCAGACTTGGAGGTGCCTGCCCTGGGTCTGACCTCACCAGGGTCTGGGCAGCCCTCCCCACCGCCCAGCCTCTGCCAGCACCGAGCCCACCCAGGCTCTGGGACTCACAGCCGAGGCCAGGTCCCGTCACTTCCCCACCTTCCATAGCTCTGCCCTCTTACCACTTGACGCTTCTGCACCACAGAGTAAGTGACCGTGTCGTCCCTGTTTGGGGCAAGTCCCCGCGTCTCTGAGGTCCCTGCATCTCTGAGAGGGAAGGCAGAGAGATGACCACAAATGAAGCCTTTTGCATGAAATCTGTTCCTTCTTCCAACTCCCGTAGACCCTAAGAGCACCCCCGGCCTCTCAGCCCCTTGTATCATACCTAGTGCACACAGCAGGGGCTGATGTGTCAAATGAGTGAATGTATGTATGTATGTATCGCAGAGTCCCAACCTTGGTGATAGAGACCGACTGTGGCTGTGCATGCTCCCGGTTTGTAGGAACAGATCCAATTCCCGAGACTGTTACCGGGGGGGTTGTTACGGAGCAGGAATGAGGAGATGAAGCAGGGGCCTGGCACAAAGAGGGCAGGCGAGACACGAGCTCTTCCCCCCACAACCCTCCCAGGGTGCAGGTGTCACCCCCCCCCCCGGTGCCCTCAGTACCCAGGTCTCGGTGCATCAGTCTCGCCAAGAGGAAAGCGCAAGGCGGCGTAGCTGACGGCATCTTCCATCACTGGATTGTAGCACCCCTGGGAGTGGGGGTCTTCAGCTTGGGGGATCCTTCGAGCCTGAGAGGAAGACAAGATTTCAGCCCTTACCACTCCTCTCCCCACCCTAGCTGCCCTGCCCCTCATACTCTTTATCACCCCTCCCCACTTTGTTGTTTCTTTTTTTTCTTTATTTGACACGTAGTTGATTTTCCACTTTGTTTCTTTCTTGACGTGAAGCTCTGCCCTGCATTTCATCTTTCTCCCATCCTACCTTTACATTCCTCACGAAGAAGCTCTGCCCACTGGAACTTTCCTGTAGCCCCTGCTGTCTCTGAATCCTCTTCCAGCTGGGAAATAAAGACCTGCTCAGGGAGGATGCAGGGCCTGGGAAAAGGACCCTGTGGACTCAGAGTGCTGGGGGCTGCAGGACTGAGTCACCGGGGTCGTTCTCTGGGATGGGCGGAGGGGGAGCAAGGGTGGTGAGTAGCAGGAGGGACTCACCTCCGCTGAAGCTTGACTCCGCAGGCTGCCAGGAAGAAGATGGCCAGGCAGAGCCCCAGCCCCCAGGCCGCTCGCCTGCTGATGGTGGCTGAGCTATCTGAGAGAGAAAGGAGGTACGTCAGTTGATGACACTGCCTCAGTCAGGGAGCAGGCCAGCTCTGCCCTGTGATCTTTGCCTGGGAGGCACCCTTGGCTTCTCTCTGCATAGCCACGGTCCTTCTGGCCTGTGCGACATCTCCTCCTTGCCCAGGGGGTGTGGTGCAGAGAAAGAGGGAGAAGCCAGCCCTGCCCTCTGGATGTCTCATTAGGAGGGAAGGGCAGCTCTTTCTCAAGAGGAGCTCCTGCTGTGTGACAGACTCGGGCACACACAGAACACGTAACCCTCATAAATGGTACCGCCTCTTCAGAGGGCAGCTTGGCCATGCTTAAAATCACTTGTCCTCTGAGCCAGCCAGTCCGTGTAGGAACCTAGCCTACAATTTTCTTCGCAGGTGTGCCCAGAGCAGGGGACTGCACCCAGCCTTGAGGAGGGCAGTGGGCACAGAGTTATTTGACATCCGTACACGGGACCACAGTGCACCCTCAGTAAAGAGTCAGGTCTCCAGGGTGCCTGCAGAGGGGAGGCCCAGGGAACATGTTTTTATGCAATGTGTAACTTTTCCAAATGACACCCTCAGACTGGCTCCCTTCAGCACCAGCTTTGCCAGTGACAATCCTCTAAATTTAAAGCCATGCCTCCAATCATTAACCTGAAAAAAGCACAATAAATAAATTAAATATTTTCCCCTGTGTTTCCAGACTCTTCAGACACCCTGTATATGCACAGATAGAGAAACAATCTCCAAGCGCTGTTATTACATGGAAGAAAGGGAAGTTCAGGGCAACGTGTGAGCTCTCCCACCGTCTGAGTAACAAGGAAGGGTGTATGGACATAAATCTCTATAGGCCTATGGTGCACGTACAGAAAAATCTCTGTGAGGGGCCATATCCAGCTGCCAACAGCGAAAGCCTCAAGGGAGGGAGGGGGTAGAGTTCTCAGGGAGCAAGAAAGGAGAGGTATCTGTCCTTCCACTATTTACCCTTTCATGCTGTTTTAGTTTTTTACCATGTACATACATTGTCTTTAAAACAACAACAACAACACTACAATCTCAAAAGGTAGAAACAAGGGCTTTCCTGGTGGCACAGTGGTTGAGAGTCCGCCTGCCGATGCAGAGGACACGGGTTCGTGCCCCGGTCCAGGAAGACCCCACAGGCCGCAGAGCAGCTGGGCCCGTGAGCCGCGGCCGCTGAGCCTGCGCGTCCGGAGCCTGTGCTCCGCAACGGGAGAGGCCACAACAGTGAGAGGCCCGCGTACTGCAAAAAAAATAAATAAATAAAAAGGTAGAAACAAGCAGCCTATCAAGGGTGAGACAAAGAGAGAAAGAGGCAGAGAGAGGGAGCCAGGAAGAGCTCAGGATGTCTGGAAGGTAGGGGCAGCCTGAATCCTCCTGGGGTGGCGAGAGACTGAGCGGGGAGCTGTGTGTGGAGCAGGGGCGCCTCCGAGCGCACAGGCTGCCCACTCCCCACCCTCCGTGCACTCGCAGGGCAGGAGGGTGGGGCAGGGGAGGAGCAGAGGCGGGGAGGAACGCGCTGCAGGAGTGGCCAGGGCCAGAGAACAAGAGGGAAGGGGCCTTACAGTAGACAGTGAGGGTGGTGGGTGGCGACTGGCCGCGGCCCAGCCTGTTGGTCCCCTGGCACCAATAGGCGCCTGAGTGCCGCAGCGTCACAGGGTCCAATCTCAGCGTCTGACCATAATGGCGGAGGTCTTGGTTATTCCAGTCAAACCACGCGTAGTGGGAGGTGGGAGGGTTGGCATCGCTCTCGCACGTCAGGACTGCCTTCTTCCCCTCCACCACTCTGCCTTTCGGGCTGATGGACACACGCAGGCTCCTGGGTGCATCTGTAAGTAGAGGCGAAGTCAGGACCCGGGTAGCCGGTCGCCCGCCCGTCTCTGCTCTCAGCCTCTGGCTCCAGCCACTCACACAGCACTTGGAGAGCCCAGGCCTTCGACGAGGTCTGTCCTATGGAATTGTTGACCAAGCAGTGGTAGATTCCAGCGTCTTCTGGAGAGATGGCATCAAAGCTCAGTTTCTTTCCTTCCTCCAGAAAGATTCCATTTTTCTTCCAGAAGAAGCGGACATCCGTGGGGCGGCTACTTAAGAAGTCACATTGGAGGAGGACCGGGTGCCCAGAGCGAATCTCATTGTGGGAAGTGACCTGGACACTGACGTCTTTGGGGGCATCTGGAGAGCAAGGACCTCAGGCTGACCTCTTGGGTCTCTTCCCCTCTTCCCCTCTTCCTCTCCCCTTGGCCCTGAGGCCTGACTCTCACCCCTCAACTCTCTGTGAGGACTGCGGTTCAGGCTTCGGTCTCCTCACCCGTAGAGCCCTGCACCCCACCTGGCCCCCCCCCCCAGATTCCCCGGCCCAGAGCACTCACACTGGACATCCAGGTTGACAGGGGGAGACCACAGACACCACTGGTTACAGGCTGCGCATTTGACTGGCCCTGTGTCCCAGGCAACTTTTCGAATCGTCAGCCGAGCAGGTAATAGCTGGTCCTGGAAGCCTAGGTGATTCCATTCATATCGGGTAACTCGGGGATTACTGGAATTGTAGGTACAGGACAGGATCACACTGTCTCCTTCTCGAATCGGTGTGGGGTTTTGAATCACTGTGATTACCTCCTTGGGGGGATCTGGAAGAAAACCAGAGAGGTGGGTGAAGAAAAGTCAGCCACCCATAAGACCTGTCCCTTCCCGCTTCCTCTTCCCCCTTCCCGAGCCCTGCATTCACGCAGTTCCTCTGTTAGCCGAGGGAAGCCTTGTGCTTCCCTCTTGCCTCTGAGGACAGAAACCCTGCCCTGGCCATTTGGCCTGGTTGTGGTTTGAGACAGGATGGTGCAGCGGTTAAGAGCGCAGCTCTGGGCGGAGTATGTGTGGTGCCGTGCAAGGCAGGGGCCACTCTTTGTGGGTCTCTGCACGGGTCTGGGGCGCGGAGCCGGGTCACTACAGTAAGGGCGTTAATTTAAAAAAAAAGAAAAAGAAAAACATAGCTCTGGATCCAGCCTGCCGGATCCTGCCCCTTGGAGTTGTGTGATCATGGGCTGCAGGCCTCAGTTGACTCGTCTGTCAGATGGGGTCCTGTGAGTAGCTAACCTTGTGGACTCGTTGGAGGTGGAGCGAGGGTGCCGTTAGAGCCCTGTGGCGCGCCGTAAACACGCAACACACGCTGCTCCTGCTGCTGTTACCACATATCCGGTGTCTCGATTTCAGGATTGGGGCATCCACATCAGAGTATCTGGCCCCGACTATGACATCCCAGGGTCCAAGGGTCAAACCTAGGGATTCTCTTTGTCCTGGGCTCTCCTCAGTGCCAAGACTCACTGTGTTAAACAGGGCCTGACAACCGAGAGGTAATGAAGCATTTTGCCCCGGTTCTCCTCGAAAGCTTCAGGACCCCTTCGGGGACTCGGCCACTGCCGAGTGACGCCAAGTCTCCGCGTCCCTCATGGGACCCTGGCATCTTGCCGTTCATGCAAGTCAACAAGGATCTACGGAGCACCTCCCGCGAGCCAGGCCCTGTCTGGTGCTAAGGACACAACTGTGAACCCAACACCCGCCCCAAGAAGCTTGTCTGCCAGGACCCCCTGGTCTCTGCTTGCTGTCCCTTCGCGGGCTCATCTGCCTTCCTCCCGCCCCCAGAGCCATCTCCTCCCTCCAGTAGCTCTGCGACTACTCACACTGGACTTCCAAGTCAGCTTCCTGGCCGACTTGTCCAGGACCAAGACTATTTTCCGCCAGGCAGGAGTACTTCCCGGCGTGCCTGAGGAGGACCTCTGGGATCTGGAAGGTCCTGTCTGTCTTGCCAGGCATCTCTAGCCCATTGTAGTACCAGGTGTAATTTGTGGGAGGAGGATTGGCCAGTGATATACAGGTCAGCTCTACTTTATTTCCTTCCTTAGTTGGCGAGGGGAGGATCTGAACCCTGGAAGGTTCCGGAGCATCTGGAAGAAGAGGCCGAGGCCAGGGGATTGGGGGCGTGGGTGAGCAGAGGCCTCCGGGGCTCCCCTCCCATGGGCCTGGAAGGTGCCCCTGCTGACCCCCCGGCCTGGCCCTTCCCCAGCTCCCAGGAGGCTCACAGTGCACTTGGAGGTCCACTGCTTCCGACCTTTCTGAGCCCACATCGTTGCGGGCGTTGCACTGGTACTGCCCGCTCATATTCCTGGTCACCTGGGGCAGAGTAAGCGTGGGCGTCTCCTCCCCCACCAGCGGGGCCCCGTCCCTGAGCCAGGACACACCCTGGTGCCATGGGTTGCTGCTGACAGTCTGGCACGTCATGGTCACGGACTCTCCCTCTGTTACAGTGGCTTCTCTGGGACTGACCTGGATCTTCAACTTTGGTGCATCTGGAGGAGCCAAGGCACAGTGAGGGAGGGGAAGGAATTCTCAGAGGGTGTGAAGTACTCACAAGTTGCAGGGCCCAAGCGCCAGGTGACTGACCGTCACAGTCTCCCAACCGGGTTCTCTGCTCCCCCCACCCCAGACCCCGAAGGTCTGGTCTCCACCAGCAGCCAGCAGCATTCCCAGGACTGTCCGCCAGACCTTGCCAGTCTCCTGCTTGAAACCGTTCAGTGGATTCCACACTTAGAGAAAAATCCAAAACCCTCACTGCAGCCCACGAGATCTAGCGTCCCGGTCCCTCTCGGCCTTCCTTTCCTACCACTGGGCCCCTTGGACGCGGTGCCAAGCTTGCTGGCTCCTTGCTCTGAGGCAGACACACCGAGCTCCTACCTCAAGGCCTTGGACTTGCTCTTCCCTCTCCCTGGAACGCTCTTCTCACAGAGATATGCCTGCCTCAGGCCCTCCCTTCACCCAAGTCTCAGCTCAAGTTCAGCCTCCATCCCTCACTCCCTCTGTCCCAGCCCTGCTTTATTTTTTCGTGCTACGCTTAGCACCACCTACACATATGTTCTCTATTTCCCGTTTCACCTGTCTACTCTTCGTCTCCCTGACTGCAATGCTAGTTCCACGTGGGCGAGAACTTTGCTCACTGCTCTATCCCTGGCAGCCGTAGTAAGGCCTAGTAGGTTCACAACAAATATTTATTGAACGAACGAACGAATGAGGCACAAAAAGATGATGTGAAAAAATTCTTCACCCCGCCCCCCAGGGGAACCAAGAAAACCTTAACCAGGTGATCCCCAGATCAGGTCATGGTTTGAGGATAGATTATTTTATGCTGAATCAGGTGTCCCCCGAAATACCAGCGCTGACGGTGGGAATGGTGGAGGAGGGGCCGCAGCTCTGCCTGGACCATTCCCAATGCTCCCCTCTGCGTGGGCTCCTGTTACCCCCTGCGGGGGTGAAGAGACCACAGGACCCTCGGCCCTCCCACAGAAGCGCTGGGGAGACTCACGCTTCACATCCAGCCACACCGTTTCCTCAGAGAGTAACTGCCGTTCCGTGGGGTCCCAGAGCTGGCAGGTCAGGTTCTTGCCGTGGTGAGTCCACTGAGGCTGGAACGTCAGGCTGCTCTGGGTGGAGACACTCTTAGTGGACAGGGAGGTGGAGGTGACCGCAGGCTCCTCCAGGGACCACTGCAGATGAACCTGGTACTCAAAGCAGGCGAAATTCAGCAAGCAGGTGACAGTGGCGTCGCGGAGCTCCCGGATTTCCGGAGGGAGCTCAATGTGGGGTGGAGGAGCCGTCTCTGCAAAAGAGCAGGGGCCACGCTGGAGGTCTGGGAGCCTGGACCAAGCTTTAGATGCCCTGCCCCAGATAACCCATCAGGAATCCCTGGCCAGTCCCGTCCACCTCTCTCCGAGCCTGCCTTTCTCTGCTCGGCCAAAACACCCCCTGAAAGGTCTTGTGAAAGCTGATCCTCCTTAGAAATTGTGTTTTATGTTTTATAGTTACTTCGTTCACACCCCCTGGTGTTTGCTTTCTAAATGTTTTCCAGACCCCTCCCCCGGCACTCCACGTTTAGTTCACCACGCTTAGCTTGGAGGGCAAACCTGCATCTGTTCAGAGGCCTTAGTATCGGAGACCTCCCACACGGCGCTCCTGGAGGGGACTCCTTTAGCGGAGAGGCCTGTGTGCAGCAAGTCCCTGCTCTCCCCGAGGCTGGGCCGCCCTCAGACTGCAGCGCCTGAAGCTGCATCTCTCACCCCAAACATAGGGCTGCTTAGAACCACCCGCCGAATAAACAGGCCGTGGAATGGAGCGAGCACACTCCCTGGGGTGGAGGCCCCAGACCTGTGTTTGGTTCACACCCTCTCCGTGTGTCGTGGAGCCACGAAGGCCTAATTAGAATCGATCCCCCGCATTAACACATTGGGAGATTTCACTTGAAAATTCAGATTTCCATCTCTGGAAAAGCCAGGCAACCTGGAAGCCAGATTCTAGAATGGGCAGAGGCTGAGTGGCAGGGGAGATGCTCAAGGAGAGATGAGCGCCCACTCTCCAGTCTGCCACGGGCGCCACTGTCCTGTGGCACCCCGGCCTCTCACTGGCGCCCCCGTCTGGCCTCGGCAGGCAACCTGTTTTGTGAGCTGTCCCAGGAGTCAGGTGTTTCCCGCCCTCCTCATTGCCGAGACGAAGGAGCCCGTCCTCGGGGCCTTACCAGAGATGTTGAGGCTTATGGGCTCCATCCATTTGTCCTCCCTCGACGTCATCCTCAGCCCCAGCTGACCGCTGTCACTGGCTTTCACAGGATTGATGAGGAGGGTGCAGTTGGATCTGTTGTCTCCCAGGAATTGTACCCTTCCCTGACGAGGAGGAAAATTCCTGATTTTTAGGTTCTTATAGAGGATGGTCCCATTGTAGCTCTTGGTGGAGTTGTCGTACTTATAATTGTGGTACACGGTCAGGTTATCTAGGGATTGCTTGTTTAGGATACGGTAGTGGCAGGGAATCCAGACGCAGGCTCCATCCCAGGCGTAGAGGGTCTTGGGATGTTCAAATGTCCAGCGGGCTGAGTCAGAGAAAGCCAAGTATTCTGGAACCCACCAGAGTGAACAGAAAGCATTACTGAAGGACAATGAGAGCATTCTAAAGAATTTCCTCTGAAGAGACGCAGGGGACAGGCAGATACACAAAGAGAGAAGTATACATACACACACACACACACACACACACATGCACTGAATGTCCCCACCCTGCCCCCCATTTACTCTTTCTGCCCCCACCTTTCCTCCTCCTCCTCCTCCAGCTCCCACAGGCATCCCAGACCCAAGTATCTGCCTAGGCCACCATCCTTACCAAGAAGCAGAAGCAAGGGACCGAGGAGATGCATGGTGCTCTGTCTAGGCGGGAGCCTGGGCCAGGAAGAGTTTGTCTTTAAGCCATCTGGTCACTTACATCTTCCAGACAGCTTTTCTTGCTCACCCACTGCGCTCCAATCCCTTCTCCCTGATTCCGAGAAGACCGTGTCTGGTTGCGTGGCAGGATAGGGAATTCTGGAAGCTCACAGGGCCTTTTTCTGGATATGCTGTGCCTTTTCCATCAGCCCGAGAACCATGTAAGCCTAGCCTCTCTCTTCCCAGCACTCCTTCCTTTCTTCCGTCCATCCATCCAAAATTTTATAAACTTGCTGCCCAGCTCTCAGGCTTTGAGTGGTACCAAACTGCTGAGCACCTCGAATGCCAGGCCCTAGGGGACCTTGGGTCAACTAGCGAAGGGTTTCACATAGCGGAGAGACGTGGCCAAAACTTGATTTTAAAGACCAGGAAAAAAAAAGCACTCTGAAACCAATCATTAAGTATGATGCCAGGAGAGCATTTAGAAGGGTCTGAAAGGACTTAGGAGAATGTGGTCCAAGGGTCCCCCTCAGATGCCCCCATGGGCTGGTTAGGAAACAAGTCAAGCAGGTGGGGACACCTCTTGAGTCAAGGCCATGACTCTCTCAATTCCAGTCAAGTGGGAACGTGGGCTCAGCACTGCCTGATCTCCTACTGTTTTAAAAGAAGTAAGAAGCCGGAGTTTCATGTGAAATGACCTGCTTTGCAAACAACACATAAACACAGTGCTGGTCAAACAAAACGTGTCTGTGGGCCAGAGGTAGTCCAAGGGCTGCCCACGTGCAACCGCTGCCCTTCTCTACGTGTGGGCGCACGTGCGGTGAGCTGGACTGCCGCCTCGCCGGACTTTTACATAGAGTTGCATTTACATAGAGTTAAATTTAAGTCTCCATTTACATGGTCGTGCCCTGAATGCCTGTCCCCGGGGAGCCAGCAGGACGTGCCAACAGAGTGTGTCTCCTGTCTCAGCACAGACCTGCGTCTCTCCCACCCGCCCAGCCGACAGTTCCCACACATCGGCGTCCCCTCCCCAAGCCCCCCCCCCCCACCCGGCTGGCTGTTTATCTACCCCGGCTGCGTGGCTTATGCTAAAGGACCGTTGGGTGTCCAGGACCGGTGTGGGGAAAGCTAGGCTGCTGGCTGAAAGTAGGAAGGGGGTCTGTTCCCGGGCATGGCGGCCGTGCTGGTCTGGCCTGGGCATGGATTAGGGCAGACTCTCCATGCAGAGCTCATAGAGCCCTGCAGGTGCTAATAGTGTTACACAGAAAAAAGTCCTCAAGGTCACATCTGTTTGAGGGAAGCTGGATTTTAAGAAGTGAAATAGATGTCTTTAGTGCAGGCCTTTTCAAGCCCTTTAACCAGCTGTATGTGCACCATGCATCTCCCAGCATGGGGGCTAGAGTAGAGTACACGACCCATACTTCTTTAGCCATGGGAACTATTTTACGTTTTCCATGAGAAACTTGGCAGGGCTGCAGGGTCAGTGTTCTGAGGGATGCTCCCTCAGGTCCCCTCTGGGTCTCCACAAGGGCTATGGCCAGGGCCAGATTCCATCCCCCATGGCAAAGACTAGCCTCCAGTAGCTGGGCCAGGGTACCCCCTCTGCCAGCAGCCACCAGTCACACCCTCATTGGGGACCAGCTGGAGAATGCCAGGACCAGTGGAAGAGGGTTGCTTCTCAGAGCAGGGCTGCATGCTTACCCCACGGAGCTCCAGGCAGTCTCTGGAAAACAAGAAGTGGGCCCCAGGCCTGCGCTTGGAAGGCAACTAAGGCAGGATGGGGCGTGGAATGCTGGGAACGGTCGGCATTGGGCACAAAGGCTCTGGACCCTTGGTCTGCTCAACATGGGCCTGTTTAGAGCCCTGCAGAACCTCAGAGCCGGCCTCCTTGAGTCCATTCTTCCCTCCTGGGCAACCAGTGATGCCTCCTGCTCTCAGAAGACTTGCCAGGCCTGGCAAGGGAGATGCTCAAAGACCGGGGATTACTATCTGTTGTCACACAGGCAAGAGAAAGGGAGGGGAGTCCCACTGCACTCCCAGCCCCTAGAATTGTGCCTGGCACATGGCAGCGGCTCCCTACTTGCTTGTCGAATGCAAAAGAGAACAAAATAGTTTTTACCTGTTTCCTCATGTGTCTTCTTTCTTCAGGGACCCTGGCAGCATCTAAGAGTGAAAGGGGAAGCACAGCAAAGTCGCTAGTGATTGATTTTCACTCTTCTTGGCCACACCCCGCCATCTCTCTTTGGCAGCAAAGCCACTTCTGGGTATTTATCTGAAGGAAACAAAATGCTAACTGGAAAAGATATCTGCATCGCAACCCTGCAAACATGCAAGTAACCTAGGTGTTCACTGATGGATGAGTGGATAAAGAAAATGTATACAAAAGAATATTACTTAACCAAGAGATCACCAAAGAAATCAAAGAGGAAATTACAAAATACCTAGAAACAAATGACAATGAAAACACGATGACCCAAAACCTATGGGATGCAGCAAAAGCAGTTCTAAGAGAGAAGTTTATAGCAATACAATCCTGCCTCAAGAAACAAGAAACATCTCAAATAAACAACCTAACCTTACACCTAAAGCAATTAGAGAAAGAAGAACACAAAAACCCCAAAGTTAGCAGAAGGAAAGAAATCATAAAGTTCAGATCAGAAATAAATGAAAAAGAAATGATGGAAACAATAGCAAAGATCAATAAAACTAAAAGCTGGTTCTTTGAGAAGATAAACAAAATTGATAAACCATTAGCCAGACTCATCAAGAAAAAAAGGGAGAATACTCAAATCAATAGAATTAGAAATGAGAAAGGAGAAGTAACAGCTGACACTGCAGAAATACAAAGGATCATGAGAGATTACTACAAGCAACTGTATGCCAATAAAATGGACAACCTGGAAGAAATGGACAAATTCTTAGAAAAGCACAACCTTCCATGACTGAACCAGGGAGAAATAGAAAATATAAACAGACCAATCACAAGTACTGAAATTGAAACTGTGATGAAAAATCTTCCAACAAACAAAAGTCCAGGACTAGATGTCTTCACAGGCGAATTCTATCAAACATTTAGAGAAGAGCTAACACCTATCCTGCTCAAACTCTTCCAGAATATAGCAGAGGGAAGAACATTCTCAAACTCATTCTACGAGGCCACCATCACCCTGATACCAAAGCCAGACAAAGATGTCACAAAGAAAGAAAACTACAGGCCAATATCACTGATGAACATAGATGCAAAAATCCTCAACAAAATACTAGCAACAGAATCCAACAGCACATTAAAAGGATCATACACCATGATCAAGTGGGGTTTATCCCAGGAATG
Organism: Kogia breviceps; assembly: GCF_026419965.1. Lineage (NCBI taxonomy): Eukaryota > Metazoa > Chordata > Mammalia > Artiodactyla > Physeteridae > Kogia > Kogia breviceps. The sequence continues at coordinate 14,997,608 of NC_081327.1, forward strand.
CAAGGATTCTTCAATATATGCAAATCAATCAATGTGATACACCATATCAACAAACTGAAGAATAAAAACCATATGATCATCTCAATAGATGCAGAGAAAGCTTTTGACAAAATTCAACACCCATTTATGAGAAAAACCCTCCAGAAAGTAGGCATAGAGGGAACTTATTTCAACATAATAAAGGCCATATATGACAAACCCACAGCCAACATTGTCCTCAATGGTGAAAAACTGCAACCATTTCCACTAAGATCAGGAACAAGACAAGATTGCCCACTCTCACCACTATTATTCAACATTGTTTTGGAAGTTTTAGCCGCAGCAATCAGAGAAGAAAAAGAAATAAAAGGAATCCAAATCGGAAAAGAAGAAGTAAAGCTGTCACTGTTTGCAGATGACATGATACTATACATAGAGAATCCTAAAGATTCTACCAGAAAACTACTAGAGCTAATCGATGAATTTGGTAAAGTAGCAGGATACAATGTTAATCCACAGAAATCTCTTGCATTCCTATACACTAATGATGAAAAAACCGAAAGAGAAATTAAGGAAGCACTCCCATTTACCACTGCAACAAAATGAATAAAATATCTAGGAATAAACCTACCTAAGGAAACAAAACACCTCTATGCAGAAAACTATAAGACACTGATGAAAGAAATTAAAAGATGATACAAACAGATGGAGAGATATACCATGTTCTTGGATTGGAAGAATCAACATTGTGAAAATGACTCTACAACCGAAAGCAATCTACAGATTCAATGCAATCCCTGTCAAACTACCACTGGCATTTTTCAAAGAAATAGAACAAAAAATTTCACAATTTGTGTGGAAACACAAAAGATCCCGAATAGCCAAAGCAATCTTGAGAAAGAAAAATGGAGCTGGAGGAATCAGGCTCCCTGACTTCAGACTATACTACAAAGCTACAGTAATCAAGACAGTATGGTACTGGCACAAAAATAGAAATATAGATCAATGGAACAGGATAGAAAGCCCAGAGATAAACCCATGCATATATGGTCACCTTATATTTGATAAAGGAGCAAGAATATACAATGGAGAAAAGACAGCCTCTTCAATAAGCTGTGCTGGGAAAACTGGACAGCTACATGTAAAAATGAAATTAGAACACTCCGTAACACCATACCCAAAAATAAACTCAAAATGGATTAAAGACCTAAATATAAGGCTAGACACTATAAAACTCTTAGAGGAAAACATAGGCAGAACACTCTATGACATAAATCACAACAAGATCCTTTTTGACCCACGTCCTTGAGAAATGGAAATAAAAACAAAAATAAACAAATGGGACCGAATGAAACTTAAAAGCTTTTGCACAGCAAAGGATACCATAAACAAGACCAAAAGACAACCCTCAGAATGGGAGAAAATATTTGCAAATGAAGCAACTGACAAAGGATTAATCTCCAAAATTTACAAGCTGCTCATGCAGCTCAATATCAAAAAAACCAAATAACCCAATCCAAGAATGGGCAGAAGACCTAAATAGACATTTCTCCAAAGAAGATATACAGATTGCCAACAAACACATGAAAGAATGCTCAACATCACTAATCATTAGAGAAATGCAAATCAAAACTACAATGAGGTATCCCCTCACACCAATCAGAATGGTCATCATCAAAAACTACAAACAGTAAATGCTGGAGTGGGTGTGGAGAAAAGGGAACACTCTTGCACTGTTGGTAGGAATGTAAATTGATACAGCCACTATGGAGAACAGTATGCAGTTTCCTTAAAAAACTAAACGTAGAACTACCATACGACCCAGCAATCCCACTACTGGGCATATACCCTGAGAAAACCATAATTCAAAAAGAATCATGTACCACAATGTTCATTGCAGCTCTATTTACAATAGCCAGGACATAGAAGCAACCTAAGTGTCCATAGACAGATGAATGGCTAAAGAAGATGTGGCACATATATACAATGGAATATTACTCAGCCATAAAAAGAAACAAAATTGAGTTATTTGTAGTGAGATGGATGGACCTAGAGTCTGTCACACAGAGTGAAGTAAGTCAGAAAGAGAAAAACAAATACCATATGCTAACACATATATATGGAATCTAAAAAGAAAGAAAGAAAGAAAAAAATAAATAAAAATGGTTATGAAGATCCTGGGATCAGGACAGGAATAAAGTCGCAGACCTACTAGAGAATGGACTTGAGGACACAGAAAGGGGGACGGGTAAGCTGGGACGAAGTGAGAGAGTGGCATGGACATATATACACTACCAAATGTAAAACCGATAGCTAGTGGGAAGCAGCTGCATAGCACAGGGAGATCAGCTCGGTGCTTTGTGACCACCTAGAGGGGTGGGATAGGGAGGGTGGGAGGGAGGGAGACGCAAGAGGGAAGAGATATGGGGATATATGTATATGTATAACTGATTCACTTTGTTATAAAGCAGAAACTAACACACCATTGTAAAGCAATTATACTCCAATAAAGATGTTAAAAAAAGAATATTATTCAGCCATAAAAGAAGGATATCTTGCCGTTTGCTACCACATGGATGGGACTGGACAGAACTATGCTAAGTGAAATAAGTCAGACACAGAAAGACAAATACCATATGATCTCACTTACATGTAGAATCTTAAAGAAAATTGACTCATAGATACAAAGAACAGATTGGTGGTTGCCAGAGGCAGGGAGTGTGGGGTGGATAAAAGGGGTGAAGGTGGGCAAAATGTGCAAAATTCTGGTTATAAAATAAATAAATCCTAGGGATGTAATGCACAGCCTGGCGACTATAGTTACTAATACTGTACTGTATATTTGACAGTTGCTAAGGGAGTAGATCTTAAAAGTTCTCATCACAAGAAAAATAAATTCTGTAACTATGTATGGTGATGGATGTTAACTAGACTTATTGTGGGGATCGTTTTGCACTAAATACAAATACCAAATCATTATGTTATATACCTGAAACTAATATAATGTTATATGTTGATTATACCTCAGGGGTTTTTTTTGTTTGTTTGTTTGTTTTGTTTTTGTGGTACGCGGGCCTCTCACCGCTGTGGCCTCTCCCGTTGCGGAGCACAGGTTCCGGACGCGCAGGCTCAGCGGCCATGGCTCACGGGCCCAGCCGCTCCCCGGCATGTGGGATCTTCCCGGACCAGGGCACGAACCCGTATCCCCTGCATCGGCAGGCGGACTCTCAACCACTGCGCCACCAGGGAAGCCTATACCTCAGTTTTAAAAAGAAAGTAAGAGTGACTATAATAATAATAGATAAAGTGGATTTCAGAACAAAGAAAATGACCAAAGCCAGAGAGGGATATGTTATAATAAGGAAAGAGTCAATCCATCAAGAAGACATAGAAATCTAAATGTGTAAGTACCAAACAGCAGACCTACAAAATGTGTGAGGCAAAATCCAACAGAAGTGAAAGAAGAAACAGACAAATCCACAATTAGAGTTGGAAAAGTCAACACCCACCCTCAACAACTGATAGAACAACTAGACAGAAAAGCAGCAAGGATATGTAAGAACTCAACGACACCATCAACCAACAATATCTAACTGACATTCATAGAACACTCCACCCCAAAACAACATGATACACATTCTTTTCAGGCGTCCATGGAACATATACCAAGATAAACCAAATTGAGGGCCATAAAACAAGCCTCACAAATTTGGAAATAATTGAAATCACATAGAGTATATCCTCTAACTACAATGGAATCAAACTAGAAATCAATAACAGAAACATCTCCAAACACTTGAAAACCAAATAGCACACTTCTAAATAACCTATGGGTCAAAGGGGAAATCTCAAGGGAAATTTAATAATACATTGAACTGAAAGAACATGAAAATAGAACTTATCAAATTTGGGGGGACACAACTAAAATACAAGGGGGAAATTTATAGCACTGAATGCTTACATTAAAAAAAGTAAGTCTTGGGCTTCCCTGGTGGTGCAGTGGTTGAGAGTCCGCCTGCCGATGCAGGGGATGAGGGTTCGTGCCCCGGTCCGGGAAGATCCCACGTGCCGCGGAGCGGCTGGGCTCGTGAGCAATGGCTGCTGAGCCTGCGCGTCTGGAGCCTGTGCTCCGCAATGGGAGTAGTGAGAAGCCCGCGTACCTAAAAAAAAAAAAAAAAAAAGTCTTGGGAGTTCCCTGGCAGTCCAGTGGTTAGGACTCGGTCGGTGATTTCACTGACGAGGGTCCCGGTTAAATCCCTGGTTGGGGAAAGAAGGTCGTGCAAGTCAAAAAAAAAAAAAGTAAGTCTCAAATCAATAATACAAGATTCCATCTCTAGAAAGTAGACAAATAAGAGCAAAAAGCAGGCATAAGGAAGGAAATAATAAATATAAAGGCAGAAATCAATGAAACTGAAAACAGAAAAATAATAGAGGAAATAAAATACCTGGGTCACTGAAAAGATCAATAAAATTGACAAATCTTCAGAAAGACTCACAAATAAAAAGAGAGAAATTGCTAATATCAAGAGTGAAACAGAGGATATAAGTACATATCCTGCAGACATCAAAAAGATAATAAAGATACTATGAAAAACTCTATACACATAAATTTCGCCACTTAGATTAAATAGATCAATTCCTCAAAAAGTGCAAACTACCACAACTCAATCAATATGAATCAGATAATTTGAATAGCCTTATAACTACTAAGGTAATTTAAAACGTGAAAAAGAAATGTTCAGGCCAATATGATTTTTACTGGAGAATTCTACCCAACATTTAAAGCAGAATTAACATCAATTCTACATAATCTATTATGTAGAAATATTAGAGGGAATGCTTCCTAACTCATTCTATGAAGCCAGTATTACCCTGAAACCAAACCAAAGCAAAAAAGACAAAGATGGTACAAAAAGGAAAACTACAGGTCAATATTCCTCATGAAAATGGATGCAGAAGTCCTTAACAAAATATTAGCAGATAGAATTCAGCAACATATAAAAAGACTTATACAACTATAACCAAGTGGGGATTATTCCAGGTATGCAAGTCTGGTTCAATATTCAAAAATCAATCAATGTAATCTCACATTAATGGGACAAAGAAGAAAAATCACATGATCATATAAATTGTTGCAGAAGAAGCATTTGACAAAATTCACCACCGTTTTCTGATAAAAACTCTCTGAAAACTAAGAATAGAAACTTCTCAACTTGATTACCTACAACTGACCTACAAAAAATACAGCTAACATATTTAACACTTAACAGTGTTAATACTTTCTCCTCTAAGCTTGGGAACAAGGCAAGGATCCTTGCCTTGATCCGCTCTCAATCACTCCTATTCAATATAATAGTGGAAGTTCTAGACAGCATAATAAGACAAAGAAAGGCAATAAAAAGCATATAGATCTAAAAGAAAGAAATAAAACCTATTTACAGATAACATAATGGTCTATGTAGAAAATCCCAAGGAAGCTACAAAAAAAAATTCTAAACCTAATTAATGAATTCAGCAAGGTTGCAGAATACAAGATGAACACAAAAATTAGTCACATTTCTTTATATTAATAATGCATATGTGGAAGCTGAAATTTAAAATACAATTCCATTTCCAGTGGCTTAAAAAAAGAAACACTTAGGTGTCATAAATCTAACAAAACATATGTAAGACTTGTATCCTGAAACTACAAAACACTGCTGAAAAAACTCAAAGGAGACTTCTTCAATAAATACCACGTTCATGAATTAGAAGACGAAACATAGTAAAGATGTCAATTTTCCCCAGACTGATATACAGACTTAATGCAATTACTATCAAAATCCCAGCAAGATTTTTTGTAGATACAGACAAGATTATTCTAAAGTTTATACAGAAAGAAAAAAGAACTAGAATAGAAAACATTTCTGAAAAAGAAGAAGGGAGGGGAATCACTCTACCTGATTTAAGGCTTATTAGAAGGGAATATACAATAATCAAAACTCTGTGGTATTGGTGGGGGGATAAAGATGTCGATCAATTAGACAGATTAGAGAACCTAGGAATAGCCCTACACAAGAACGAACAACGAATATTGGATAAAAGAGCAAAAAATGATACAATGGAGGAAATATAGTCTTTTCAACAAAGGGCGGTAGAACAATTGGATAGCCATAGGCAAAACACGAACCTCAACCTAAATCTCATACTTCATACAAAAATTAACTCAAAGTGGATCATAGACTCGCATGTGAAACATTAAACTATAAAACTTTTAGAAGGTAACATAGGAGAAAATTTGGGGTACATAGGGGATGATGAAGAGTTCTTAGACATGAGACCAAAAGCATGACCCCTATAACTCAATAAACTGGACTCCAAAATTAATAATTTTTTTTGGCTCTGGGAAAGAGTTTTCTAAGAGAATGAAAGGACAGACATAAACTGGGAGAAAATATTTGCAAGCCACTAATCTGACAAAGAATTCATATCTAGAATGAATATGTAGGGATTTCCCCGGTGGCGCAGTGGTTAAGAATCTGCCTGCCGATGCAGGGGCCTTGGGAAGATCCCGCATGCCGCGGAGCAACTAAACCCATGGGCCACAACTAGTGAGCCTGTGCTCTAGAGCCTGCGAGCCACAACTACTGAAGCCGGCACACCTACAGCCCGTGCTCCGCGACAAGAGAAGCCATCGCAATGAGACGCCCGCGCACCACAACGAAGAGTAGCCCCCGCTCGCGGCAACTAGAGAAAGCCCGCGCGCAGCAACGAAGACCCAAGGCGGCCTAATTAATTAATTAATTTAAAGATATATAGAATGAATATATAAGGAACTCTCAAAACTCAACATTCAAAAAAAAAATCAAACAATCCAATTAAAAGATGGGCAAAAAAAAGAGGTGGGCAAAAGGCACAAAGAGACATTTCCACTGGAGATGCTATATGGATAGAAAATAATCACATAGGGACTTCCCTGGTGGTCCAGTGGGTAAGACGCTGTGCTCCCAATGCAGGGAGTCTGGGTTCGATCCCTGGTGTGTGAAGTAGATGGGGCATGCATGCCGCAAGTAAGAAATCCACACGCCTCAAGAAAGATCTCGGGTGCCACAACTAAGACCTGGCACAGCCAAAATAAATAATAAATAAAATTTTAAAAGTAATCCAATAAAAAGATGTTCAACGTCATTAACCTTTAGAGAAATGCCAGTTAAGATCACAATGAGCTATCACTCCCACACACCTATTAGACAGCTAAAATTAAAAAAAATAGTGGCAGTAGCAAATGCTGGAAAGGATGTGTAGTAATGGAATCTTTTATACATTGCTAGTGGGAATGTGAAATTGTCCAGCCACTTGGAAAAACGGTCTCAAGACAGTTTCTCAAAAGGTTAAACATAGAATTCCCATCTACCTCTGTGATTCCACTCCTAGCGTATATACCCAAGAGAAATGAAAACACACCCACCCAGAAATCTGAACACAAACGTTCATAGCACATTATTCATAAAAGCCAAAAAAATGGGAACAACCCAGATGTCTGTCAAGCGAGGAACGAATAAAGAAGATATGGTGTATCCATACAATGAAATATTATTCGGCAATAAAAAGAAATGAAGTACTGTAGAGATCCTGCAAAATGACGAACTTGAAAACATTAAGTGAAAGAAGCCAATCACGAAAAGTCACAAATTGTATGATTCCGTTTCTATGAAATGTCCAGGAAAAGAAGATCTGTGGAGACAGAAAGAAGATTTAATTGTTGCCTAGGGCTGGGGAAGTGGTGTCAAGAGGAAACCAGGCGTGACTGCTACTGGCCATGGGTTTCTTTTTGGGGTGATGAGATGTTCTAAAATTGACTGTGGTGATGGTTCTGCAACGCTGTGAATATACATGAAACCATTAAAGGGTACACTTTAAGTAGGTGGATTGTATGGCCAATTAGAAAATGGGCGAAAGACAAAGACATTTCACCAAAGAGTATACACAGATGGTGAATAAGCCCATGAACAGATGTTCAGCACCACTAGCCATTAGTGAAATGCAAATCAAGACCGTGCAAATCACTGCATCCCAACGAAACAGCTAAAATAAAAAATAATAACACTATCAAATGCTGGTGAGGGTGCAGTGAAACTGCATCATTCATGCATGGCTGGTGGGAATGTAAAATGGTACAGCCACTCTGGAAAATAGTTTGTAATTTTCTTGAAAAACGAATGAAATATTCCTACCGCATGACTCAGCAAGTACACTTCTAGGCATTGATGCCCAAGAAATGAAAATTTATGTCCACACCAAAGCCTGTACGTGGTTGTTCATAGCAGCTTTATTTGTAAGAGCCCCAAACTGGAAACAACCTACACGTGCCTCAATAGTTAAATGTTTCAACAATCGTGATACATCCATACCGTGGAGTACTGTGTAGCAATGGAATGAAGTAGTGAACAAGCAGCAACTTGGAAAATTCTGAAGGGCATTTTACTGAGTTAAAGGAAACCCAGTCCTAAAGGGTCACGTACCATATGATTCCTTTTATGTAATATTCTTGAAATGACAAAATGGTAGAGATGGAGAACAGATTACTGGTTGCCAGGGGTTAGAGACAATAGAGGAAAGGGAAGTGGATGTGACTAACAAGGGTGATCTTTGTGGTAATGGAATAATTCTGTATCTTGACTGCAGTGTTACATACATCTAGACAAGAGATAAAAGGACTTAGAACTACACACAGGTTGTACTAAACGTAATTATATAATAAGTAAGCATGGGAGGAAACAACACAGCGCACGCCAGACTTCTCTCTTCTATCTTTGTCACTTCCTGTAAGTCTATAGTTATTTCAAAATACAAAGTTAAAAAAAACCCCAAAACCCCAGTGATCTCAATGGGGGACTCCCAGGCCAAGGGACAAGATCCCAAAAGTCTTCTGGGACCCACTGGGGACTCACAGTCTCCCTTATCACCTAGAAGGAGCGTCTGGGGCCTCTGCTGGCACAGCTGCAGGCATTGCGGATGGTCCCGCCACAGGAGGAAACGGGGCAGGGGGTTCAAGGACGTGCCTCGCTTTCTGGAGGCCAAGGGCTGCATGGAGGAGGAAAGGGTGGGGAAGCAGGGCTCCTGAGAATGTAGCTCTGGTGCCTTCACATCTTTCCCTCCAAAGAGGTAGATGGTCTCTGTTTTGGGTCACTTGGCTTGGCTGTCCCCACCCTGCCCTGGCAGCAGTGGAGCCAAGTACCTGGGAGCATCCGTGTGAGGCCTGGGTTGCCGTCCCCACCTGGCTGTGTGTCCCCTCTGAGCCCACCGTCCAGGCTGAAAGATGGGGAAGACAGTGTCTTTCTCACAGGGTTAGGGAGGTCACACACGTGCTGCACTCAGCTGCATATGAATGACAAGAACCTGGTAAACAGACCTGGCTGGCTTCAAATCCCTGTCCTGCCCTTGTCACCTGTGACCTCCCTCAGTTTCCCCTCTAAGGATGATGCAGACGTTGGCGGTTCTGACTTCCTGCGTGTGCCCTGAGCAACCGCGAGCATGTAAAACGCTTTGCAGGGTGGCCGTCATGACACGGGCCCTCTGGGAAAGTGAGCTGTCCTTATTACCAACAGTCCCTTGCTCTGTTTGACCAATGCTCCGTGGTGACATCACGTCACATACCTCTGGCTGCTCAGTTCCAGACTGAGTTTGACAGAGAGGCCCTTTGAGACAAAACAGTGGTTCCCCTCCTGCTCCCCAGCAAAGATGTTCCAGGCAGACCAAGCTCTGGGGATGGCAGGGGGTGGCGGGAGGGGTCTTCTCTTGGGCTGCTGCCCTGCCCATGAGCTGAGATTGTCCCCTGCCCTCCAGGGAGCAGATGGGAGCTGAGAGTGAGGAAGGTAGGGAAAGGAGGAGGCTTGGATCCTCCTGGCAGAGTTGTGAGCCCCGCCCAGGAGAGGAGGCTTGGAGTGGCCAGCATGGCCTGGAGCCCTTTCATTGATGGGGATAATGGAGCCTCCCACCCCAGGCGCCGGTCCTCAGGACAGCGTGGGGGGCGACCAGGCATGGCTCTTCTCAGCCAGGAGCGACCCAGGATGTTGGCGGGAGGCGGGGGGCAAAGTGGTCCGTGTGGTCATGCCTGGTGCCTTGGCCACCCTCCCTCCTGCATCGGGTGGCCCAGCCCTCCCGCCAGCTGCAACCGTGAGACCTGCTCGCCTCTATTCCAGCACAGCCAGACCTCTTCTCCTGCATGTGTCCCCGTCCCTCTGAGTCACTCTGACTCTTCCTCAGCTTGAAATGTCCCCAGGGAGGGGTCCCATCAGCCTTGCCTGTCCTTGAACTTGCTGAGCAGAGCATGCTGTGTTCTCCACCAAGCTAGTTCCTCTCGACCTCTCCAGCATCCAAGGAAGTGGCCTTAGATCTAAGCATCTAAGCATCTCGGACTCCTCTCTTCCTTCCCCTCCGTACCAGCCAGTCCCATAAGTTCCCCCTCTAGAATAGGTCCTGATGCTCTTCTCTCTCACATCTCCACTTCCTCTCTCTCTTGTACAAGAGCCGTGGCCTCCTGAGCCCCTTGCCTGCATCCGCTGACCCCCTGCATTCACTGTCCACGTAGCTGCCAGCGGGGTCTCTGAAACCTCCAGCCCCTCCATAACGTTCCTCTGCATGTAACTCTCCAGCAGCTCCCCAGGTCACTCAGAGTAAAACCCTGAGTCCTGACTGTGGCCTAAAGCCCCTCTGTGATCAGGCTCCCTTGGGCAACCGCTCCGGCTCCTACATCCCACTCCACGCACGCTGGTTTCCTTCTCATTCCATGAACATAACAAGTACATTCCCACTCTAGGCATTTGCACCTGATCTTGGCTTTCCCTGGACCCACATTCCTCAGAAATCGACAGAGCTCCCTCCCTCTCTTCCTTCTGGTCGCTACTAGATGACCGCTTCCTAAATCGGCAGCCTTGCAAGCACACGCTGTCCTTCTATCTCTCTTAGTTTCCTTCTTAGCACACTCACTATCTGACCACGTGTTTATCTGGTCTTTGTCTATCTCTTCCACAGGATGTCAGCTCCACCAGGTCAGAGTGTGGTTCTTTTGGTCAGTGTAGCATCCCTAGAGCCCAGCACTGGCTTGGCACAGAGTAGGTGCTCAGTAACCACGTGTGGACAGAATGGATGAATGCTGGGGGGTCCAGGCGCCGGGCAGAGTGTGATAGCTGAATTGTGTGTCATCACTGAACGTTAGTCCCTCCTAAGAGATGGTCTTCGTGTCAGATCACATGACTGCTTTCCAAACTTTAAAGGTTTGCCTGTGACCTTCAGGACTTTTAGCCTGTCTGTGAACCACCTGAAACACTTTTTTTTTGTTATTTTGCGGTACGCGGGCCTCTCACTCTTGTGGCCTCTCCCGTTGCGGAGCACAGGCTCCGGACGCTCAGGCTCAGCGGCCACGGCTCACGGGCCCAGCCGCTCCGCGGCACGTGGGATCTTCCCGGACCGGGGCACGAACCCGCGTCCCCTGCATCGGCAGGCGGACTCTCAACCACTGCGCCACCAGGGAAGCCCTGAAACACTTTTATTTCCTACATTTCTTTAAATCATTAACTCAGCCTCATCCTAAGCTTTCATCAAAAAGCAAAAAATCACGTTTGGTATGCTGCTTTCCTTTTGCTCTAATACAGACTAAGTAAAGCATGACTATTCATGTAAAAGTCGCTCCACACCCCTCCTGGGGACACCCAGCTCACCCGGGCGGTGCGGGCAGCACAGGGTTACTCTGACTGTACGTCCCTTATTATTGACACTCCTCTGCCTCTCAGGGCGAAGTCCTTACGGTCATTCCTCCCAGACCAGACCTGCTGGAGCCAGAGCCTGTTGTCGGGGGACAGGTGTGTCAGGGCGGGACCCCTGCACGTGCGCAGGAGCTCTGCTCGAAATGTCTCGTGTGGCTGCTATGAAGCCCCTGCTGTTCCCTGCCACCCTCTCTGACCACTCCAGCCTTGTTTCAGCTCCTGGAACTTTGCCGAACACGTTCCCACTTGGGGCCCTCACACAGGGAGCCCCCGAGTGACCTTCCTTCCATGGGGACGCCTCCCCAACCCCGAGACCCCAAGTCACACTTCCATTCTAGCCTCTACCAGCCTCCCCCGTGCTTCCCCACTGTGCAGCCAGGCATTCTGCCTGAGGTTATTTATTGAATGTCCTTCTCCCTGCATGACTGCCCGCTCCGCGAGGAAAGGGCAGGCCTCCGGGTGGGGTTCCGCCCCACCGCCCGCAGCCCCGCTCTTCCTTTCTCATGCACACGGACACCTCCCACTCCAGCCGAAGTGGCCGCGCGTCACCTTCCTTTCCACCACGGTCTGGTTAGTTCTGCCTCTAGACCTTGACTTTGGCCTCTGTTGTATCCTGCGCCCTCTTCAGAAACCAGGGCAGGCCCACCTTCCTCAGGAGCCTCTCTGGCACCGCCCTCAGCCCCTCGGCTCTCTTCGTACCGCAGCCCCTCGGCACCTTCAGACCCACGGGTTCCCGTTGCTTCTCACCGAGACGGCAGTGAGGCACAGTGGTCAGCGCGTGGGCCCCAGAGCCGGGCCCCGGGGGCTCAAGTCGGGGCTGCAGCTGGGGGACCTCGAGGAAGTGATGCAGCCTCTATGCCTCAGCTCCTCCAGATTCTCAACGTCAGTGCCTCAGAGTCACCAGGAGGACTCGTCAAAACACGGACTGCTGGGCCCCGGCCCAGAGGTTTTGATTCCTGCAGTCCGGGTGGGGCCTGAGAACCTGCCTTTCTGACAAGTGCCCAGGTTGAGGCCTGCTACCGCTGGTGCAGGGACCCCACTTGGAGAACCACTGTCGTAGCCGTTAGGGAAAGCAAATGGAGATGAATTCATATAAACCAGGTAGAACCACATGGCACATAGTAAACGCTCAACAAAAACGTTAGTCGTTGAGACCAGTTCATGCCAGTCAGTCTGGCCTTCTTTAAATTCAAGAAGACCCCCCACACACACCGAGTCCAGGGTCTGGCCACACCATTTCCTGGCTCTGGGACCCTGGGAAAATCACCTGGCTTCCCTGAGCCTCAGCATTTTCATCTTCACAGGACTGTCCCGGAGGTCGCTTCCCAGCATAGCCTGAGCTTCCTAAAGGCCTTCAATACACAGCTGATGCCTGATGGATATTTCTTGAACCAAGTGAAGTTCGAAAGATTGCGGATTCCCTGGTGGTCCAGTGGTTAGGACTCTGTGCTTCCACTTGCAGGAGGCACGGGTTCAATCCCTGGTCAGGGAACTAAGATCCCACAGGCCACACAGCATGGCCAAAATAAATAAATAAATTTTTTTTTTTTTTTTAAAAGGAAAAGGAAAAACGATTGAAGCTGCAGAGTACAGCATGAATACGAGGCACGGTGGTCAAACCGACACAGGCTCATGAAACACTGAGATCTGAGGCGCCCCCCGAGACCCGCAGGGTACAGCAGGGGATGTCAGTGAGTGAAGCCAGCCAGGTGTGAGACGAGAGGCAATGGTGAGCAATGTGGCAGATTAGGAGCCAGGCCCCTTCAGGAGCAGCAGCCACCATCGCTTTCAGTGAGACGTGTAAGGGCAAGCCCAGGCCTGTCAGGTGCTCCACCTGTGGCAGAAGCAGGAATGAAGGTTGTGATGTGAAATCACCCAGCAGTCAGACATGACCTACTGTGGACCAGAGCCAGCCCACAGCTGCCAGCTCGGAGTGGAAGCAACCTAAGGGCGCTGGCCTGGGCTCAGGGTTAGGATCCCTGAGGACCCATGGAAGGGCAAGGCGGGGGGGGTGGGGGTGGCAGGGTCCCCAAGGACGGATCTGAAATCATCAGGATCTAGACGGGTGTTTGGCTTCAGGGCATTTATTTCATGTTTCTCCGTACAGGCCCTGGGGCCAGCTATGGGGACAAGAGACCAGGCAGGGGTAGCAATAAATAACACGGACAGACAGGCTCCCCTCCAGACAGATGAGGTTAAAGGAGGTTACAGGGGAGCCACAGTGCAGAGCTGGGGCACTGGCAGGGCGGGGGCAGTTGGGAAGGAGGGGGAGGCCAGGCCCTAGGACCTCACTGTGACCTGCCCCATCCCTTTCCTGCCCCAGCCCCCGCTACTTTGGGGAGGGAGGGAGCCCACAGCCAGTGGGGGCCAGTGAGGGTCCTGAAGGGGTGGTGGCCATCCGGGCCGCCCCCAGCTCCCTCACTTGACGCGGATTTCAGCATACTCAGCTAGCTCCTCCGTCAGGGTGTAGCTGTCCTTGGTGGGCCGTTTTCCCAGGTCCGAGTGAGAATAGCTCAGGTCCAGCTCTGGGGGTTCCCCCCGAAGGCCCAGCAGCCTCCTCTCAGATCCCAGGCGCCTCTCACTCTAAGAAGGGAACCAACCCATTAGAAGGTCCTGTTCCACGCTCGCCAGATGCAAAGGCTGGAGTCGCTTGCACCCCCCCCAGAGCTGAGTCCTGTGTAAGCCTCCTTCCTTAAGGACCGCCAGCCCAGCCAGCCCCACGGTCCCCGGTCCCCGCCGGAGCTCTGGCCTGTGCCGATCCCCCCTACGCAAAATAACCTTCTTGCTGCCAAGCCTGAAAGTCGGCCACAAATTCAACATCTCCAGGAAGTCCTTCTTCAACATAGGAATTTGGGGGGGGGCACTCAATTCAGTCCATAACATGCTCTTAGACTAAAGCCACCTGGTGGGGTGCCCACCTTCCCCAATTTTTGTAAATGCCTGACTCAGTATGTTTGGGTCTGGTGTGGTCCCCCTCCTCAACCTGGGAGATCCTGCAGGTGCAACTTCGGCTTCCCTGTCACGCTTTCCATCCCTGCCCCCCACCTTTGCACACACACACACACACACACACACACACACACACACGACAGCGGCCACAGACACACAGAAGGGAGCAGCAATGGGACAGAATAGACAAGGCCAGGAGCGCTGGGCAGAGCCAGGCTGAAGCGGGGACCGACCTGGACGCCTGACAAGGACGCACACACATGCACGCCAACCCCAGGGCCCAACAAGGGCCCAGAGGCCCCCGGAACCTACCTCCTGGGGTGCTCATTCCAGGGTAGAGAGCTCTCTGGACTATTGGAGAAGGAAATGCAGTCATAGACGCAGGTGGGGTGGATGAGGGCTTCTCTTGGGCCCCGAGCTCCACAGCCCCCCGCCAGGCCTCAGCCTGAGCACCCCTTCCCAGCCCAGGGCCAAGCCAGCCCTCTGCACGACCCCTCCTTCCCTTAACTGCGGGGCCAGCTCCCCCTCTGCCCCTGGGTCTCCCAGGTCCCCCCCAGGCCCTCGGGGTCCCTGGCACACAGGATCTTCAGCTAGCCTGGCGTCACAGGGTTCTGGCCTCACCTCATATTTCTCCGGCACCCCAGAGATGCGGAAGTCACTGCTGAACAGGACGGGGGGGTCGTCCCCCGCTGAGAAGCTGGGGCTCTCTGTCACATTCTTTCTGCGGGGCAAGACACGTCAGCTCCAGTGGGACCCCCAGGTCCCCCCACTCCCCTCTCTATCTGCAACCCCATCAACCTAAGGAGTTTGGCCCAAGGGACCCCAGAGCTGCTCCCACCCACCCCTCTAAGATGGCCGGCCAGCCCCTTCGCTGAGCGGCCTCTCCCTGTCCACCACTGCCCACCCCTCCTCTGCTTCAGAGCCACCTGGGCCCTGGTCTCTGCCACTTTCAGGACCCCAGCCTGGCTGCTCTGGGTTCTCCTCACTCGCTCTGGGGCTATCCGCAACCCCTTGCCACCAGGATGTGGAGCGGGAGATTAATTCATTGTCAGGAGAGCTGATGTGTGTGCACCACAAGGAAGAAAAAGAACAGCAGCGCACTTGTGGCAGGTGGATGTGGCTTGGGACTCGTGAGCGTTCTGTTTTGTTTTTTTCAGATTTCTTTGATGTGGACCATTTTTAAAGTCTTTTCATTGAATTTGTTATAATATTGCTTCTGTTCTACATCTTGGTTTTTTGGCCACGAGGCATGTGGGATCCCAGCTCCCCAACCGGGGATCGAACCCACACCCCCGGCCCTGGAAGGTGAAGTCCCAACCACTGGACCACCAGGGAAGTCCCTGAGGAGCGTTTTTGATACCACAGATATGTGTAATCGTTGGTGCTTCTGGAACCAAGTGTGAATTATGTTCTGGCTGCAAGCCAGGGGTACCGGCTCTCCCCATCACACCGGCGTGGCAGGAGGCCACAGCACAGGATGCAGAGCACAGGTACTGACTGGTGAGAAGTGCTCGGCCCAGGCACTGGCATACGTGACCTGACCACGGCGGCCCATGTTAGCCGGGCCCCTCTCTCCTCCATCCAGCTGAACATTCTCAGAGCAGAATCGGCTCTCCCTTGCCCACCCCTAGCCTCCAACTGATCTGCCCCTGCCCTGCCCTTGGAGGCCACCCCACCCCGTCCCAGCTCAGCCCGGAAGGCCACTCACTTTCTGCGCGTCTGGGTGATGTAGCAGACGATGGCAATTAGGATGGCAAAAGCAACCACCGCTCCCACAGGCCCGATCTTGGCCCACATCAGGCGATCTGAGGAAAGAGAAGACCCAGGCACCCTCAGGGCTGCCGGTGGGAGTGAGGACACCTGGGTTCTTAGGAGACAGGCTAGGGCAGGGCTGAGAGGGAAAATATTTACACCGCTGGCATATCCTTGCACTGACTGCCTAGCCTGAAGGCCTTCGTTGCTGGAGGGGCCAGTAAAGTACAGGCAAGCTCGGGGCAGCCTCTCCTAACTGGCTGGAAAGGTCATCTTTACCACCCGATCATCCGCGCAGACTGACCCACGTGCAGCGGCTGGTGATCAGCCTTGGGGAGGGGAGCTTGGATCCAAGAGGGGTCCTGTCTGTCCCTTGACTCCCAGCCCCAGGCCACACCACTCACGGGCTCCCTGGAAGGGCAGCTCCAGGCTCTTGGTGCCATAGAGGTTGTGGGAGGAGCAGACGACCCGGGGCGGGGCCTGGGCCTGGGCCCGCAGCGTGAGGATGGTGGTGAGCAGGAGGCCGCTGCGCTCCGAGTACACGAACTCGCGCTCCGTCTCGTTCACGGTCACGTTACGCGAGGGCAGCTCGAAGGCCACGGACGGCTCTGGGTTGGCTTTGACCACGCACAGGCACTGCACCGTGTCACGGGCCGCCGCACAGTGGGACTCCAGGAGGATCACGGGGGCAACTGCAGGGGCAAGACCAAGACCCCGCGGGCTGGAGACAGAGCCCCGGGGTCTCCTTGGCTGTCGCAGAGATGAGCTGCCTGCTCCCCTCCACACTCTCTTTTACGTCCTCTCTAACTCTGATCACCTTGTGAAACATAAATCAGATCACGGTGCTGCCTGCTCAAAGCCCCCCCCTCCAACTGCTCCCCGTGTCACTTAGAATAAAACCCCAATTCTTTGCCTTCGCCTGCGAGGCCCTGCAGGACTTAGCCACGCTCTGATCTCCTGCTGTCACCCTGGCTCATTCCCTTCCAGCCACACCAGCCTCCTTGCTTGTTTCTCATACTGGTGGAGCTTTTTCCCACAGCCGGGGTGGGGGAGGGGGGGGCCTTGCGTTTCTCCCTCTGCGGGGAACACTTCCCTGACACCTGCCAAACTCACACGCCCTCACTCCAGGCAGCTTCCGCGCAGACCATGTCTATTTCCCTGACCACCCCATGTAAGTTGCACCTCGCTTCCCTAACCATTCACTCGAGTTTTCTCCCCAGCACTTATCCCTACCTGGGTCATACACTGATGTGGCTGCTTTTGTATTTCCATCGAGACAGGCTCTTGCTCACTCTCCACTCTGTCCCCCACACTTAGAACATGACTTTCTTTTCTTTTCTTTTTTTTTTGCCATACCACACGACATGCAGGATCTTAGTTCCCTGACCAGGGATCAAACCCAAGTCCCCTGCAGTGGAAGCGCAGATTCTTAATCACTGGACCGCCAGGGAAGTCCCTAGAACATCCCTGTCACCCGGAAGGAGCTCTGGAAAGCCTCGCTGGATGAGCTACTGCGTTCAGCCAGCTCCCCTTCCAGGCCATCCTACAGATGCCCTACTCACTCCCTAGACCCCCCTGCATCCTGACCCCCCCCTCCCTGGCAGGATTCTCTGTGGTACCAGGTACCACCCTCCACCCAAGATCACTTTGTTGAGCTTTGCTTTGCTGCCATTTAAATTACAAAAACAATACTGGTATTTTTTTTCCTTTCATTTTCCAAAATATGAAATTATAATAGAACATTGAATGTTGCTTTTTAAACTATGTTTTCTTTCCCTCATGGAGAGTCTGGCACTCCCCTCTGCTTGCTCTAGACTGACCTCTGGTTCTCAGCCCTGAGCAAAACCCACTTCCACATGGGCAAAAGATCCTTGGCCCACCTACCCCACTTATTTTCAATTTCCAGTAAAAAAGAATATGCAGGTAACAGCGACGGAGCGGGGAGTCACATGACCCGTGTAT
Source organism: Kogia breviceps (assembly GCF_026419965.1). NCBI lineage: Eukaryota > Metazoa > Chordata > Mammalia > Artiodactyla > Physeteridae > Kogia > Kogia breviceps. Next base: position 15,015,994 of record NC_081327.1, read on the forward strand.
TTGCAATAGGGATCATTCCATTTGGAACCTCAATGTGTACATATCTCTACGTCTAGTAAATTAACAGTTAAATATTCCAAATTCTGCTGAGGCAGATGTGCACTATGCTTGCTGTAGTATTAACAAATTAACACACCACAGAGTAAATTAGTAATGACAAACCTGAACGGACAGTGACTAATTTTTTCAAAATCCTTTCATTCAAGACTGCACCACTGGTACTGTTGTGGCAGGGTTGCAGGAACGCTGACACCCTGTTGCATGTGCTCAGTATCTCTGCAGCATTGCCGGCAGCCTCGCGACCTATGAAACCCTGATTGACACTAGATAAACCCCAGGTCCCACAACGGATGGGGAGTTTGGGGCGGGACAGCTTTGGCTTGAATCTCAGCTCTGCCATCTACTGGCTGGTGGCCCCGATCAGGCCTCCGAGATGGACTTCTCATGTGCTCAAAGAGGGGTAATGGTCCTTGACTTGCGAGGGGCTACGGGACTCTGTTCTGAAGTTGGCACATGAGTGTGTTGAAAAGAAAGCTTAGGGACTTCTCTGGTGGCGCCGTGGTTAAGAATCTGCCTTCCAATGCAGGGGACATGGGATCGATCCCTGGTCTGGAAAGATCCCACGTGCCGTGGAGCAACTAAGCCCGCGCGCCACAAGTACTGAGCCTGCGCTCTAGAGCCCACGAGCCACAACTGCTGAAGTCCGTGCGCCTAGAGGCCACGCTCTGCAACAAGAGAAGCCACCGCAATGAGAAGCCTGCACACCGCAACGGAGAGTAGCCCCCGCTCGCTGCAACTAGAGAAAGACTTTGTGCAGCAACAAAGATCCTGTGCAGCGGGGGGAAAAAAAAAAAAAGAAAAGAAAGAAAAGAAAAGAAAAAGAAAGCTTAACATCCCACCCAGGGATCGAACCATTCTAGCAGAGGAAGCAAGTGAGCAGTCTTGGCAGCAGGAAGGCAGGCAGATACCCAGCCAGGAGTTCAAAGGAGAGATGAGTGGGAAGCTAAGAGGATGTCTAAGACTTACGGGGCACGTGGGACATGTCGGACACTATGGGCGCTCACCATAATTTCCTTAGTGTAAGATACTGTCATACCCGTTTTTCAGAGAAGAGAATCGGGGCTCAGCAAAGGTGAAGTCTCTCATCTGGGATCACACAGCACATCTCCATCACAAGATGGAGACAGAGCTGGGGTTCGGACCCAGGTCGATTCAGCTCTGTCGGGTGCTGGACACCAGTAACATTTCCGTTTCCTCCTATTAAATGGGTGAAGGGCAGTCCCTGCCCCCAATCACGCCGTTGTGAGAATGAAATAGGTCAATCAATACGCGCAAAGGCCTGAAACCAGTCTTCTAGTCACCACAAGGTCTCAGTGAGGTGAGTGCCCCGCAGGTCCCACGCTGTGCTGGGACCCAACCCCCCTCCCGCCCCCGCCCCCGCTCAGGAGCACCCACCATTGTCAGCGAGCATGGAAGCCCCGGTGCTAGGGGACGCAGACTTCGGGGACAGAGAGGGGCCTGAAGCCGGACACCCAGAGGGCAAGCACAGCGACACAGGCCTTGGAGCCCAGTGACCGGCTCAGCAGGGGTGGGGTGGGAGGCACAGCTGCCTCCTCCCCTCCGGCAGATTGAAGGCCCTGAGTACCTTGGATACCAAGGACTGCAGGGGAGATGAAGCAGCCAGAGGTTTAAGAACTGGGTAGACAGGAGTCCGGAAGAATCGTGGCACTGGCCAGCCTTCCAGCTGCATGGCCTTGGGGAACTCTGACCTTCAGTTTCTCCTCAAAGGGGGTGACGCTAACACGTAGCTGCTTCAAGGGGCGACCCACGAGGGCTCAGCAAAATAACACGTGCAGGGGACGCAATCCTGGCCCAGAGTGGGCCCTTAATGATCGTTCGCTGCCACCACTCTTATTATACAGGAGGGTCTGTGGCTGAAAACATTTGTGAGCTGGAGGTGTGTGCACGATCAGATTTCCATCAGATTCTCAGGGGGTTCTCTGTCTCTACACCTAAGAACCCCCGGCTTGGGATATAGGTTTAATGGGGAAAAGCGTGAGGCAGGAGGGTGGGCATGTATGGAGAAGGTGGGGTACCCGCACAACCCACATGCGTGATCACGCCGCACGCTGCGAGCCCGTAGAGACTGGGGAGGAAGGCGCCCAAAGAGGAAAGGTTAGCAGGGCAGTGGTGGCCATCACCTTGCCCTGGAGGATGGCACTCCGGGAATGATCTGTCTCTGCTGACTGCGGCCACATGCCACACTGAGTATACGGACTGTGCTCAAAACCTTCTGGCAAGCTTGTGTGGCAGGGGCCATTGTGGGTGGAATAATTTGGAGGCAAGTGCCAGAGGCCAGGCTGGAGCTGGGGAGGAAGCAGGCGGAATGGAACTACGAAGGTGACACTCCAGAGGGAGTTGCTGGAGGAGGGGGGAGTGGAAACTGCGTGCGACTTGGGAGCTGTGACCCGAGTGACGCGTGACGGCCGGGGTGGGGGTGGGGTGTTGGCCGTGATGTCCATACGAGGTTGGGAAGGGCTCTGGTTGGCAATGGAACAAAGGGCTTCATTCCCAAGACAGTTAGCTTTTTATATGCATCCGTCTCATCTCTCTGGCTGTACTATTATCTGTTAATACACTTGGTGTCCTCTTGGTCCCACCCCCCCCCACCTCCCACTGAGCCACACAGCCCGTGCACATGACGACGGCTTGATCAATGTATTCTGATGTCATAACAGAGGATGAGGTCAACGGGCAGTACGGAAGAGTGGAACCAGACCACTGTATTTGAACCTCAGTTCCGCCGTTTTCTGGCTATGGGACTTTGGGCAAGTGACATAACCCCTCAGGGCCTCAGTTTCCTTCTCTGGAAACTGGAGACAGTAAGAGAACCTCCCTCATTGGATGTAACAAAAACGAAAGAGTGGGTCCCTGTACAGAGCTTCCAACAGTGCCTGGTGCCTAGAGATGCTCCACAAGGGTTAGAGGTCGTGGTTATTCTTTTAGTTAACGCAAAGGGGCTGTGGCCACAGGATTCAGAAATCTCCTTGGTCAAAAGCCCACAACCAGGATGTGGGGATACCGTATTCTCAGGTGGGGCTTTTATTTCCTTGCTGTGGATTCCGCTCCCCTCCCTTCCTCATCCTCAACTGCTGGAGCGAAGCCGACCCCTGGTTGGGATGCGTGGGTACCTCCCGGAAACCTGGGTGTCCCCCATTGAGCCGTCTACCACGGGGGCGGGTGGGCAGGAATCAAGCCCGGCTGCCCTCAGCAGCGGCAGTGGAGGCAGGGGAGTACTCACACTCCACGGACAGGTTGAAGGCGGTGGCCCTCTGACCGTATTGGTTCTCGGCCACACACCAGTACTCTCCATCATCCTCAGGCATGACGGCAGGCAGCTCCAGCTGCAGCTTGCTCTCATAGATGACCGTGGCCAGAATCTGCTTCTCCTTGAAGATGGTAAGAATAGGATCCGGGTTGCTCTGTGTGGAGCACAAGATGGAGACTGTCTCCCCCTCCACGGCTACCACTGTCCCGTTCACCGTCGGCTTCCAGGGTGCATCTGGGGGGCAGGACAGGGGGCCGATGGTCAGAAGCTCCCACCCCCAAATGTGACCCCCGACACCCCCCCCCCCCAATCAGGGCACACCAGCTCAGGATGGCTCAGGTAAGCCCAGGCCTGGCTGTCTCGTTTACAAAGACAGGGGCTCTGCAGCTACAGTGCTTGCGTTTGAGTCCCGGCTCTACCCCTTCCCAGCTGCGTGTGGACCCATGTCTAAACCCCTTTGGGCCCCATTTTTCTTATCTGTTAAATGGGCTTAATAATATTCCCAACCTCATAGGGGTCACTGGGAACCAACTGGGACAAGCACTGTTTTAGCCTGAACAAGGTAGATGAAGATCCCTGCCCATGTGGACAGATTCTATATAAGGCAAGCAAACATATAGTTGGCAAGATGGGGATAAGTGCTTTGCAGCAAAATAAAGGTGGGATTGGAAATCGGGGTCGTTAACAGTTTTAATTAGGATGGTGAGGGAGGGCCGCAGGGAGGCTAAAAGGAGGTGAGTAGGAGTCAGCCCTGGGGAGGCCCCAGAGGAGAAGTATTTGTGGAAGGCACCCGGAGACTGCTGAGTAAATGTTGGCCGGTGCTGTCATTTTTGTTATCCCCAGCCCTGGGCACTTTGCCTCAATAAATATTTGTGAATGAATGAATGAATGAATGACCTCTCCTTGGCTCCTAGTTAAGAATCCTGTCTGAGGGGCCCCCTCTCCCTGGGGCCCCATAATGTTCAGGGGCTGGGTGAGGCCTGGGTTCTCCTCAGCCCTCCCATCAGAACTGCAATGGGGCTCATTTTAAAATGCAGATTCCCGGGCTTCCCTGGTGGCGCAGTGGTTGAGAATCCGCCTGCCGATGCAGGAGACACGGGTTCGTGCCCCGGTCCGGGAAGATCCCACATGCCGCGGAGCAACTAAGTCCGTGAGCCATGGCTGCTGAGCCTGCGCGTCCGGAGCCTGCGCTCCGCAACGGGAGAGGCCACAACAGTGAGAGGCCCGCATACCGCAAAAAAAAAAAAAAAAAAATGCAGATTCCCGGAGCCAGGCCCGGCTCTACCCGCAGGAAACTGAATTTAACAGGCTTTCCTGGGTGGCAGGGATCGCCTCTGTCTCTTCCCATCTTGTCCTAGCGAGGAGAGCGGTGCAGGAACTCCTTAACCTGCAACTTCCTCTCCATCTCCACCTCAACCACGGGCAGGGTTCCGCCGGCCCCCCAGTGGGCCCCCAGCTCCGCCCCGGGCGGGGGCGGCGACTCACACATGACGCTGAGCCCCACGGTGCGGTTGTCCTGGCCATAAGCGTTCTCGGCCAGGCAGGCGTAGACGCCGTCCTCCGCGGGCGTCACCTCGTCCAGCTCCAGGGACAGGCTCTCGGTCACCGCCTCCCGGAGCACCGTGCCGTCCCGCATCCAGGTCAGCAGCGGCGGCGGGTTGCTGTCGGCCCCACAGAGCAGGCTGACGTAGGAGCCCTCGATGGCCTCCACCGAGGAGTTCATCTCCACAATCACCGGGGGGTCTGCGCCGGAGACACAGGACGTCAGCGGGCACGTGCCGCAGACCCCGCCCTCAGCCCGCCCCGCCCCGGCCCGCACCCAGGCTCACACTTGACGTCCAGGCTGGCGTAGCCCTCGAACTGCAGGGTGGTGTTGGGGAAGGATGCCTGGCAGCCCAGACGGTAGCCATTGGCCTCCCTGGTGGGCACGAAGTGCAGCAGCGACACCTGCACCCAGGTGCCCTCGTCCTCGCGGAGCCGCCCCAGCACAGCCGGCTCCCCGAGCCCCTCGTGGCCCAGCCAGCTCAGCTCCGGGTGCAGCTCGGGGCAGTTGTCAGGCACCATGCAGCTGACCTCCACTTCTGTGCCTGCCACAACCTCTGGGGGGACCATGATGTTGGGGGTGTCTAAGTGAGACGGGGAGATGGAGGGTGAAGGAAGCAGCATCGGACCCCCACATTCCGACTCCAGTCCTGGTACCCCGTCCCCTCCCCATCCTTGGATGCAGAATTCCCTACAACCTTCTCTCCTCCTGGGTACCCTTCACCCAGAAGCCCTCCGCAGATCCAACCGCAGATGTAATAATAACAGAAGCAACAATATAGTGGTCTGAGTACTTTACTGTGTGTAACTTGCCAGTCCTTCCAGCCATGCCGAAAGTAGAAAGTGGGTCATGTTATTTTGCTCATTTTGCAGATGAGGAAACCGAGGCCACAGCTAGCATGGGGTAAAACTGAGCTTCAGTCCCTGTCCCTCTGGCTTCATCGCCTGTGCTCTGGACACTACATTATATTCCTCAAGAAACCTCTCTCCTTCCCATGTTTGCTTTGGTTTACCTTCCACGTGTGTGTGTGCGTGTGCGTGTGTGTGTGTGTGGGGGGGGTGGTGTGTCCTGGAGCTGTCTGGCTGTGCCTGGCGGCGGAAGGGGGAGCTCTCTTTCTGCATCAGGGCTGTAATCTGGCTCCTCGTATAGACTCAGAGCTGATGGCAAACCTGAGTCTAAGGGTTCCATGCCTCTCAGGGCCTCTCAGAAATGACGCAGTAGACCCTACTCTAATTGCCAAAACTGGCCCAGAGCTGCATTTTATTTGACCTAAATTTAGGGTATTTTTAAAAAAAAATACCTGAATCAGCAGCTGATGTTGAAAAAACATAGAAAAATACACAGTTCCCTTTGAAAATTCGGGAATTCCCTGGTGTTTCAGTGGTTAGGACTCTGCACTTCCACTGCAGGGGGCACGGGTTCAGTCCCTGGTCAGGGAACTAGGATCCCGCATGCCGTGTAGCACAGCCAGAAACAAAACAAAACAAACAAATGGAAAACTCAGAATGCTTGACAGCAGTGACCTGGCATCCTCACCCAGCACCACTTAGATAGAGCTGGGCGCCATGTGCCAGGCACTGCTTTGCCCACTTGACAACTATTCCCTCATTGAACTTTGAGGGCAGTTCTTAACCCCATTTTACAGAAGAGGAAAACAAGGCCCAGAGAAGTTAAGTAACTTGCCCTCAGTAGCCCACCTAACATAGGAATCCAGAGGCCTGACCCCAACCCCTGGGCCCCCTGCCTTTACCCCAGGTGTTTCTGGAAGAGTAAGAGCACTGCTTTCCTCTGAGAGCCCTGCTTTGCCCGTTTCAGTCATCTGCCTGGTCCATGTGGGCAGGGGGGTTTGCACCCCTCCCCCCAGCCAAATCAACAAGTCCCTGGTCCTGCCAGCTAGACCTCCCTGGAAAGGTGCCAGGAGGACTTCCTCCTCCCCCTGCGCCCCCTGCATGGCCCCAGCCCCACAGCATCTGCACAGCCCCTGGGAACTCACTGATGATGTCCAGGACGCTGTGCTCAGAAAAGGTGTACTGGTTGTAGCCCCCCAGGTCCCCGCGGAAGTAGTACTTGCCGCCCAGCTCAGGGCTGAGGTTGCTGAGCAAGAGGGTGCAGTTGCGCAGGCCCAGGTCCCCCAGGAGGCGGCTGCGGCCCTGGAAGCTCTCGTGGACGACTTGGGTGCGTGACTTGAAGACCACTGGCGGGTAGTTTTTCGGGTAGGGGCTATTGAAGTACCAGACGCCGTGCACAACGGCCGGCCGCAGCTCGTCGGGGAAGTCGAAGCGGCAGGGGATGGAGACGCACGTGCCCTCGAAGGCCGAGATGGACGAGGGCATCCAGGCCCCCCAGTGACCCCCGCGAGAGGCTGTGGACAAGCAGGACCGCTGAGGCTGAGGGACATGTCCTGCCCCGATGCCTCCAACCCCCCCGCTGCCATCACCTTCCACTGCCCTGTGGGGCGGGGGCGGGGTCCAGGGACCCACAGAATCAACCCCAGCCTGCTCAGGGGCCAAGACCCCAGGAGCCCCAGACCCCCAGGCATTACCTGAAATCATGATCCAAAACAGAGGCAGCGCCGTGAGGAATATCATTTTGTACAGCAAGTGAGCAACAGCTGGATAGGGGAGAAGAGAGGAGAGGGTTAAAGGCCAGGGGAAGTGAAAAGGGTGTTTCTAGTAAGGCTTTAGGAAGCAGCCTGTTCAGATGTTAGCGACTGCTGCTATTATTATTTATAATCACAAACGCATCTATGGGCATCAACCATGAACCACCCCCAGTACTTTACTATACAGATTCAATTGATCTCTTTGAGGTAGGTGCAATTATTATCCTCACTTTGTAGCTGAGGTCCAGAGAGGTTGAGTAACTTGCCCGAGGCCACACAGCAGGTAAGTGGCAGAGCTAGGATTCAAGCCCTGTCTGCCTGTCCAGGTCTGCAGATTTCACCACCAAACTGTCCTGACTCTATGTGGTAGTGACGTGCTAATAATTATCTTCATCACCATCCTGCCCTTGGGGATCTCCAAAGAGTAAGGATCGAGCCAAGTTTGGACCAGCTGCAGGAAGCAGGGGAAGCCAGGAGGAAGGGGACTTTGGAACCCTCCCCCTCACCTCCGTCTCCCTGAGTTGGGAATGTCTTCTGGTCCCACTTGAAGCTGTCAGCCGGCCAACCTGGAACAAGAGTCAGACAGGTGCAAGGAGGTGGGGGCCTGAGGGTCTCCTGCCCCCCCCGCCCTGTCCCGCTTTCAGGATCTACTGTGAGTAGATCCAGTAGGCTGCCCACATGGTCTCTGTTGCCCATGGATGCTTGGGACCCTCCCACACAGCCTCAAAGCTACTCTGTGTTCACCTCCCGAGGCAAGCAGTGATGGAGGAGAATTCTCCGGAAGAAAAGGGGAGCAGCAGAGGTTTGGGGTGGGGGGAGGCGGGGGGAGTGAACGCAGTGAGGGAGCACATGTCCCACGGCTGAGGCCTGGGGGTGGGAGGCAGGGACCCAGCCCCATCAATGACGGGGTTTCACAGCATCAGCATTCCCAACATGCCGCGTGAATTCCTGCCGCCCTCTCCCACCCTACAGACGGCCCCTGGTGTCCCCACCCTCCAGAGGCGAGAGCCCGGTACAAAAGAGCCCTGTTCCCTCAAGGGTGAGGGTGCCTCATCCTGGGGGGCTTCTGGGGTAGGTGGGAATGAGGGAAGAGCTGGGCGAGCCTGGCTGGGCTGTGAGTGGAGCCAGGAAGGACCAGGGATTGGAGTTAGTGACTCCCTGGCACCCAGCTCCTCTGTGGGTCGCCTCAGGGTTGGACCCAGTGTTTCCAAGTGGCTGCTTTTCCTGGCCTTTGACACTCTCTTCCCACGGACAGACGCATGCAGTCAGACGCATGCAAATGCTGGCGTGAAATGTGACAGATCTGGACCCAGCCAAGAAGGAGCAGGCTCGCACGATCGCACCGATCAGGGCTCTGCACACACCGACAGGCACCGAGACCCCCGTGCAGCAGACACACACACACACACACACCTGGACGGGCATAGGCATGGCAATTGGGCATACACACGGACCTGCCTGCGTGCCATGCTCGCAAAGACACTCGGACCGGCTATGGACAGACCCACTCAGACACATGCTGATGGACACGCGGCAGATGCCACCTTTGCACCTGCGACAGGAAGGCACAGGAGGTAGACACAGGTGAAGGCCACAGGGCCTGGGCAGACGTGTGAAACAAGTGTGTAGACCATGCATTCTGAATGGGGGTGAAAATTGGTTCTTGGGGTGGGGTCCAGAAAAGTCTTAGTTATTGCAGTGGTTTGTGGCTCTCTAAAGGGCCACGGTACATAAACATATACAGTCTATCCATAATATTAAGATTTCATGGGGGGAGTTGGATTAGGAAAAACAGGTCTAAAAGCTTTCCTTAGTGGGGTGTAAATAAAGGTGGAGAAACACTGATGTGGATAAAGACTCACTAAGAGAGGTGCACGCGCATGTGCACACGTGCCCCCGTCGTGTGTTCAGGTGCTGGAACTTGCTCACTCACAGCCCCCTGTGCCCACACCCTCCCAGATGGCAGGATGTAGACGTCTGATCACCTGGCCATCCTTCCACTCCTCACCTGACCCTGGATGACTTCCACCCCATCTGCCACAAACTTAGGAGCCCCAGGGCAGAACCTCCGCCAGAGGGGTGCTGTGGAGGGCCCTTCATTCTTTCTCTCTGTGGTTTCTTCCCAAGGCGCAGTCACTATCCCTGCCACGGTCCCGGCCCACGCCCAGAGCAATCCTAAGCAGCACCCTCCCCCACCCTAAATTAGTGGCAGTTCCCAGACACCATCCACGGCCCAGACCGCTTCGCATTGCACATGCCCTGGGCGACCCTGTCCCGCGCTCTCAGCCCCGGTCCTCTGTTCTCCTCCCTGTCCCCACCCTCTCGGCTGCAGGACTCACCTGATGCTCTTTGCTTCTGCACCCTCTGCTCCGCAGGCCCCGCTTGCAGTCCCCTGGCCTCCCAGGGTCTAGGCCCCCACTTACCAGCCCCTCCCCTCCCCCTGGGTGCCAGGGGCCGCCTGCCTCCAAGGCCCAGCTCCTCCCTGCCCCCGGGGGAGGGGGGCACAAAGGGCCCTTGTCACCACTGCTTGAACTGGGCAGCCTGATGCCTGGGTTCTACGAGCTCCTTCCTGGAGGGGCTGGAGGCGGCTGCCTCACCCATTCCCCGCTCCATCACTGCGTACCCTGGTTCTGGGTCCCTGGGAGGATGCTCTAAGATCTCTGGAGTCTCAGGGTGAGAAACAGAAGGCATCGTCCTCAGCGTCTAGGGGATCTTGGTGGCAGTGTTAGGGATAACCCCGGGCCTGGGAGGCCACAGAGGCCGGTGTGGCCAGGAGGAGGAGGCAGGACATCTCACTCTCGGCTACAGTCACGTCCACCCTCTCTAGAGGGTGTCGCGTTGGGTACCCACATCCTGGTCTATTGTCTTCCAGCCACTTTTTGCCATCGGAAACAACCTTATGTGTTGACTGTCTCCTCCCATGATCACATGACCTCCAGGAGGACAGGGCTTGGGCTGCTTATGCCCAATCTACCCTGCTGGGAGGCTGGCTCCTGGCAGAGTTAAGATTCGTAAACGCAGAGTGGGTGCATGGGTGTGATCCTCAAATACCCCGACTGGAGGCCTTGGCGCTTCTTCCTTCCTCCTAGAAAGCTCCCCTGCCCCATCCCACTCCCCAGTCCGATGCTGGCCGTAGCCTGTGCAGCCTTTTGGCTCCCAGCTTGGAAGCTGCTTCCTCTGGAAGCCTGCCCGGCCCCTCTCACCAAGCCAAGTTCCTCTGTTTAAATGCTGCCCGGTCCTTCCATGGCCCTCAGCACGCCATTTGCCAACCTGCACCCTCAGTGAGCTGCTTCCCCACTGGCATCTGAGCTCAGGTTTCCACCTGCCTGCCTGTCTGCCTGTCTTGTTCACCATTGTATCCCTTAGGACAGTACCTGGTGCACAGAGGGTGCTCAGCCAGGGCTGTGCTGACTCTCTGAGCTGGGTAGGGACCCTCTGTGTGCAGAGTCCACGGTGATCCTCCTGCCACCCCAGCCCCTCCCGTTGGTCGTGACCTTTGCATGGTGATGGTGGTGTGATGAAGTGGAGTAGTGGTTTGATCATGAGCTGTTCGGTCACACTGGGGCATCTTCTGTCCTCCTTCAGGCCAGGGCAGTAGGGAGGGAGGCGGGGAGGGTCCTTTCTCCCAAGGGAGAACCCGGCCCTGCGGGGGGGGGGGGGAGGATCAGGGGGTGATGGGTGGGGAAATCCCTCAGACTGGGGAGTGAGGAGTCAGAGAAGGCTGGATGGAGGGGGATGGGGAGTCCCACCCCCACCTCGGGCTTCATGATGTCAGACTCTGCCCGTGCCTTTCCCAGTCAGGGACAAAGGCCCACTGAGAGTGGGGTGGGGCTTGAACGCCCGGGTTCCAGACAAGAAAGTGGCCTGGTGCTTGGGCTTTGGGAGAGGACACGGAGATCCTAGGGGACTCATATGTCACAGCCTTCAGCACCAACACCAGCCACCTTGGGGTCTTGTGCCCGAGCAGTTTAGGGGGGTGGGTCTATCGTCTCTCCGGGTGTGAACTGAATGAAGGCTGTCCCTGGGGGCGGGAGGTACACGTGAGTGAGTCCCACAGAGGGTTCGATCGCTGAGATCTGCACTCAGGTCTCCAGCCCAAGGGAGGACTGGGGGACCGGAGAGCATGTGCCAGCAGAAAGGAGAGGTGCTATTCAGATCCAGCTACCAGTGCTACCTGATCATCGGATCCTTCCAGGCAAGGCAGGTGTGTTAGTTTGCTAGGACTACTGCGACAAAGTCTTACAAGCTGGGTGGCTGAAGAAACAGAGTTTATTGTCTCACAGTGCTGGAGGCTAGAGGTCTCCATGTCCACATGGTGTTTTCCCTATATGCGGCTCTCTGTGTCCAAATTTCCACTTTTTATAAGCATATCAGTCCTATTGTATTAGGACGCAACATAATGACCTCCTTTTAATGTGATTATCTCTGTAAAGACTCTAGCACCAAATGCCACACAATCGCACTGGGGGTTAAGACTTCAACATATAAATCATTCTATTCTGTTCTATTCTATTCTATTCTATTCTATTCTATTCTATTCTATTCTATTCTATTCTATTCTATTCTATTCTATTGCCATGCGGCTTGTGGGATCTTAGTTCCCTGACCAGGAATTGAACTCAGGCCACCACAGTGAAAGCACCTAGTCCTAACCACTGGACCACCAGGGAATTCCCAACGTATAAATTTTAGAGGGACACAGTTCAGTCCATAACAGCAGGAGTTCAGATTTTTATGTGAAATACCTCTATCTTTAGATATTAGCCCAATTTTTATCTAAAACATCGCGCAGACCTAGCAAAATTGACCTCAGGGCAGAATCAAGCCTTCACAGGCCCACTCGTTACACGTGCCCTTGAGGGGTAGCAGGTGCTTGGTCCAACCCAGAGGCACTCTCTGCCCTCAGCCAGTTGGCAGCTTCAACAGCAGGAGTCTTCAAACTGTGGCCCCCAGGCCAGCAGCAGCAGTATCAGCTGGGAGCTTGTTAGAAATGCACGTTCGAAGGCCCCACCCTAGACCTGCCAAATCTGCATTTTACCAGGCCCTCCAGGGGAGTCAGGTGCCTGCTAACGTTTGGGTGCCTCTGCCTCACATCACTAGGACCACCTGAAGGACCGGCCAAGGTGAGAGAAGAGCACGGGTGTCATCAAATGCAATTAGCAATTTCGGGTTGCCCACCTCCCGGTATTTCTTTATCAGGAGGGTCTGAGAGGCCTCCACCTCCTCTGTCAATACGAATCCTTTCCATGGATGAGGTATTTGACAGTTTCCACTCATACTCCTCCCTGAGCACCTCAACAGCCCAATGAGCTGAGTACTGTAGAGGCTTCTGTCCTTTTACAGATGAGGAAGTGGGGTTTCATAGCAAGAGGAGGACGCCCGTGAGATCCCGCAGCTAAAAGGACGCCAAGCTCCCTAAATAGTCTTCCTCTCCCCACCCTTCGGTCTCTGTTCAGGAAAACCTCTCCCAGAGGACCAACCCCTCGTGGCTTCCAAGGCAGAAGCTGGTGGTGTATGGGACCGATCTGGCTCCCAGCTGGGTTTAGTTTGGCTCCCAGGGTGTTGATTTTTTAAAAATCAGATTCCTTTCATCAGTTGTCAATATTTTAAAAATCAGGAAATTTCACATAAAAATAAGGATTGCCACCTTCTCTTGAAAAGGCGCTCTAGGGCTTCCCTGGTGGCGCAGTGGTTGAGAATCCGCCTGCCGATGCAGGGGACGCGGGTTCGTGCCCTGGTCCGGGGAAGATCCCACATGCCGCGGAGCAACTAAGCCTGTGAGCCATGGCCGCTGAGCCTGCGCGTCCGGAGCCTGTGCTCCGCAACGGGAGAGGCCACAACAGTGAGAGGCCCGCATACCGCAAAAAAAAAAAGAAAAAAGAAAAAAGAAAAGGCGCTCTAGCCATGTGTCGCCTGCCTGTGGGCACGGCAGCTATGCCTGGCAGCCCTCTTTAGATGGCGCCCCAGGCCTCCCCACTCCCTATCTTTATGCAACATTGAGGCCAAATGGCCAAGCCCCTTTATCATCAAGCTAGCGCTGATGTGTTCTCACGGGCTAAGAGGATAGTGACATGCATCTTGCATTTCCTCTTCTATCGAAAGTGGGGAAATCAGGTAAATTGAGAGGGATACAGTTTTCAAGAAGAAAGGGAGGGAATTCAACCCCTTATGGAGATGAACGGTATTGGCCTATGTATCTCCTATGCAAAGTATGTCGTCATTGAGAGAATATAAATGAAGATGCTCCTGTGAAACAAATCCATCACATCTCACTCATTTACTTCACCTAGTGGTCCCCGAAGGCCAGTGGTTCTCAAGTGTTTTGGTCTCAGGAGCCCTTTATACTCTGAAAACTTATTGAGAACTTCAAAACCTTTGTGTTCTAGTGAGTTATATCTATAGGTGCTTAATCTATTAGAAATTGAAACTGAGAATTTTTTAAAGCACAAGACACACGAGCGCACAATCCACCAGCCGTCAGAAGGATGACGTCCTCACACGTCATGGGGCCTCGCTGTCCACTCACGAGGGAACGAGAGTGAGAAAGACGGGAAACATCTTAGTAGTTTCCACCTTGTGGAGCCCTGGAATAGTTCCCCAGACCTTACTCTGAGAACCCTCGCTAGGCATGTGCATTTACCCGTTTTAAGAAGATTGCAAGGAGGAAACTTTAACTTTCATTCCCTGCTGTTGCAACATGAATTCGAGGTCTTTTGAAGTGGGGAAAGATGGGGAAGAACAGAAACCGACTATCCTTCAACAAGCTGCCTTGCAACCCCCAGTACACACCAACCCCGCACACCTCACCGAGCACCTGGCCCTCCCAACACAGGGGCCACAACGAGCCTCTGGCATAGGCCTTTGGCAGGGAGAAAAGACAACGGACTCTGGTTTGGAAAATAAGAGCTAGAACCGGCCATTTTATTTCAAGACCGTTCACTGAGGGTTGGAGGGTAGCAGGAATAAATAAGGGACTAGGGACAGGGCGGCAGGGGTTGCCCTATGTTTTGCAGCATAACCCACACATTCCTTTATGACAGCAGCTGCAGCAGAACATGCAGATGGGGAAGTGGGCGTCTCGTCTCGGCCTCTGGAGCACGGGCTGTGGGAAAGAGGGGCAGTGAGCGGGGCGTAGGCATGGGAAGGCGCGGGAGGCTCTGAAGGGAGTCCTGGGGGACCTCACCGTACCATCAAGCCAGCTGCGGCTCCTGCTGTGTCCTGGGTCTGGAGGTCTGCGAGCTGTCTTGTCTGTGAAAGCAAAAGGGGAATTGAGGACGGCAGGGCCCCGGCAGAGCTCTCAGTCTCGCTCCCACCAACCAGCTCCTCCTCAGGGGGTGGCATCCGCTGGTTCAGCTGGAATCCTAGGAGTGGCCTTACTTTCTGGCCTTTCCGCACCTTCCCACGGGTGGTTCTACTGCCTACAGACATCCCAGATCTGTCTTCTCTCTCCACAGCTGCTCACTCTTCCGTAACACTCTCCGTGGCCTGGATGCCAGGCCTTGCCCCTTACAGCCCATTCCCCATGTGTTATCCGTCAGATCTCAGCTTAAAGGCCTGCAGGGCTTCCCCTGTGCTTGGAGGAAGATCAGCGTTTGCACAGTTGCCCACAGGACGTGGCATGGCCACCCCTCGGTCTCATCTCCAAGCACCATCTCCTTCCCTTACCAAGCCCTCGAGTCCTCGGGTACACCATGCTTGCCCCACCTTGGTCTTGGCTGGCTGCCCCCTTCTCTTCTCCCAGTCATAGGTCAAATAACATTTTCTCACAAAAGAGCCAGCCCTTGATGCCACCTAAAGAAGCCAACCCTCATCATCACTCTCCCACCATCTTTTACGTTATTCACAAATAGCATTTACTAAACACAAGTGTTTACTTGTTGTTCTAAGTTCACTGACTAATTTCCCTGACCAGGATGTAAGCTCCACAAGAATATTCTTCTCTCATCTACCTTGTTCACTGCTTGGTCACCACTGTCTAGAAGAGGACTTAACACAGAGTAGGCCCTCAATAAATAACTGTGGAATTATATCAGGGCCCCAAGTCCCTGCCACTCAGTACCCCATCTCTGCACTTCGAGCAGCTGCCTGTCCCCCTTTGCTTGCTCTGAGCTCTGGTCCGTGCTGGGGTCTCCTGCTGCCCTCTGCTGTCCCCTCCCAGGGGCCTGGCTCTCCGTTGTGATTCTGGCTGCCCTCCTGGGCCCAGACACTGTGGGCTCTCACCTGGGGTGGGAGAACGAAGCCACTGGTCAGGCTGACCAGGAGGAGAAGCAGGAGGCAGGTGGCCCGGATCTGCGTGTTCAGCGCCATCGTGCCGTCTGTCTGGCTGTCCTTCTGTTACGTCTAGGACTTGCTCCGGTGTCTGGGAGCCCAGTTACTGTTGCTTTTATGGGGCCTCCTGGTGGGGGGGGGGGGGGGCGGGGATGCTAAGCCCCCTCCCCTTTGGCCCAACTCATTTCCAAGAAGGTGGTGGCGCCGAAAAGGCGGGAGAGATAAGCGGGAACAGAGTGACAGGGAACAGGGTTGTGTCACCCTCAGCCAGCAGAGGTGTGTCCAGGAGGCGGGACAGACGCGACCACAGACACACGCCTCTTGCTAGCCACCTGGGAAACACTTTCCCCAACATGACATCACCCTGTTGATTTCAGAGAAAATTCCACCTTTTGCCCCAGCAGCTGAACTGGTCGATGAGCAGGAGTGAGGCACCCTCCTTCCCCACCCTTCCCCGGCCTCCTCATTCACATGCCATACGGCTGTCACTTGCCGGGGAGGGAACACCGTGACGGCCACGTGCAGGAGTCTGTGTCGACAGGAGCCCCCAGAACACGTATGGAGTCTTTTTTTTTTTAAGATTTTTTTTTTTTTTGATGTGGACCACTTTTAAAGTCTTTATTGACTTTGTTACAATATTGCTGTTTTGTTTTGGTTTTTTGCCCACGAGGCCTGTGGGATCTTAGCTCCCCGACCAGAGATGGAACCCGCACCCCCTGCATTGGAAGGCAAAGTCTTAACCACTGGACCGCCAGGGAAGCCCCACCTGTAGCGTTGTTCAAGTGTCAGAAATTTAAGATGTGGCCCTGGTATCTGGGAAATGTTCCTGCGAACTTTTGGCCAAAAAAGACAGTGGTGACAGTAATAGCTAACATCTCACTACACCTTATGAGCCGGCAGATGTATTGACTCACTTTTGGGTTAACTCAGCCTGTGCCACCTATCCTCTGAGCAGCTCCTACCTGACCCGTCCTGGGCTCTGCTCTGTATTCAGGGTGCTAGCTGCCTTCTCAGCCACTGACCCCAGGGGCCAGGCTTCCTACACGCTGCTCCTGAGAGAGGAGCCCACCATGCCGACCTGAGACTTAACTTTCTTCACTTTTCAGGAGAGGAGCTGAAGGCAAAGATTAGGGCAGTGCCCAAGCTCGGTCAGCCAGAGGCAGTCGGGACTTCAGACTGGGCAGCCTGACTGGGGCCTGTGCCCTCTTCACCAGGCTTTCCTGCCTCCTAGAAGACACAGGAGGGCACGGTGGGTCAGCTGGACCTGGCTCATATGGCTCACTGAGCAGACTGTGCATGTCCCACCCCAGCTCCAAAGTCAGGGACATCGTGTTGGTACCTTGAAACCCACTGATGTGGGAGCACTTACACCACAGACGTTGGCAAACACTACAACCCAGGCTTTCCTTCGGAGGGCCGGCTCCCTGACCACCACGGGAAGGGGAGCTGAGCCGAGGTTGCCTGACTGCGGCAACCTCACTGCTACCCACGACCTGAGCCATCTTAGAGCGCACACGGCCCAGGGGAACAGCAAACCTTGACTCCAGAGATGGCCCCTTGGTCATTTTCCCTCTTCGACTCACTCTAGGGCCATCCAGTGTTAACCCTGCGAGCCCGGGGATGGTGCGCTCAAGGAATGAACTCTTCTTCCAGGCCCCAAACTGCTGCCAGGGCCCACTCAAAAAGCACAAAAGTGGGGGGCCCCTGGGAAGTAATGCTGTTCCCTGCCACTTGCCTCCCCACTCACTCTATGTTAGGCCCCTCCGGCTGCACACAACCTCACTGTCAGACAGAGGAGTGGCCAGGAAAGGAGACAGGGCTCTTGGAAGGAAGAAACCAGCTGGGGGCATCTGGGATGGGCGCAGCGTGGCGAGCTCAGTCAGGTGACCAGGCCTAGACGCTGGGAGTGGCTGGAGTTGCACAGGGAGACACAGCAGCATCCCCCAGCACTGCCAGGCATCACTGCATCTCAGCTCAGGCCAGGTTTCATCATCAACCAGGGGCAGGGGTCACAGCACAGGCGCCAGAGTTGCAGTGCAAGGCGACAGGCTGACGGGCCAAGGCTGGCTTCCTGGCCATCTGCCCTCCCTGGGGGTGGGGGTGCTCAAGGCCAGGCCCCACCATTGGCTGGTGCAGAGGGGAGGGCGTCAGCCCAGAAAAGCAGGGCCAGGAGCCAGTCCTGTTTAGGAACTTGTTTAGGAACTGGTGACACAAAAGACCCCAGCCTCTCCTCCAAACACATGGGACATGTCCTTGACCCTGGCTCCCCCTGTCCCCCACAACACATATGCAACACCTGGGGCCTCCACGAGGCTATTCATTCCTTAATTTCTTCATCCGCACAACCGACAGACTGTTGGGTACCACCAGGCGGCACCAGATGGCAGGGAGCAGCACACAGCCACAGACATAAGAGGCCCTGCCCTCAGGAACCCTGCACAGACCCCAGACTCCCTCCCCACACCTGAGATGCACAGATACACAGACAGACAAGGCGGGGCCACATGGGGCCAGTTTATTGCAGTTAAATACCTCTCTCTCTCTCTATTTTTTTGTCCATTTTTTCCATAAAGAAAATTAGAACACACTCACACACCCAAAGGGGAGCAGGGTTCCAGAAACAAGAGGTGGGGTGGGGCATGGCCTCCCTGCTTAGGTCCAGGCCCCAGGGCTGGCCCCCCAAAGGCTCCCCTCCTTCCCATAAGCACCCTGTCTCAGTACCTCTAGAGTCCAAGGAGGCAGTGGGGTATGGCAGGGGCTCTGTCCTCCTCCCTCTTGCCTCCAGGTGAGACCACTAGAAGTGCCAGGGCTGAGTGGGGGCCGGGAGAAGGGAGACAGACAGACGGGCAGGGAGGATATTGTTTCCAAGTTGAGGAGAGCAGTGGGTGCTTATCCACAGAAATGCATTATTTCTCCCCTTTTTTTGTTAAAAATCTACTATAAAAAAACGCAGCTGGGGGAGGGGCGTCTGTCCCTCTCTGTGCTAAGGGCTGGGGAAAGGGACGGCAGGGGCCCAGAGGCGGCCCCCGCCGCACGGGGCGAGGGCGTCACTGCCGGGCGCTCTCGCCCACCATCTCCAGGTTGTGCTGCTGCAGCTGGGCGCGGAGCACGGCGTTCTCGTTCTTCAGCTCCTCGATCTGCCAGACACGACGGGGCACAGCAGCCAGGGCTGGCTCCCCACGTCTTGGGGCTCCTGGGTGCACCCCGCCACCCCCCGGGCCCGCCGCTCACCTGCTGCCTCAGGAGCTCATTGTCCATCTGCAGCCGCTCGGCCTCCTTGAAGGTCTCCTGCATGCGCTGGTTGGTCTGGCGCAGCTCCCGGATGTAGTCGCAGGCCTTCGACAGGATCCCTCCTTTACTCTGGGGGGGTGGGCAGGAGCATCAGCGAGCACCGCCCGCTGGCCGCCGCCCACCGGCTCGGCCCCAGACGACTCCCGCCTCTGGTGGTCAGGCAGACTCTCCGCAAGGGGGTCGGGGGACGGCCCGCCGCAGCACTGAGGGCCGGAGGGCACTCACCGCTCCTGTCTTGCTATTATCTGCATTACAATCTGGAATGATTTTTGAAAGCTGGACGATCCAGTTGTTGATCTTGTCCCTCCGCCTCCGCTCCACTGCAGTAAGAACAGCAAGAACAAGGCTATGTTCACAGCACACCCTCTGTGCCCGGGCGATTCACCTCCTAAGGCAGATGCCATGAGAACCGAGGCCACCCAAGGTCACACCGCCAGCAAGTGCGGGGCTCCGATCTGAACCCAGGCAGCTGGCTCCAGCCCACTCCACATCGCTCCTCAAGAGGAACCCTCAAGTGCCACACGTACCTAAAGGCGGAATCGACAGCTGGGGGGCTGCAGGGTTTGCTTTGTTTACCCGCCCAGCATGTTTTCAAAAATTTGAACCAACATTTAAAAATTAGGAAACTTCACCTAACAATCGGCCTCTTGAAAACTGGAGTTGTGGCCACAGTGGGCACATGTTCTTGGCAGGCAAGAATGGGCCAGAGCCCTTTACACAGGACCCAGGCACCCTTCTCCAGTCCCCACGGTCCCTGCATTTGACTCTCCACGGTGCTCAGGTCTCCCCACAGCTCTGGGCCCCATGATCCTCTTTCTCTTTTCATCTTTAAAATCACGGTCTGACCACGTCTCACCTCCACTGGAAGTCCTTTTCCAGGGCCCCCGCAGCAAGTCTCAGCTTCCCCGGCTGGCACTGAGGCTCTCAGGGGCCTGGCCCGTCAGGGCACTGGGTCACCCAGAAAGAAACGCTACGAACCCTCTCTTGAAGGCCAGGTTTGACAAACTACTAGCAGATTTCACTTGAAAAGTCCAGATTTGTGATTTATTTCATAAAACGCCACAATCTCACTGTCTGCTGAGCTGCAGGGAAGCTGCCCCCTTCAGGCAGGACTCGTATGTGTCTTCGTCCTGTCTTCTCATCTGGCCTGTCACGACCTATGACGGCGGCCTGGGGTCTGCCTGCACAGCAGCCTGAGACCCCTGGTCTGGGGCTCACTGAACAAAGCTGTCCCAGCCCTTCATACTAGGCAATTGCTGGGGACACACAAGAAAGCCCAGCTGCCCCTGTGACTCTCACCCACAAACTCTCATCCCCGTGCCAGGGCAGCCCATGGACAAATGCAGACGGTGTCTACAGAGGAGCGGGGACTGTAGGTGGGACCTGGCAAGGAGGGCAAGGGGGTATTTTCTCAGGGTTGGGAGACTGGGGGAGGGATCGGGTGAGCGTGAGAAAGATGGGGTGGGCCCGAAGCTTGCCCCTGACTCCTCTCCTCTGCTGAGGCCAGCCCCACCCCTCGACCCGGCTGCTCCCTCAAAGGATGGGCCTGGCCACTAACAGGCACAACCAACTGTCTTCTCCGGGCACTTGCTTTTGCCCACTCGCTGCTGACCAGTCCTTCCAAGTGCCCCCTCACTTTGGCCTCGGTGACAACACCCTCCCACGTGGACTCGCTTCCTCCCTCACTCTCCTCTCTTTCCGCCAAAACCTCCCCCTACCACGGTAAGAACGGTGCCCAGTATTGAGCTTCGCCTGACCCTGGCCCCGGGATCAGCGAGTGCACAGACCTGGGCCCCATCGCTACCACGGTGAGTGAACCTTCCCAGCGAGGACAACCCTATCTTACGGTCTTTGGGGACTCTGTGGTCCAAAACAGCAGCAGAGCTAAGGGTCTGCCCAGGCCTGGCAGCACTGGCCACCACGTCCCTCAGCAGCGTGCTCCATTCTAGGGGTTCAGCTGAGGAGCTCAAGAGCAGATGGCTGCTCAGCTCCTTCCTCTACCCTCCCGCAGCCCGGCACTCCTGAGCCTGGGCACTCCTGAGTCCGGGCACCGCGCTGCAGGTACATCCCACATGCACTCCTCACTTCAAGCCACCGGGGGCAGGGATGGGGGGCGGGGGACAGCAGTTCGCATTTGCTTCTTCAAAACTTACCACCTGCCCTACTGTGTGCAGGGCACTCCGCGAGGCTGAAGTCCACGGTGGACTCAACCTCTGTCCTGCTGGCACTCACAGCACCAGCGTGACATGCACATGAACAGGAGACACTGACGCCCCAGGACTGTGTGTTATTACTGAAGACTGTATCGAGTGCCTGGGGAACGCCAGGGTGGAACGATGCATTCTGCATGGAGTGAGGTGGGGTGTATATCCTCAGAGAAGGATTTAGAAAGGAAACATTTGGGCTGGTTTCTGAGAGGAAGGACATCAGGCAGACAGGCATCAAGAAACCCAGAAACGGTGATATGGAAACACCTTGGAGGGTGCAGGGGGTGGCGCAGGGTGGCAGGAATAGATTGTAGAAACAGGTTGTGAAGCCCTGAATGCCGTGCTAGCAGGTCTGGACCTTGCCTTCTCTTCCCCTAGGGGTCTCGGTCCTCGAGTCTAGGGCCTTCCTCGGCAATGTGGTCAGGCCTGTGGCTTGGGAAGACCACTTCGGCACAAGTGAAATGGAGGAAGACCAGTTAAAACCAAGGCCATGTCTGCTCCTCAGGAGGCTTAAGTCACACCCACACAACATTTAAAACACAATTTAGAAGCAAAATCTGCCAGGACTAATGGGAGAAATGGGCAAATCCACAAATGTAAGACATCAACACTCCTCAGCAATTGACAGGACAAGTAGATAAAAAAATCAAGATAGAAAACCTGAACACTGTCAGCCAACCTGACCGAGCTACCACCGACGGAACACTCCACACACAGCAGCGGATACACTGTCTTTTCAAGCACACACAGAAACTTTCACCAAAATAGACCATATTTGGGGCCATAAAAATAAGTCTCAACGGATTTCAAATAACTGAAATTATATACAATACTGTTCTCTGACCACAACAAAACTCACTTAAAAATCAGTAACAAAAAGATAGCCAAAAAATCCATAAACATTTTTAAGTTAAACAACACACTTCCAAATAACCCATGGGTCAAAGAAGAAATCATAAGGAAAACCAGAAATATTTTTAATTGAATGACAAGAAAGCACAACCTATCCAAATGGGATATAGCTAAAGCAGCGTTGGACTGGAATCTGCAACTGTAAAGGCTTAAATTGAGAAAAAAAGGCTTAAAATCATCCTAAGAGGCTGGGGGAAAACCCCCAGCAAATTAAACCCAAATTAAGCAGAAGAAATAAATTAGTAACAGTAAGAGTGGAAAGCGTTGCAACAGAAAAAGCAACTCAAAAATCAGACTTCATATAAAGACCTGGATTTCTGGCTTCTCAGAGGTTCTGGCAGCAGTGGGCCCAAATTCTGACACAGCAGCCATGACTGGCACCATGAAGCCACCCTTCAGGCAGGACAGACACACAGACCCGAGGTCTCCACAGGGATCACCACTCCCCTTTCTGGCACACCAAGTATCCCGACTCCCTCAGGCCCCTGTAGCATCTGTGGCCCCTGTGGCACCAAGAAATGTGGGAAAGAGGGAAAAAGGGGTCAAAGCTGATTTGAGGTTCACTTCGGCACAGTGTCTCAGGGTTTGTGAGGGAAGAAGAGTGCAGAGTTGAAGTGGCCTGGCTCTCAAGTGTGGCTGCAGTAATCATGACAGGGGTGCCTTTTGCTGCTCTGGAAAAGGGAGGCTTTGGGAAGGAGGGACAGAAGGTTCTGTCTTGGACAAGTTGAGTGTGAGGTGTTTCAAGAACAAACAGAAATGGAGATTTTGAACGGACACTTCAAAACATGGGTGCGGAGGAGCTCCAGAGAGATGGAGCAGAAAGACAGCTTTGTGCAGTGCAGGGGGCGGGGGAAGCCCTGGGAGGACATCAGGGGGCAGCCTCTCCTTTTTGGAATCACATACTTTTCTGGATAAAGCTCACAGATGCACTCCCGGGAGAAATGACAAACACCGACAACCGGGAATAGGGTCTCGGGGATACTGACCATCCCTGGGCCTGATGTTTCACTCTCCTGAGACTGCTAGAAGAAGGGGCTGGACCTCAAGAAACACTAACAGCCAAAGCACTTTTCAAACCTCGCCCACTGTGAAGCGTCACCTGGGGAACTTGTTGAAACACGGACTCCCAAGCTCCCCCTCCGACCTACCCATTCAGCACCTCGTGAGGACAGCTGTGATTGTGAAGCCCTGCTCTCAGGAGCAGGCTGGAAAGGAGAATCAGAGCAGGTAGAGCAGAAAGGAACATTCCCGAAAGGAGGGGAACAAGCAGGGTCAGATGCTTGGAGCGCAGACAGGAAAGGAAGCCAGTGGATTTGGCAATGAGGTCATCACGAGTGACCTTAAATAGAGCCATTTTGATAGAGAAATGAGCCAGACTGCCAAGGGTACGGGGACGCCAGGCAGAGTGTGGGTCAAACACTGCAGGTTAGGAGAGAGTGGGCAGGCCACAGCTGGAGTCTAAGGGCAAGGTCACGAGCGAGACTGATTTTTACAGGATGAGGAGTCAAAACTTTGGAGCTGGATTAATCCAGTGAGAGGCAGAGCGAGAGTAGGGTGGAGGGTGGCTGGCTGGTCTCACGACTCAACGTGCTGCACCCTCACTATGAGCCTCTGGGGTAGTCAGTCGTGTTAACGCATTCTTAAGAGGACTAAACAGGCACAGAGCTTAAGAACCAGCCTAAGGTCACACGACCAGTACGCAGTAGAGCCAGGACTGCCCCGGTAGCCAACTGGAGACCCCTGAAATCCGTCACACCCAAAACCAAGCTCACACTCACCCCTTCCCTTTAAATGAACCTGACCCCGTCAGGAAAGCCTGATTCATGAAATCCTGATTCTGCAGCCTGTGCTCTTCTGCCCCACAGCTCAGGCCCCCACAAGCCCCGTTCAGGTCCCGCCCTGTCTGAAGCCCACAGCTGCAGTCAACTCTTGTTTCCCTAGCCTCTGGTGCCCCATCACCCTCACCATCCAGCCTCCACACACAATCCCTCTGCTTACTTCCCCTCGAAGCAGAATAAAGATCTAGGAATGGGGACCCTGGGAGGGCCTCTGACAAGGCCCCATGTGATCTGGCCTTGGCCAGGCCACCCACGACTCCACCAACTTCCTCTTATCTTTCCTGAAACCTGCTCTTCTTCAGACACACCAAGTCTGTTCCAGCCCAGGCCTGGGTGTCTGCACTTGCTTGTCCCTCGCTGCCTGAGACTCTTCCCATTCAGGCCCCTGCTCAAGCGTCACTTCTAGAGAGACCTACAGAGCACACTGCCGCCATAACCCTCCACCTCCTTACCCGGGCTTATCTTCCTTCATGTGACACGTGACTTATGTTCCCTGACGTCTTATTGTAGCTTTCTGTAGTTTCTGTCTCTCCCACCAGAATGAACACCCTGTGAGAGGCAAGGTGTCTGTTCCATTATCTACTGCTGAATCTGAGACCTAGAACAGGGGCTGGCACACAGTACATATGTGCTGAATGAATGCCTGAACTCACTGAGCAGCTTAGATCACAGCCGCATAAGCCCACCCCCCAATCAAACACCTTTAGGACTCTCAGGTCCTCACCCTGACGTTCAAGGACTTCCTTGACCCTCCCAACTCTCTCCTCCCAAGCGCTCCACATAGAACCTCTGCTTTAACCAAACCAGCACCCACAAAGCAACCTCACTCCACCCTGCCTTCCTGTGCTTCCCTCTGCTGGACAGGCACTCCCAAAGGCCACTTCCCTGGAGGAAACGTCACCTGATCCCCCAGTCAGTGTTCAGTCAAACAGCCTCAGCTACTCAACTACTCTGAGCTTCCTGGACACTCCAAACTAGGCCCCAGACCTGGCACGGGGCATGTACTGCCCAGCCTAGTATCCACCTTCAGGAAATATCTGCTGAATGATGGCTATTTGGGTAGAAGTGTCCCCTGAACATGCTCTGGCCTCAGCCAGAGACATGGGTTTCTTGCAGTTTCATCTTCAGATGTTCTGTCTCTCAGACCAGAGCTACTTCTGGAAGCTAGGCTGGCAGAAGCGTGGGGGTCTTGAGCAAAACAGCTACTTCGTGGGAAGGCAGGTCCAGGTGAGCCAAACCAGCCCAACTTTCCAAGAGGAGCAAAAAATCAATACATGAATGCGAAACTTGCCGTTTAAAATATTAGTAATTAATTCAGAGTCACTAGCCAGGATGATAAACACACTGCAGCTCACACGTCCTGCCTATTTGCTCCTGTCAGCGAACCTCCACACTTCTGCTTTTCCAGCATTCGACAAGCACCTCTCACACACTTGTCGCGTGCCTGCTGATCTGTGACTCCAAGCACCGGGCCAGGCTGTGCCCGTGAGGCCCAGCAGTTCCACCCTGACCTTACCTTCATTATGTTGAGCTCTCCTTCTCTCATCCCGTGGTGTCCTGGTTCCGTCGATTTTCCTAGAAAAGAATAGAAAAAATAGGTGCATGTTACCTCCAGCCTGGTCCAAACGTTTATTAAGGAGTCAGACTTAAAAATGATTTCTGCAACACACATCCATATGCAAAGAGAGAAAAAGAAAGAGAGAGAGAGAGAGAGAGAGAGAGAGAGAGAGAGAGAGAGAGAGAGAGAGAGAGAGAGAATATGGTATTTTCTTTACTTAAACTAAAGAAACAAAAACTGACCAAAAAATATACCAACTGCCTGCCGTGTACTCAACTGCCTGGCTCCGATTTCAGAAACGCATTCCCTTCCTTGGGCCCCCACACCAGGCCCTCCCAGTGTCCCCTACTCCTGGGACCAGGTCTCCTGCACATACGGGGAGTAGGGGTGTGTCCGGGGTGCAATTGTCCTCTGCGTTCCTGTCTGAAGCACATCCTGGGGCGTCATCATGACATAGAACTGGCCTGCAGGGAAAGCAGGGGTTAGTGCTAAAACTGGGGACAGAGTCAGAACTGGCTGGGGGAGCTTCCCTCCCTGCTAGGCCTGTTGCCTCCCCTGCCTTCCGCCCTGGCCCCTTCCTTCCTTTACCTCCAGCCTGCAAGCTCTGGTCTGTGGTCTGTACGGACACAGCCGTGGTATCTCCCACACTGGACGCTGGGAAATAGGCAAATCGTGCCTCCCCACTGACAGCCTCAGCTGCCGGGCTGCCACCATTGCTGAAGGGATTTTGGATTACAGCCTAGGGAGTAGGAGGACAGAGGCCACCCTTAGCCATCTTTGTTCCCCAATCCATCCCCTAGCTGCCATATTTGATGCTTACTGCATTCTCTAGGTAGAGTGGAGAACCCCTGTGTGTGCCACTCTGCCCTGTGTTTCACAGCCCTGGAACTCGACAGATACTCAGCAATCACTTAGTGAACTGACCCACTCTTAAAGTCTTAGAGACTTTCCTGTTACCGTGATCCCCCTTTCACAGAAAAAAAAAAAAAAAAAAAAAAGTTGTTCCAAAGATCTTGCCCCAAGTTTCACTGTGCAGAACAGAGATTCCACCTGAGGGCCTGAAGGCAGCATCTTGGTTCCACGTGCCCCACCCCCTGGGGCTCCCCAAGAACAGAATCAGTGTCCCTTCAACATCCCCCCAGGGGTTGCTGGGCACCTACCAGTGGGAAGGGCGCTGCGGGACCTGGGGGCACAGAGGCAGCAGCGGGGCCGGGGCGCTGGGTGGCCCCATCCACACCCACCTGGGTCACAGCCTGCTGCCCCCCCGCGAAGGCAGCCGTAGACACGACGCTGACGGCGCCTGCTGTGTCGCCCTGGCCGTCCAGCTGACCATCAGTCACCTGGACTACGCGGTATGTCACCTGCAGGGGGCGGCAGAGAAGGAAGACCCGCGCTGGGGCCCGGATAGGGACCAGGTCCGAGCCCCTCCCATCCCGCCCACTCTACCCCGGGCTCAACCCTCCACTTGCCCGCCGGTCTCCGGGCCCGCAGGCTCACCTGTCCTCCATTATTCTCTGTGCGGAATTGGTACTGGATGTTGTGGTCGCCGAACGCCGCCTGCTGGACGCTGGCGATGGCCACCGCCGTCTGCTCCTCCGCCCCAGGGCCGTCCCCGCCTGCGGTCGGAGGAGGGTAGGGGGGATGGTCAGAGGTGGCGCGGGTCAGGGCGCTCCCAGTGCCCTCCCGGGCGCAGGTCGCGGCCCCGGTGGGCCCCGCGAGCACTCACCTTCCTGCAGCTCGACGCCCTCCTCTGCCTCGGGTCCCTTGTCGTGACTGCGGGGAGGACGGGAAGAAGAGGGCATCAAGGTTGCCCGCGCCCCCGCCCCTTCACCCAGGTGCAGAGCCCCCATCCCGCCCGCCCCAGCCTGGGGCTGCAGCACCGCCAGGTCCGGGGGCCAGGGATATTCGCGCGGGTCCTCCCTCCCTCGCGGCCTCCATTTTGAGCTGGGCCCGGCGGCCGCTCGGGATCATGGCGGCCCGGCCGCCAGGCCGAAGGGCCGGGGCCAGGGCGCGCGGGGGCGCGGACCCGCCGGGCTCCCTTACCTGGCGGCGGCAGCAGCAGCGGTAGCCGAGGCAGCAGGATCCAGACCCGGGTCCAGCATGTCCATGGGGGGGGTGGGGGCGGGGGGGGCGCCGGGCCCAGGGGGGAGGGGAGGGGAGGGGAGGGGAGGGAGGGAGGGGAGGGGGCGGGCGGCCGGGGGGGCCCCGAGCCCGGCGCTCACGCCGCGCGGCAGGAGGGGACGGAGGAGACACGGGAGCCGCTCGCGCTGATCACGGGGACAAACAGTGGGGTCATGTGAGGAGGAGATGCCGCCGCCGCCGCCGCCGCCGCCGCTGCTCCTGCAGCCGCCTCCGCCCTCTCGCCCGCCGGCCGGCTCCCGGCGGCTCTAGGCTCCGGGACGCAGCGCAGCCGCCCCCCGCCCGCTCTACGCGGCCCTCGGGCCTCCTTCCCTGAGTAGCCGCCGCCGCCGCGACTTTGTTTTTTAACCCGGCCCGCCCTGGATGGCCGCAGCCTCTCCCCTGGGTCGCCGGCTCGCGCGTCCGCTGCCCGGCCTGGCCCAGTGCGGCGGCGGATCGCTGCTGCAGCCGCCGCCGCCGCTTTCTATTTTTTCCCCCTTTTTTTTCCTCCTTTACTTGAGCTGCGCGCGCGCGGCGGCGGCGGCGCGAGCCCGGGGCCGACGCGCGCAGGGGGAGGGCAGCCCCCGGGGAGCGCGCGCGCTGTCCGTCTCTGATGGAGGGCGGGCGCGCGGGCCCGGGTGTCGGCGGGGCGCGAGGTCGCCGTCGCCGCCGCCGCCTCCGCGGCCGCCGCCCCGGCACCCGCCGGCGGGCTGCCCGAGTGGAACGCGGGCCCGGATGGAACGCCGGGGAACCCGGAGGAGGGGCTCTGGTCGCCGGGAACGAGGCAGGCGGCGGGGTTTGGAGACAGAAAAGTAGGTCGGGGGGGAGGGGTGGATGGGGTGGAAGGGGAGAGGGGCGCGCACGCGCGCCCCCGGTGGCCGCGCTGTGGCGCGCGAAGGCGGGGGCCCGAGGCGCATGCGCACGTCTGGGCGGGGCCGGGGGCGCGCACGCAGGGCGGGGCGGAGCCAGCGTGGGTCACGTATTCTTGGCCGCCGAGCGACGGAGAAGGCAAGAGCTGGTCCCTTCCTCCTGGATCGGGGCGTAAGTCCCAAGAGAGAACTGGACATGCGGCCTTTTGCAGACACACACAGCAGCTGTCCGGGCTCCCCACCTCGCGCAGCAAAACAAACGCTTCCCTCCAGACTTAGGGCTTGTGATCATAAGTTTTATTAGTCTTAGGAGAAGATCATCGATAATTCCTCAAATTAAAAAAGTACAAAAGTTACATACAAAACGTTGAGATCAAACGACTAAACTTTCCCGACTCAGGCCCAAGTTCTGCAAGGGAAAAGGAAAGAAGGATGTGAGCTGGGGAGGACTGGAGAAGAGGGTCCAGGAAGGCTCTTAGAGCCAGGTAGGGCCATTCACTCACCTTCTTAAGCCTCCGCTCCCGTGAGGCCTGGGAGTCCGTCTCAGAGTAAGGGGGAGGCGCTGGAGGGTAGTAGGCTTCCTCTTCTTCCTCCCTGTAAGGTCTCCTTCTCTCCGCTGGCCCCTTTTTCCTCAAGGCCTCTTCTAGTAGCTGCCCATCATATTGGGGGTCCCCAGACCTGGAGCCATCATCTGGAGGGTCCCGGGAGGGGTGGTAGCGGGCCCTAGGGTCAGCATGAGGGCGGCCTCTAGACCTGAAGTCATCATAGTAGGGATCCCGGGAGTGTGGGAAGTGCCTTGAGTCGTCTTGGTCTTGGTCGTAGAGGTCATCACGGCTGCGGCTTCGGGGAGGTGCACGGGTCCGGCCTCTCCTCCCACTACTTGGGGGAGACCTCCCTGATTCAGTGGAGCCGGGCCGGGCGAGGTCATCTAGAGCGTCCACAGAACGGGCTCGGGGCCGCCCGGCCCCCCAACCACTCCCTGGCCGGTCCAGGGGGGGCTCTTGTTCCCACCTCCTCGAACTCCGGGGGGAGTGATGACCCCATTCCTCATCCCGGATCGGGGTGAGGGCAGGGCCCCGGGAAGGCCGGGATCTCCAGTCGTCCTCATGGAGGGAGGTGACTTCACTCATGGCTATGGGAAGGAAGGTGTCACTGGTGGGAGGAGGTCAGGACCTAATGTCAGGAGCCCTGTGGTCCAGCAATGTTACCTACTTGGCTCATATACTCTCAAGGGGATCCTAGGTTTTTCATCTATTTAGTGATGATCATACACTTCACTGTGGCCATGGTAGGGAATGAGGGATTGTGTCCAGGATTTGGAGCAGGTATCAGGGAGTCATGTTTCCCCCAACCTCCACAAGAATCCCTCAGACCCCAAGCCTCCTCACCTCGCTCTACACGGCCATTTGGGGGACCAGGTCGAGAAGAGTCAAAGTTGGCCAGCTCCTTCTCCATGTAGTACAGGACCCGCATGGAGTCGTCCTGCTGGTTGGCCTGAATCCTATAGCCACTACGGATTTCTAGGGACAGGAGTTGGAGGTGATCAGTTCAGGAGGTTGGATGCTGACCCAGCCCCCTCCCCTATAGGCATGTCCAACCTCATAAGGATTGGTTCTCACCAGAGGTCACGTTGCTGTCTGTGTCACGAAGCAGGGGTACCTGGGAGCTGTGGCCACCAACTGGGGGAGACTGGCTGTCAGGAGCAAACCCCTGCATTCCCAGCCCCCTCTCCTCTGCCCCCAATCCCCCCTTCCAGCCTCAGACCCCTTAATGGCCAAATACCCAGCCTACCCCTGCCCCAGCTGCTCCTGGCTCCCCCCGACCTCACCTGAGCTATTCCTGTCGAAGTCTCCAGAGTACCCGTTGTACAGAGGGCCCATGGGAATCATGGCTGGGGGCAGCGGGGTCTTGCCAGGGGAGAGGTGGGCGTAGGTGCTGGGGGCGTAGATGCTTGGGACGCCTGAGGTGGCAGCTTTGCCTGCAGTGTACACTGAGGAGGACACACATAGCATGAGAAGGCCCCCAGTGGCCACATGCCTTCTTCCCACCCCTCCTCCCCCTGTCCCCCAACCCAACCCAGGCTGAGGAGCTTCCCTAGGTGTTTGGTTGGTTTCTGCAGGGTCCCTGAGGTTAGGGGACATCAGCTTCATTGAGTCCACACCTCTTGTGCCACTCCTCAGAGAAGTTTCAGGAGGTGGGGTGCATATTGGCAGCTGGCGGCCCCGATCTGGTAGGCCAGTATGTTTTAGACAGTTGACAAGGTTTTACATCAAACTCTCCTGCCAGCTTATCACAAGATGCGGCCACCCTGGACCTGCATTCCTACAAAGCAACAGGGGCAGAGGCGCCCTATAGATAAAGCTCACAAGCTGGAAAACAAGTATTCCCTTTGGCAACTGAACCCTTGCTCTAGAAAAATGGATCATCTTGCGGGAAGAATCCCATGCCTGCTCCCCTCTCACGCCTGCTTGGTCCTCCCCACAGGATCTTGGAGACCCGAATGTGATGGGACTGAGTCTGAGGCCAGATCGTGGGAGCCTCAGCGTTCACTTGCCTCAGCCAAGCAGCAAAGCGTCTCCTCTAGTGTTTCCCACTTGGGGGCCGCACCCATCCCGCCCCCGCCTAGTTCTAGGCATGACAGCTCAAGGGCAAATCCTCCTCCTCTTCCTGCCACCTTCCTCCCCAGGCAAGAGGTTGGGTTCTGGTGGCTGCTTTGAGGCAAAAGTCATGGGCCTGGGCAAGTCACTTCCTCCCCGGGACTCCCAACAGGAAGATGGAGTGGAGATGGGCTCAGAAAGCTCCCTTCACCTCTGGTTCAGTTGGGAAGCAGAAGCCTCAGTGCTCAGCCCCACCCCACCCAGCCCTGAAGAAGCCCTTCAGCAGCTCAGCTGATGTGCCCTTTTATAATTAACTGTAGGAGATGCTGCTCTAGGACAGCTCAGCAGGACTGTGGCTGTGACAGAAACACCAGGGCCTCCGGCAGGGAGTTAATAGGACCTCGGTTTGGGGTAACAGGGTCTCAGGATGGAGGAAATGGGGCCCTGGCACTGGCATTTGCAGTCCTGGTCCCAGCCTTAATTAGTGGGGTAACTTTGAACTTGTTTGCAGCCCTTGGGGATTCCACCTGACCTGTGAAATGACCAACACCCACTGCCCGAGCAATAAGCAAGAAGCTCTCACTAAAGATGGTGAGAGGGAGAGGGGATGGGCAGCATGGGCCTCCAGAGAGCAGTGGATTTCTTTTTTCAGGGCCGCAATGAAGCAGGTTGCCCACCGCTGAGTTCAGTGACCGCAGAGTTAGCCAGCATGGACTGAGATGCGGCCCCGTGCTGGGCCTGCACACACAGTGCTCCCTGGATGCTCACGACGCCCCCGTGACGGCGGGACCTTGCAGAGAAGGAAACCAGCTGCTCGTCTGAGGTCACATGGTGTGAGCGGCAGGGCTCTCATTTACCAACGCTGACAGCGGTGATGTACAACAGCTAGTGGGCGGGGAACACTCTACATAGATCAAGCCCCGCAGGTGATGCGGGACACACCAGTTCACCGGGTCCCAACTCACCCTGTACAGCGGGCTCTACCATGGCCCCACTGTACAGAGAAGGAAACTGGGTTTGACAGGGGAGGTCATTCACTGGGCTTCCCAACAGGTAAGGTGTCCAGCCAGGCCTCAAACCTCCACCTGCCCAAGCTTGCAACGACTGCCTATGATTTTACCTGGACCATATTACACTGGAGTTATGGCACGTGGGAACCTTAAATATAAGGATGCCAACACACAGCCACCTGAGCTACATGGGCAATTCTTTCCACCACCCTGGCCTAGAAATCAGCAGGTGCCAGGAGAGGGGCAGGTCTGTCCCTCTTTTGGTCTCCCATAGTCTAGGTGCTCCTAACACGTAAAGTTATTTATTTCTATCTACCAACATCATCTGTTCATCAACTAAAGATACAGTGAACTTGACAACGACGAAGGAAAAGGTGAGGTGTCCTCACTAAGAACTAGTAGGAAAGTAAGCTTTCACGGCCCACTTTCAATGCAAGGAACAAGACAGCAGATATGTCTGAATATAAGAAAGTAGCCAGCGTAAACTTCCACGTCAGAGTTGATGAAAATAGTCACGTGAACTTCCCAACAACTGAGTGCAGAGGTGCTGGTTCACCCAGATGCTCTCTGGAAGGCAACCAGGGAACCGGCAGTGCTGAGGTCCCTGAGGAAGGGGAACGGGGCAGCTGGAGGAGGGGGACTCTCTCTTCCTTTCCAACCCCGTTTTGTTTGCTGCTTCTCCTTCCATCTCTGGGCCCACGTCTAATCCCAGGCCTGCAGGTACCCGCTCTGAGGCACTGGATGTGTCCTTAAACAGCATCCGTGGGAAATCCGGAGTGCTTATGTGGATGTGGGTTGTTAAAAGATCCTTAAATTTGCTGGGGCTGTAAACCTTGTTTGGTTTCTCACTTTTTTCACTTAGATTTTGTTTTTATTTTTTTATTTTTTATTTTGGCCACCCCACGTGTCATGTGGGATCTTAGTTCCCCGACCAGGGATCAAATATGTGCCCCGGCAGTGGAAGCGTGGAGTCTTAACCACTGGACCACCAGGGAAGTCCCCAAGATTTTGTTTTTAAAGGGAGTTTTACTTTCCGGTGAATAATGTTTTGTACTATTTGAATTTTTTTTTTTTTTTTTTTTTACCACGTGCATAAATTATACTTTCAAAAGGAAAGACTCAGAATAAATGAAAAGTAAAAACTAAGTGAAGAGCTGAAGTATGTAAATGATCATCTAAAACAGCAGGTCCTCCTTGGCCCACTTTCTCCCAAATTGCTCCCCTCAAAATCTCCAGACCGGGACTTCCCTGGTGGTCCAGTGGTTAAGACTTTGCCTTCCAACACAGGGAGCGCGGGTCGGGGAGCTGAGAACCCACATGCCTCAGGGCCAAAAACCTCCAGACTGGTGAGTGGGACCGTCCCGGGAGGCAGGCAGACGGCCACATCCTCTCCTTGGACTCAGGAGGGAGGCCGAGCGGGGGAGGACAGGTGAGGGGTGAGGGGCACTTACGAGCCTCTGGGCAGCAGCACTTTTCGGGGCAGCAGGGGCACCTGACGTAACAGCAGCAGGTGTGGGGGCAGCACTGACACCAGCAGATGCCCAGCAGGAGGAAGACGAGGAAGGCAGCCAGGCAGACCACGACCACGAACAGCCAGTCTGCAGAGAGACAAGAGCCGGCCCTGAGCTGGGAGGCCAGGGAGGGGACAAGGATGTGGGCACCGGGGGCAGTGCGGAGTGAGGGTGGGGCAGGGGCCGTCTGCAGAGCTCTCCGGGAAGCTGCAGCCCTCGCTGGAGTCTCCACACCAGGGGCTGGGGTGCAGCTGCAGAGGGGCGCCCGCTCCTCTACAACCCAGGCTGGCCCCAAAGTTAGGGAACTCGCCCCCGGCTCATCTGGACAAGGCAGTGAACGCAAGGCGACCCGGCCAGAGCAAGATAGGCTGTAGCCTTGAGACAGAGAGCCAGCTGCCCAGATCCCGACCCCCAGAAGAGCACTGCAGGCACCAGTCACAGGAGCCCCCTGCCTACACCCCAGGCCCCTCGTCAGCCAGCCCAGCCCACCCCACGGCCCAGAGCCAGGTCACTAGATGCCCCGGAGTCGGAGTCAGGCAGCGTTATTAGTGGGGTCTGAGGGAGCGGCGTTTAGGGCGGGGGAGAGTACTTGGACAGAAGCGGTAAGTGGTGCATGGGGGACTCCACCCCCCCTACCTTCCATGGGCCCCGCCTGAAAACCGGGTAAGAGCTCAGCCACCCCAGAGGTCCTGCCTGGAGGGACAAAAGAAAGACAGATTATGCTGTCCCTGCCCTGAAGCCCAGCTCCACGGTTATCAGGGTGGAGGTGTGCCCTGCAGAAGAGGTGCGGTTGGTGGACCAGGAGGGTCCTAGCATGTGGTTCCTGCCCCCATCCCCCCATCCTATGTGGGTGCTGTTTTCCAGAAGATTTCCACCACGTAATTCACTCACTCTCTCCCGCCACGGGGGATTCTGTTGCCCAGAAGGGTTCCAGGATATATCCCGTGGGTTCTGAAGGATCGACCTCAGTTTGGGATTCCATCTCTTCCACACATACAGGTCCTATCACCCCAAAGGGTTCCATCCCAGGTGAGAGGGGCAGTCCCTGTTCCACCAGGCACAAGAGGCACAGTAATGCTAGGGCCCGTGAAAATGTTTTATTTTAAAATCTGAAGAAAAAAACATGACAATACTGAATATATAACGGTGACTTGTCTTTATAACAACACATCATAAAATATAATTTTTTTTTTTTAATCCAGAGGAAGAGGCCCTTGAAGGCGAAAGTGCCTACAACCCATAAAAGTCACAGGGTGGCCCTGGTTCTCTGCCCGCCGGGGTCCCCTACGCAAGTTTCATGGCACAGCTAGTGTCTCCTTTAGGTGCCGCCCAGCACTCTGTGCCCCGCAAGCGCTATTATCTCAGGGGCATCTGCACGCCTGGCTGTACACCAACAAAGCTCTATCCAGAGCTCAGCACCCCATGCCACATGCCCCCAGAAGAAGGTTCTAGCGTATAAACCAGCGGTTCTCAAAGTGTGGTCCCGTCTGGGAGGCCAAGCCACTCTCCTGATAACACTAAGCCACTGTTTGCCCTTCTCACTCTCCTTCGCCAGGAGAGCTGCAGGCAGGGAGCTTTCCACAGGCTCCATCACATGTGATGATGTCATTTGCTCTGATGGTAATCGATCGTGTGCTTGTGTGCCAGATTCAATTTCTAATATGTTAAACAACTATAAATATAACCCACAGAAACTTAACCAAAACTTCTTTGAGATCCTCAGTAATCTCTTAGAGTGCAAGTGGGTCCTGCGACTAAACTTGAGACATGCTGATGTAGATTATGTATTTTACCAAAGAACACACAGAGTTCTCTGGGTCACTGGTGCATGCATTCTGTCACCCAGACATGAACTCTGTTGCGTGATCTGAGCACCCTGGAGCATGCGTCCCCCATCATGTGCTCGTGCACACGTGTTACCTTGCATCGTGCATGTGATGATGGCAATGTGAGACCTGGCAACATGTCACATATAGCAAACACCACGCGAGACCGTATGTGTCGGCTGAGAACAGAGCATCTGGCTAACGGCAGCATCCCTTCCACACATGGCAGGGGGGGGGGGCCTCACAGCCGGGCAGGGGCTGCTGGCGGGTACCCCAGCCTGCCCCTGAGCTTGTAGAGGCAGCCGAGCTTAAGGGGAACACTAACTATGCAAGCCACACAGCGCCATCCCAGCAGGGCAGAGGGCCAGGTTCCTGTGCTCTAGCAAGGGACTCCGGGGTGAGAGGTGGCCCTGGGGGTGGGGCAGAAGCCTCCTCTCAATTATATATGCCATCGACTCTCCTTGCTCACCGCCCATCAACTCTAACCGTTTCTGTATTTTTAAAAACTGAGACTGATTTCTCTCCACTCTTAGTTTGGCTCTGGCTTATTTAAAATGTTGCAGCGGGCGAGGGGTCCCTACCCTGCCTGGGGTGCAGGGTACAAAAAAACCCAAGTGACTGGTGGTGCCGTGAGGAGAGAACAGAGCAGGCGACAGAGCCCAGAGAGTGAGCCGGAGGGCAGAGAGCAGAGATACAGCAGTGGCAGAAGAAGCCCCCGACCCTGTCCCTCAGGGCCCAGCCCACTCACCGAGGACGATGAGCTCTGCGTAGGCCTCGTTGTTCCCCTGGAGGTCCTGGGCTGAGACCACAGAGCAGTAGTACACACCGCTGTCCCCCCAGGCTGTCTGGTCAAAGGTCAGGTCAGCATCTGCATCAGGAGGAGACTTGTGAGGGCACCTCAGGGGAGAGGTGCCTGATGCCTACAGCCCCTGCCCTGAGCACGTGGGTAAGGGGGCTGCAGACAGACGAGTGAAAATTGAATCACTCATACCAAGCGCGCTCTACTAAACACTTAACGTGGGAAATTTCAAGAAGGCTGTTAGGCGGCGCTGTTATCTTCCCTGTCTTGTAGAGAAAAGAGGTCTGGTGAAATTACTGATGAGCTAGCTGTACAACTGTGGCAAAAACTGGGGTGGTGGGGCTGGGACGGTCTGACTCCAGAGCCAGCACTTCAGACTTACGCCTTCCTCTGTCCCATGTCCCAAAGCAAAAGTCGACTACCCGAGACACGACCCACCACTGAGCCTAGTACAGACCCAGCGGCCTGGGTCCTGGATAAGGAGGCAAAGATAAACAGGCCAGATTCCAGGAATCAGGGGTCACCCAGGCATGAGAAGGCGGGGATGTGAGGAAGAGACTTAGACCAGTTCCCTCGTCCTCCAGCCACCATCGGCACCCCGCTTCCAGGTCAGGCCCAGGGCTTGGGGATGCTCCATGAAGCAGCCTCCGGCAAGGAGCCTGTTAATTACACCAGAAAATAAAGTGTTTCGGCACATCTGGTTTCCTCTCTGCTCCTCAGGCCCTAATTAGTTAAATCCCTCCAGCCATTCAGCAGGGCGGGACAGGGTGTGAGGTAGGGCTCACCGCAGGGCAACTCCCCCTTAGGCCCCTGGAGGACAGGAGGTAGGAACAGGCCAGAGACAGCACCCCCAGAGGCCCACAGCCTTTCTCCCCAGCTGCTCTGGCTCTCTGGCTCCCTCGGACCTGCCTACCACCTTGCCCCACGGACCCCCTGCCCTTCCGCAGGACAGTGTTGAGGGCAGCCACTCACTGCATGCGCCCCAGTCCACAGCACCTGGGCATCAGTCAACTGCCAAAGGAATGAAAGAACCGGAGGCTCCTTCATTCTTTGGAAGGAGGACCTCACACCCATAGAAAAACCTCCTCTCAATGTCTGTCTACACCATTCCAAATGCCTTACCCTGGCTCACAAGGCCCTGGCAGTGACACGGCCCCTGGTCACCACACCAGCCTCATCCCCCCGACTCCCCTTCACTCACTGGACTCCAGACGCACTGGCTGCCTCACTGTCCCCCCATGTGCTGGGCTCACAACTGCCTCAGCCTGCGTCCCCTCTGCCTGGCTCTGTGTTCTCAGACCCTCGCAGGGCTGGTTCCATCCTGCTGGCACAGCTCCCCTGCCAGACTGCCTAATTATATCAGCCAGCTTAGGGGCTGACTGGCCGTGATCCCACCCCCAGGAGAAAGCGGGCTCCAGGCAAGCAGAACCTGGTCTGTCTTGGTCACTGCTGAGTCCTCCAGGGCCTGGCCAGGATCTGGAAATGAAGCCCTTCCCTCCTC
Source organism: Kogia breviceps (assembly GCF_026419965.1). Lineage (NCBI taxonomy): Eukaryota > Metazoa > Chordata > Mammalia > Artiodactyla > Physeteridae > Kogia > Kogia breviceps. The sequence continues at coordinate 15,053,772 of NC_081327.1, forward strand.
GTGCTGACCTTCCTTAGCGTTCTGGGCATGTGGCTATATTCAAATAGGCGCTTGATACAGTCATTCAATATGTGATACAGGACTCCTGAATACATCTGATGATGTTCCAGGCAGTACTTGAGGCACCTGGTGTCCTAAAGAGCAACAGTTCTCAAAGTGTGATCTGTGGGACCTAGGGTTTCCCAAGACTTTTGCAGGGGATCCCTGAGGTCAAAGTTATCTTCATAATAATCATAAGATATTTGCCTTTTTCACTTAATCTCATGAGTATAGTGTGGAGCTTTCCCGAGGCTACATGTGTGTGTCATCACGATACACCGAATGCAGAAGCAGCTTTGAGAATCCAGCTTCTATTCAGCCAGACTTTAAGGACACGTGCAAAAATATAAAAGCAATGCCATTCATTTTCATTAAAGCTTTTCATTAAGAAAAGATGGTTATTTTTTCATAAAAGTATGTTGTTTATACTATAGTTTATTATCATCATTAAAAAAATTTTTTTTAATCTTCTCAGTTTTCTAGCCGTAAAAACAAAGCTCTTTGAGGACCTCAATAATTAAGAGTGTAAAGAGGCCCTAAGACCCACATGTTTGAGAACCACTGCTATAGAGAACAGGTATGAACCCCTGCCCTTACATGGCTCAGATCCTAACTGGGAAAGAGAGACAAATAAAAAATTTAAACATATCGAGGACCAGATGGTGATAGCAGTATAGAAGGCAGAAAGGAAGTGCCTCTGTTGTAAAGGTGGGGACTGTGCGGAGTTTAAGTGACCCGAAAGGTAGGGTGACCTTGGGTGCAGACACTCCCCTTCGTGGTCACGTATCCAGCACCCAGTTATTGATCTCTTACTATGTGCTGGGTCCCTCTGCATATGTTCTTTCATGGAATCATCCTAAAACTCTAACCTACATTCTCCCAAATCCTCCACCTCCTCATAACACCCTCTTGGCCCATCATTTTTTCCACTTGTATCTTTAAATCAGACCAAAAATGTCTCTCCAAAACCAGAACCCAAGAGCAGGGCCCCGCCTAAAGCCGGAGGTGGGCAGGAAGGCAGCCCCTAAGCCAGCAAGAGCTCCTAGGCCAGAAGCTAAACTCTGGGCTCCTGTGGGCCGGATCTGGATCTCAATGTGTTTTGTTTGGCCTGCAGAATGTTTTTAAAACCCATGAAAAATACCACTTTCCGGCTTCTTTTGATCAGTTCTAAGGCCTGGGCCCACCTCCTTCCTGCAAGGCGCACCCTGTTCCCAGTCTATGTCTGGTCCTGACATCACCTGGGCTGGGCATTGCTCTAATTGTTTTAGGTGCGAGGAGAAAATGCCGGGTCTCCACTTGGAAACAGGAGCTGGGCTTTCCTCCACTTCCCTGGGCCTCTGATTCCTCATCTGCACACAGCAGAGGCAGCCCTGGTGATCTCAAGGGGGTCCCATGAGCTCTCAGGTCCAGCGCTACTGAGTGGGGGGCACATGGGCCCCAAGCAGCCTGAAGAGGTAGAAACAGGGCCCCAATCCAGGCGCCCACATCGCCCAAAGGACAGAAGAACGGAAGGGGAAGCGGGACCCACCCAAGCTGAGGGACACCGCTGTGGTTTTCCCAGGACGACTTTCACTTTTAAGACCTGGGCCGGGGCTTCCGTGGTGGCGCAGTGGTTGAGAATCCACCTGCCAACGCAGGGGACGCGGGTTCGAGCCCTGGCTGGGAAGATCCCACATGCCGCGGAGCAACTGGGCCCGTGCGCCACAACTACTGAGCCTGCGTGTCTGGAGCCTGTGCTCCGCAACAAGAGAGGCCGCAATAGTGAGAGGCCCGCGCACCGCGATGAAGAGTGGCCCCCGCTTGCCACAGCTAGAGAAAGCCCTCGCACAGAAACGAAGACCCAACACAGCCAAAAAAATAAAATAATTAATTAATTAATTAATTAAAGAAATCTGGGCCGTTGGTGACCCTAGGAATTCCAAAGGGAACTCTGCTTTTCTCCATCCTCAAAGCTGAAATGGAGGAAGCTCCCATGGCTACTGGGCTTCCTGAAAGGACATACACACAATGGATGTTTACAAATCACGGCCTATATCAAACACGGGCCCAGGTCAAGGCAACTTGAAAGACCTGGGCCTGTGTGGGGCCTCTGGAGCAGGAAGAATCTGCCCCAGATAGAGTCTGAAGGTCACTTGAGTTCTGGACTCAGCAAACGGGACACAATTCCAGCCAGACTTCAAGGGCACTCTCAGGACTGCAGCTGTCCTGACAGGGCTGTCCAGTCATAACCTGGGCCAGGCTGGAGAAGTCCCTGGATTATGGGGTAGGGGCCTACACAGGTTGAACCCGCAAGAAGCCATTTATCCACAAGAACAGCAAGATGGTTTGGGCTCGCTGCCCGTGGAAATTCAGAGCCAGCAGGGCCAGTCCCTCCCCAAAACAAGAATGACACGCTGGGTCCCTGCCCATGGTCTAGACAGAGGGTGGGAAGGAGTGTGCTCCAAGGCCTGGTCTCTTGGGAGTCTGCAAAGGGATGCCCCCTTCCCTCCTCTGCCCCCATGCCCATGATTGAAACTCTAATCCTTGTTGAAGCAGGTGAGCCTTCGTCCCTCACCCACTGCTGCCCATGACCCTCCTCTCTGCCGCCTAGATTCTTTAGGGCACAGTCCCAGGTCCTCTTCAAATCACATTTGCAGCGGTTTTTAAGGGGTGAGCCCTGAGTCATTATCACATATCACCGAGGTCTGTTTTCTTTGTAGCACTTTGCAGGACTCTGAAATTCTCTTACTCTTTCTTTATCTGCTTGTTTGTTGCCTGTCTCATCCCACGAGAACATCACCTCCTTGAGGACAGGGATCTTGGCTGACCTGATCACCCCTGTAGCCCCAGCACTGGTTACCATAGCTTCTGGCACTTAGAAGATGTCCCATAAATACCAAATAAACGGATGAATGAATGAACAGCTTCCCCACTGCCCTTTACCTGGTTTCAACAGGCACCTCCTATCAGCAGCTAGCATTATGGTGAAGGACAAGGGTTCTCAGGGCTGCCTGAGTTCAAATCCCAGCTCCAGCCCTTTACTGGCTGTGCACCAAGACAAGCTACTTTATCTCTCTGTGCCTCAGCCGTCCTGAGTGTAAAATGTGGGCATAAAGCACCTGGCGAGTTGTAGGCTTTCTCCATTAAAATCCCTCACCCCTTCGGTTCACTCCTGTTACCTCCTCAGTGAGTTCTTTGCTGAACTCCCTGGGCAAGCAAAGGGGTTACTAGCTTGAAGTCTAGACCCAAAGTGTCTGACTTAGAATCCCACCAGCTGTGTGACCTTGTGCAAGTCACTTGACCTCTCTGGGTCTTTGTAAAATGACAATAACAGAATCTACCCACACGATTATTGTGGTCTAAATGAGTTAATCCATGTCAAGCTGGATTAGAGCCTGGCACACAGGAGGCTCTTTATATGAGTTGTTACTTATATAAATTCTACTTATTATTGATGATATTACTAGTATTATTATAGAACCCCTGCCTCTCTCTCCATTACCCACTTTTCTTTATCTTCAAGCACTTGACAGTATGTGTTGTGTTTATCTTATTTGTCTCCCTCACTGGAATTCAAGCTCCAGGAGGGAAGGGATTTGATGATTTTGTTTACTGCTGTATATCCAAGGCCTCAAACGGTGCCTGGTATATGTTAGGTGCTCAATAAATCTTTGCTGTTAAATAAAGAGATGGACGGATGGGTAAAAGGAAGGATCCCCCCCTCTGTCAATCCTTTCAGACACTGGCGCTGACGAGCTTCCAGGTGGGGACTCCAGGTAGGGCATGAGGAAGCCAGCGCCACCACCCAACCCAGCCCCAGCCCATCCCCTGCCTCCCCGCTCCCCACCCCACGTACTTCCTGTGATGGTGATCCTCCGGCCCTGGTAGTACTCTCCCAGGGTCACGGCATTGCCCTGTTTGGTGGCCACGACCCTGACGGTGCGCACGCTGTCCTGGCACTCCACATAGGGGTTGTAGCCCGGGTTACCAGCCGCCAGCTGGGCGTTCAGCTGGTTGTCAACACTGGCTGGGGAGAAGGCGTCAGCGAGGCGGTCCCGGCAGAAGGACTTGTACTTCCAGATCACGATGGGCGCCGTGGGGGTCATGGTCGACTGGTAGGTGCAGGGCAGGGTCACGGGTTGGAATAGGATCACCACGTGGTAGGGGTCTGACACAGTCACCTGGATGGCGCTGGCAGGGGCTGAGGACAAGGAGAGTCAGCAGAGGGACCGCTGTGAGCTCAAGGAGGTGCGTCAGCAGGAAGGAGCAACATTACTTGTCACCAGCTTGACATTTACAAGTGTACGGTTTTACAGAGCGCCTGGCACACACTGTTCCTTAATCCCCAAGACCGGCGAGGTAGCTCCGATAATCATGCCCATTTTACAGACCCAGAGGGCTGAAGTGGCCGGTGCGAGGTCACATGGCCAGATTCCTTGGAACATCCTGTCCACCCCTCTTCCCAGAGTGTGGCCTCAGAACCGCCCCTGCCCCCTCTTCCCTTGGCCATTCTGTCATGGAAAGGGCCTCTCTGTGGCCGGTGCAGGCAAGTCCAAATGGCCCCCACAGAGCCCACAGTGCTCCAGGCCCCCCTTCAAAAACAACCACCAAGTGTTCCAAGTTACTCCGGGTTCCGTGAATTTGGAGGGGGGGATTTTGGAGTTGTTTGGACTGCTTTGCATACAATGGTTAAAGCCCCCCTGTAATGTCTCCACCAGCCTCCCACCTCACCCCACCCCAAACCATCTCAAATGAACACGCCCAAAGCGCCTGCTGAAAAGTAAAGTACCTCTGATACCCCCACCCAGACGAACATCAGATCCAGCAGAAGATGGTTTCCAAACAAGTCCGTGAGCCCCTTCCACCAGACTCTTACCCACAGATACTTCGGACATGGTTGGGTTGTGGGGTGGGGAGTTTCCAATACCGCACCCACCCAATGCCTGGGCGCTGTTTCTTGATCTCTCCCCCTAGGAATCGTGTACTCCAACCCTCAAGTGCCTTCTCCCCGTTACCCCAAGACTTAGAAATCTCGGCGGGCTACCGAGTCCTCATCCCGGCCTTTCCCAGTGATCGGTGGTCCTTCACCCCTACCCCACAAAGGGTCCCATTCTCCTTGCTGCTCCCGGATTCGCAGTCCCGGGAGTTTCACTTCCTGTTATCTCTGAACAAGGGCGGGGGAGCGCTCTCAGGCACCAACAGAGAATTCCTCTCTGGCACACAAGGGATCTCCGGAGACCTTGGGAATCAGGAGGTCTTAAGTCTCTGCGCTCCCCCTCCCCCAGTTCTCCTGCCTCCTGGGCAGTGTAGAACTCCATCCATCGCCCTTCTACAGTGCCCTCCCGCCGTTCCGCGGCACCAGGGGCCCCGCTCTCCGTACCTGTGCACAAGGTGCTGAGAAAGAGCCACACGAAGATGACCGTGCCCCAGCACGGGGTGACCGGGCAGGAGCCCAGCCGCCCCCAGAAAAGCCGGCGGGCCAAAGGCGCCATCTCGGCGGTCTGGGAGCGTCGGCCCCGCGCGTCCCCTCCCAGGTACCCGGAGGGTAGGGGGCACGGCGCGCACCAAGACTGGGAGGGGTGCCTGCTCCGCCCCTTCCTGCTTCCGTTCCTTGTTCCTATTCCAAGCCCACCCTGTTCTAGGATTTTAACTAGAGGAAACATCGTGGACGAAGAGCACGCTTCCAGCTTTCGGGGAGAAACTTGCTTGACCCACTGTGGATCTCCGAGCCACTCCACCCCCCGTGGCTCTGGGGAATGGATCGGCCCAGGTACACAGGGTGAGAACACAAGGCAGGGCTAGGGGTGGGCGGTGGGGAGGGGCTCCTCCACCTCCCTCCCCGGAAGTGGGCTGACCCAGGTGCGCTCCGGCCCCAAGGGCCGGAACCAAGTGACCAGCCTGCCGGGAGGGCGCCTGCAGAGTAAGGATCCCGTCTGGCCCCCTCCTGCTCAGGTCATGCTGAGCGGGGTGTGAATCACCTAGAATCGAGACTCAACTGGGGTGATTCACCTGTTGAGGGAGGCGGGCGCCGCCGCGCACCTGTCTCCTCTCTGCCCACACCCGTCTCCCCACCTGGCGATGGACCCGCCTAGGTACACCCTGCGGGGATGGGCAAGTCTAAGCGAGCCTTGGGCTGGAAGAGGCTTGATCTTAGCGCCTGACTTTTCTGCTAGTCCTCGGGGTCCTCGCGTTCAGCCGGACTGAGGCGATCCAGTCCTCTCGCGCCTTCCACTTAGGTGATATAAAGAACCAAACGAAGTTTTCGGAAAGGAAGTCTGCCTCCTTAGGGATGCCCGAGGGGAACGGGGCCCAGGAAAAGTTGTAATTCTACTTTGGAAGTTTTCTCCGACTCTCCGCCCCCCCCCCCCAATTCCTAACTTTTGGTTTGGCCCCCCGGCGTTCACCGCCCCAGGTCTGGCCTCTGGAAACTATGGTTCTTAAAGGGGCCGACCGGAGGCGCGGGACTAGGGACGGTTTCCGCCTAAGGATTCGTAGGGACCGGGGCCACCTGCGTCGAGGGCGGGGTGGGGCGAGGCCAGGCACCCGGAATGCGAGGCGCTCTACGCAGCTCTGCTGTCCCCCGATGGCGGCTAGAGGAAGTGCATCCTGGGGAACTCTGGGAGCTTCTGAGGAGTCTCCCCGGAGGTCGCAAACTGGTTACTGGCTGGCGAGTTATGTACCCAGGGATGTTTTGTTCGATCGCATCCTGTTAAAACCCAAGTTGGATCATGCCCCTCTGCTCAAAACCTTCCCGTGTCGCCCCCTCCCAGCAGAAATCAAGATACTGGGAAGTGGCCTGATCCCTCTCTGACGTCACCACTGTCCCCCTGGCTTACTGAACTGTCCAACTCGGCCTTCGGGAATGTGCCTCTCACCCTCTCACTGCAGGCCCCTTGCCCTCACTACTTCCTCTGCTGGAACCCCCGTCCCTCAGATGGCCACCTGATCCTCCCCTCCTTTAGGGCTTTACTTAAAGGTCATCTTTGCAGTGACACCTTCCCTGACCACTTTTTATAAAATTTCAACCAGGTCACATCCCCCCACCCCCGTGACCGCCCCACCCCGCACACACACTTTTTTGTTGTGGTAAAGTATACATACCATAATAGTAATCATTTTAACCATTTGCAAGTATACAATTCAGCGGCAGTAATTACATTCACATGGTTGTGTACTCATCACCACTATCTAATCTTTTTCATCATCCCCAGTATAGACTCTGTACTTATTAAACAATAATTCCCCATTCCCACCTGCCCCCAGCACGTGGTAACCTCTTTTCTACTTTCTTTCTCTATCAAATTGCCTATTCTCAGTACCTCATTTAAGTGGAATCATATGACATTTGTCTTCTGTGTCTGGCTTATTTCACTACACATGTTTTCAAGGTCCATCCACATTGTAGCATATATAGCAATCAAAATTTCTGTCCTTTTTATGGCTGAAATAGTATTTCATTTTATGTATATACCACATTATGTGTATCCATTTATCTGTTAGATACTTGAGTTATTTCCACCTTTTAGTTATTGTAAATAATGCTGCTGTGAACATTGGTGTACAGATACTTGTTTTCATTCCTTTTGAATATATACCTAGGAGTGGAATTACTAGGTCATTTTGTAGTTCTAGTTTTAAACTTGAGGAATTGCCTAATTGTTTTCCATATCGATGCACCTTTTGTATTCCCACCAGCAATGCACAAGGGTTCACACCTCACCAACACTTGTTTTTTTCTGTTTGCTTGATTATAGCCATCCTAGTTGGTGTGAAGTGGCATCTCATCAGGGTTTTGATTTGCATTTCCCTAATGACTAATGATATTGAGCATCTTTTCATCTACTTCTTGGCCATTTGTGTATCTTCTTTGGAGAAATGTCTCATGAAACGTTTGCCCATTGTTGAATTGCATTGTTTTGTTCTCTGCTGTTGAATTGTAGTTCTTTTTATATTCTGAATATTAATCCCTGATCAGATATATAATTTGGAAATATTTTTTCCTATCCTGTCGATGGTCTTTTCACTTTCTTGAGTGTCCTTTGATTCACAAAAGTTCTTAATTTGATGAAGCTCAGTTTATCTATTTTTTCTTTTGTTGCCTGTGACTTTGGTATCATATCTATGAAAATGTTGCCATATCCAGGGTCATAAAGATTTTCTCCAGTGTTTTCTTATAAGAGTTTAATAGTTTTAGCTCTTAAGTTAGGTCTTTGATCAATTTTGAGTTATTTTTTATATATGGTGTAAGGTAAGGGTCCAACTTAATTCTTTTGTATGTGGTTATCCAGTTTTTCCATCACCATTTGTTGAAAAGACTGTCCTTTACCCACTAATTGATCTTGACACCCTTGTCAAAAATCAATCGACCGTATATGTAAGGGTTTATTTCTGGGTTTTCTATTCTATTACATTGGTCTATATGTCTACCCTTATGCCAGTACCATATTGTTTTAATTACTGTAACTTTGTAGTAAATTTGAAGTTGGGAAGTGTGAGTCCTTCAACTTTATTCTTCTTTTTCAAGATTGTTTTGGCTGTTCAGGACCCAGTGCAATTCTATATGAAAGATTTGCTTCCATTTCTTTGAAAAAGGCTGTTGGAAGTTTGGTAGGCACTGTGTTGAATCTGCAGATTGCTTGGGTGGTATTGACATCATAACAATTCTAAGTCTTTCTATTCATGAGCACAGAATGTCTTTCCATTTATTTAGATATTCTTTAATTTTCGTTAGCAAACTTTTATAGCTTCAGCATACAAGTCTTTCACCTACTTGGTTAGACTTCTTTGTAAGTATTTAATTCTTTTGGATGTGATTGTAAAGTGAAATTGTTCTCTTAATTTCCTCTTGGTATTGTTCAATGTTGGTGTATAGCAACACAATGGATTTTTCAGTGTTAATCTTGTACCCTGCAACTTTGCTGAGTTTGCTTATTAGTGGATTCTTTTTGATTTCCTCTATGTAAGATCATATCATCTGAGATTAGGGATAGTTTTACCCCTTCCTTTCCAATCTGGGTGCCTTTTACTTCTTTTTCTTGTTTGATTGCTGTGGGTAGGACTTCCAGTACAAAGTTGAATAGCAGTGGTGAAAGTAGACATCTTTGTCTTTTTCCTGGTCTTAGGAGGAGAGCATTCAATCTTTAACCATTGAGAATGATGTTAGAAGTGGGGTTTGTTTTGTTTTGTTTTTTTATAATACCCTTTATCATGTTGAGGAATTTTCCCTCTATCCTTTTTTATTTTTTTGCGGTGCACGGGCCTCTCACCGCTGTGAACTCTCCCGTTGCGGAGCACAGGCTCCGGACACACAGGCTCAGCAGCCATGGCTCACGGGCCTAGCCACTCCATGGCATGTGGGATCCTCCCGGACTGGGGCACGAACCCGTGTCCCCTGCATCGGCAGACGGACTCTCAACCACTGCGCCACCAGGGAAGCCCCTCCCTCTATTCTTAGTTTCCAGGAGATTTTATCATGAAAGAGCGTTGGATTTTGTCAAATGCCTTTTCTGTATCAGTTGAGATGGTCACATGATTTTCTCCCTTCATTCTATCAACATGATGTATTACATTGGTTGATTTCCTTATGTTGAACCACCATTCATGCATAAATTTCCCTTGGTCATGACTTCTGCCATTTTGCTATTTGTTTTCTATATGCCTTATAGCTTTTTTGCCCCTCATTTTCCCCATTACTCCCTTGTTTTGTTTAGTTAATGTTTTTGTAGTGAAATATTTTGATTCCCTTCTCATTTCCTATTGTGTATATTCTATGGCTATTTCCTTTGCGGTTACCATGGGGATTACATGACGTTATAACACTTCAATATGAATTTATACCTGGTTAACATTATTTTTATTTATTTATTTATTTATTTATTTATTTATTTTTGGCTGCGTTGGGTCTTCGTTGCTGCTGCAGGCTTTCTGTAGTTGCAGTGAGTGGGGACCACTGTTCGTTGCAGTGCGCAGGCTTCTCATTGCAGTGGCTTCTCTTGTTGCTGAGCACGGGCTCTAGATGCGTGGACTTCAGTAGTTGTGGCACACAGACTCAGTAGCTGTGGCTTGCGGGCTCTAGAATTTAGGCTCAGTAGTTGTGGTGCATGGGCTTAGTTGCTTCATGGCATGTGGGATCTTCCCGGACCAGGGCTCAAACCTATGTCACCTGCATTGACAGGCGGATTCTTAATCACTGTGCCACCAGGGAAGCCCTATACCTGAGTAACTTTAATAGCATGTAAAAACGGTGCTCCTATACCTCTCCATCACCTCCTTTTTATTATTGAGGTCACAAATTACACCTTTATACATTGTTTTCCCAGTAACAAAGGTTAATAATTATTTTTATGTCTTTTAAGTCATGTAGAAAATTAAAATTGAATGTTAGTACAATAATACTAGCTTTTATAATTGCCCATGTATTTATCTTTACTGGAGATTTTTATTTCTTCATACAGTTTCAAGTTACTGTCCAGAATCCTTTCATTTCAATCTAAAGGACTGTCTTTTGCATTTCTTGCAGGGTAGGTCTAATGGTAACAAACTCCCTAAGCTTTTGCTTATTTGGATATGTTTTCATTTCTCCCTCATTGTTGAAGGGCAATTTTGCCAGTTATGGAATTCCTGGTTGAAAATTTTTTTCTTTTAGCACTTTGAATAATTCAACCCATTGCCTTCTGGCTTCCAAGTTTTCTGATGAGAAATCAGCTGTTACTCTTAATGAGGATCCCTTTATGTGACAGGTCGTCTCTATCTTGCTGCTTTCAAGATTGTCTTTTTGTCTTTGGCTTTCAGCAGTTTGATTATAATGTGTCTTGGTGTGGATCTTTTTGTGTTTATCCTATTTAGAGTTTGGTGAGCTTCTTGGATTTGTAGATTTGTGTCTTTCATCAAATTTGGGAAGTTTTCAGCCATTATTTCTTCAAATGTAGTTCTTTCTCTGGCTTTCTCTCTCTCGTCTCCCTCTGGAGACAATATGTATGTAGTTCCACTTTATGGTGTTCCACAGGTCCCTTCGGTTCTGCTCACTTTTTCTCAACCTTTTTTTCTTTCTGTTCCTCAGACTCAGTAATTTCAATTGTACTATCTTCACGTTCATTGATTGTGTTTTCTGCCTGCTCACATCTGCTTTTGAACTCCTGTAGTGAATTTTTTCATTTTAGTAATTGTGTTTTTCAGCTCCAGAATATCTTTTTGGTTTCTTTTTATGGTTTCTCCCTCTTTATTGATATTCTTATTTTGTTCATACATCATTTTGCTGTATTTTTCCATGTCTTTGTTAGCTTTTTGAGCATTTTATGAAAGTTTACGTCTTTGTCTAGTGTGTCTGCCACATAGTCTTCCTCAGGGATGTTTGTTTGTTTGTTTTCCTTTGAATGGGTTACTTTCCTGTTTCTTTATGCCTTGTGATTTTCTGTTGAAAATGGACATTTAAAACTTATAAGTGGTAACTCTGGAAATCATATTTTCCCCCTTCCCAGGGTGTGTTGGGGGTTGTTATTGTTGTAGACTATGTCTGTGCTGGGGATCAGCTTGAGGTGAAAGCTTAAGGTCATCTCAGATCTTTTCTGGGCTCACATCTTTCTCTGGGTTTGTGCAGTGACTTTCTAAATCCCCTCATATTGTGTGTGTATCAGTTCTTTTTGAAAGTCCTAATCCCTAAATGTCTGGCTCCCAATAGGGGGGAAAGGGGAGAAAACCCAACTGTCCCTTTAAATCTCTGGGAAGCCACTTTAGCCAGTGGGGGTTGAAGCAATGATGACCTGCCTCTGTGTCTGTACATCTGTGATCAGAAGCCGTAATCTGCAATCAGAACACAGAACCCTGATATTTGTAGGACAAGGTCCTTATTGCCCATCTCTCAATAATAACACCAACTGAGCACTTTATATACAGCATCTCAACAAATCCTCATAAGAGTGCTGTGTAGCCAGTACCATTGAAATCCCTATTTTGAAAATGAGGAAACTGAGGTTCACAGAGAGAAAGCTGTTTGACCAGCCCTTCAATTCAGGAAGAGGTTTCATTGCAGTTCCATAAAATATGTAAGAAAGAAAAACAACCCTTGGTATCTGGGAGCTGACCTGACACAAATAATGGGGTATTGGTATTTCTAGGAGCCAGCCTAGAGTTCACAGCTAGGTCACTGAACATAAACAATTTCATAGAATGCCAACATCACACAAAGTTTCTCTGTGACTGTGATGAACCAAGACAAAAACAAGACCACCCCATAATCATGTCTGAACACAAACAGAAACACTGTCCAAGCCACAAAAGACTAACCATCTCCCTCTCCCATTCTTCTCACCTTCCAGATAAGATAGAATTACTCCCACTTCCTGACAGCACCCCATTCAGAGAAAATCTCCACTTCCTTGAACTCATCCCAAATCACATAAAACAAGCCCAAATTCTGTAAATCTGTTCTCACACTTTCTTACTGAAATATTGTACCATGCCTATGGTGTGCACCTTCCCTCATTGCAGTTAGTCAACAAATCCAACTTTGTTCAACAACAAGTGTGTTCCTAGTCTTTGGCTGAAGTGCACTGGCATCTGCCAAATGTGTACCCATCTCAAGGCCTTTGCATGTACAGTGTGCTTAGTCCAGACTTTGCTTCCTCTGGTTCATCTTATGTAGGTCTGTTCAAATGTCACTTTTTTTAGAGAGCCCTTCTCTCTCCATCCCATTTAAAATAGTTACTGTATTAGTTTGCTAGGGCTGCCATAACAAATGCAGCCATAACAAATGACTGGATGACTTAAACAACGGAAATTTCTTTCTTCACAGTTCTGGAGGCTGGAAGTCCAAGATCAAGGTGTTGGCAGGGTTAATGGCCTGCAAACAAAAGTAATGTAGATCCCTCCCAGGTCAAAGCATTTGACTATCCTTCCTTATTCCATAGCAGCTAATGATGCTGCAGGTGGTGCTGCCTCCACTGGCCATGGTATTTGAAGGGACTGTGTAAAGCAGAGCTCTCCACCAACCCGCAATGGACATGTAAGATGAGGGAAAAAAAAATGTGTTAAGCCACTGAGATCCCAGAATTCTTTTGTTACACAGCATAACCTAACTTATCCCAATTAATACATCCCCCACTAGAATGGAAGCTCCAAGAGGGCAGGGACTTAGCCTGGATCCTTAGTGCCTGTTGAAAGATGAGTAAACAATACTTATTTATGGAATAATTGAATATGACAGGAACAAGAAGGTGAAGTTGCTGGGCATGGATTATTCTAATAAAAGGTGGATCTAGAAATGAAACTGATCCCAGAACCTGGGACTGAAGCCACTTGGCCACATTCCCACTAACTAACCACTGTGTTAATCCAAACCTGGACCGTTCCAAGAATTTGACATCAGTAATCTCTTGAAAGCTTCATAACACCATAGTTTGTGATGGAAAGTTCTACTATCCAATTTTACAGATGGGGAAGTGAGGTTTAACAAGTCTCAGCAACTTGCCTAAAGGTCGTGTAGCTCACATAGTGCTTACCACAGTCCTGGTACAACTGATATTTCCTAACCATGGATGCTGTGACAAATATGGTTGGTTATACCAAATAAGCATTCTCTTCTACATCTCTCCTGCATACAAAGCCCTGATTTTTTTTTTTTGGAGTCTTCAATGACTTCTATGGTCAGAGAAGGTTATACTTCCCCAGTCCTGGAGAACAAAGTCTGATTGGCTTAATCCAGTCATGGAAATTTTCTTTCCTTTCAGAGATTGATTTTGATCTGCACATGGGACCTAATTCTGGCCAATGGAACTTTAGAAGAGATCTGATGGGAGGATTTGGGGAATGGTTTTAACTTTATGATATAAAAGAACACTGCTTGTAGTAGACATTAGCTGCAGTAATTATTACTGACTGCCATTTTCTAAATGTTTCCTGGACATATTAGAATTCCATTTCCTTTGATGGGTTGGTGAATTGCTAGAGCCATGTAACCATTTCTGGCCAATGGTTTGTGAGCAAATGACATGTGTCATTTAAGGCCAGAGCATTTAATTATAGACATGAAATCCTACAGAGCTTTCTTCCTCCTTTGGCATAATACTGGAAATGTTTGGAATGGCAGTTGCTCAATCATCCTGTATCCTTGAGTGATTGTAATGCCAACCCACAAGGGACATGGAGCATGAATGGGAAGTAAACTTGTGTTATTGTAAGTCATTGAGATTTGGATGAAGTTTATTATAATAGCAAATAGCCTATCTTGAGTGATACAGAAATTAGTATCAGGAGTGGGGTGCTGCTGTAATAAAAAATAACACATGGCATTGGCTTAGATATAGAGCAGAGGGAACAAGAAAATTATTTGAAACCAGAAGGATGGAGATTATTGCCTGGTATATTTTGGGAGGCAGATAACATATTTAACGGACTTGCAGCTTTTGCGGAAGCAGGTGGAACACAGGACACTAGGAGTGAATATTGGCCAAAGATGGCCCCAAATCAGGAAGACCTTTGAGAATCAAAGTCCAGTTAGAACTCAGTTTTTGTCAAGGGTAAAATCAAGGATTAGCACCAATCAAATCATTATTGACCATTGTTAAGATCTCTGAGTAAATTAAGGTACTCCCAGGAAACACTGAAGATAGTCTGAGGTAGACAAAATGGCTTAGAATATGCCTTTCCATGGATGCCTGATAGAGTCTAAGGTACCTGCAATGAGAGAGAGAGAGAGAGAGAGAGAGAGAGAGAGAGAGAGAGAGAGAGAGAGAGAGAGAGAGAGAGAATGAAGAACATCTTGAACAGAACTGTGGATGTGGGGGTTTGTACATGGAGTTAACTGGAGACTTATAAGAATCCTTAGGTCCCACACTTTAGGAGACAGAAAGCAGGCTGAGAAAACTGCTCATTTGCCAAGGAGGGCACATCTTCCAATGTCACCTGAGATGTAGCCTAGGAGGATAATGGAAAGGGGGTAACTCCCTGGAGAGTGAAGACATAAGCTACAGCGAACAAAGATTTGGGAAGCTCCCCACCCTTAAGGAGTTGATTTGGTACAAATTAAGGAACCCTCCCCATCTATAAGAGAAGTCCTTACAGTATCTTTTCACTAGATTTTAGAAATGATACAAACCAGTGATTTCTGGGTGTCTTCCCTTATTCCCCTTTCCAATTGGGCATTTTGACCCATTCCATCATTGTATATTGGGTATGTGGAGGGCAAATGATTTGACTTTTTAGTTCACTCGTTCTGACACAGGTTCACTCATTGTGTTTCCTGCCCATCTCTTGCAGACATTTGAGTTTTTGACTCTACAGCCTACACTAAGCTATTTGATGACATGAACTGAATTGGATTCCTGGAAGTGCAGTGGATCGAGGTCCATTCCACTGCCCAGGGCTGGTGCCTGAGTTCTGTGGGTGACTTCACAATGCCCCGATGGTTCCCAGCCTCCTTCTGTAGACTGTAGGTGGCCATGTTGGCCACCTTGTGGCTGCTTAGCCTTTCTCTCCCTACTTCGTGGGCCCAGATATTAGTCAGCTGTGCCTACAAGAGTCTCTGCCAGCAGGCCCTACTCTCAGGCAATGATGTTGTCCTGCAGTGTGACCATCTCAAGGCACGCTGGTACTTACTTCTCTTCCCTTCTGGGGGAGGATCTCTTGTTGCTCTCCTCAGTTCCTAACATAAAGAAACTGCCTGGGGGCAGCTTCCAATTGACCAACCCTCAGCCCTCCCAGACAGTCCTCTATCACCATGAGGACAATGACAATGCCCTCGTGGTAGAGTATGAGATTGATTTCCAAGATGTCACTACCCTACATATTACGCACAGAGGCCTGGGCCAAAAGCCCCTGCAGAATGAGACCCTGAGTCTGGGTGGCAAGGAGCTCATCTTCACTCACTGGGAGCCCTGGCAGGACTGTAACCGTTGTGGGGAGCCAGGTGAGCGCAAACGCCTGGGGTACTGCTACATCAAGGAGCCCTTGGAAAAACCCATGCCCTGTTGGCCCTATCTGCAAGAAGAGAAGGTGCAGTACAGACGCATGTGGCCTGAGATGCAGGTGGAATCCTGCCTTATACCCTGCGACCACATCAAGTAAATCAAACAGCTGTACTTCGCCTTTGACATTTCCCAGTTGAGCAAGTTGACCAACAACATGTGGTTCACCTGCCCCTTGGCCTCCATCTAGAGGTGACTGGACCAGGGCATCAGCCCTGCCTTTAACCCTCACCCAGGCTCTGTTTCCTGTGCCTACCTGGGCCAGGGGGTTACCTTACAATAGAAAAGCAGGGTCTGTCTCCCAGCCCATAAGCTTTCAAGGTCAATCTGTGCAGGAAGGGGTCTCTTCATGGGCTTGTTCGGATGTTCATTGAGCAAGAATTCCTGGCTGCCCCTTCTGAGCCAGGCCCCGGGTAGGTGATGTTGGGGATACAGTGGTGACCAACAAAGACCTAGCCCCTGCCCTTCTAGACTCCTGATATTCAGGGTATGCCAAATGTAAAACCTAGAGACCAAGACATTCTGGCCCATGCTCATGCCAACATAGACTTTAGTGTGATTTCTGTCTCCTCACTGGACTCTGGCTGATACAATTTATCTATCCATCCTTGTACCAGTGCTACAGTATCTTAATTATTATACCTTTACAATAAGTCATGATATTGGTAGTATAGATTTTTCTACTTTGTTCTTCAGGATTGTCTTGGTTATTCTTGACCCTTTGTAAAAAAAAGGAAAAAAAATATTGAAATCAGCTTGTAGTTCCCATCCAAAAAAAATCCTGTTTTTCTAAAAAAAAAAAAAATGGGGCATCATTGAATCTAAAGATAAATTTGAGTAGAATCAATATTACAATATTTAGTCTTCCAATCCATGAACATTGTAAACACTTTCATTATTTAGGTTTTCTTTAATTTCTCCCAGTAAAGTGCAGTTATTAATGTAGAGGTCTTACATACATTTTATTATATTTGTTCCTAAGTATTTGATATTTTCATGCAAGTTGTGTCTTTTTTTTCCAAATTTTGTTGTATATAAAAATATATTTGGTATTTATATATGACCTTGTAACTAATTATTTTGCTAAATTCACTTACCTTCAGTAAAATGCTGAATGGAGAAGTCGGTGGCAGACATGCTTATGTTATTCTTAATATTTCACTATTAAATATAATTCTGCCCTAGGTTTTTAATAGAACTTTAATAGAAGATTAAGAAAATTATTTTTCATTCCTATTTTGCCAAGAATTTTGAGCCATGAATGAGTGTTGAATTTTATCAAATGCATCTACTGAAATGATAATATGGTTTTTCTCCTTCATTCTGTTAGTGTGGTGAATTACACTGATTGATGTTCAGATGTAAAGCCAACCTTGCCTTCCTGGGATAAACCCAATTTGGTCATGATGTTTATCCTTTTTATTTATCATTGGAGGCAATTTGCTAATATTTTGCTTAGGATATTGTGTTCACGTTCATGAAAAAATGGCCTGATATTTTCCTTTGTTGTAATGTCCTTATAAGTTTTTGGTATCAAGGTGATTCAGACCTCATCAAAGTTTGGAAGTGTTCCATCCTTTTTTATTTCTGGAAAGATTTTGAAAGATTTATACCATTTCTTAATTGTTAAAAAATATCTGGAAGAATACACTGGTAAATCTCCCTGGGATTGGAGGGGGCTTGTGCATAAGTTTTAAATTACAAACTCAATGCCTTTAATAGTAAATATAGAATGGTTCAGTTTTTCCTTGTGCCAGCATTGTTGAGGTTTTCAATGAATTTACCCATTTAATCTAAATTTTCAGCAGTTTTGACCAAAAGTTTTTTGCAATATCCTCTTATTATCTTTTTATGCCAGTAATTTCTGTAGTAATGTCTCCTTTTTTGTTACTGTTATTAGTTATTTAGGGCTTCTTTCTGTTTTTTTCCCCCTTGGTCAGTCTTGCTAGGGCTTTATCAATCTCATTCATCTTTTTAAAGAACCAACTTTTGGCTTGTTGATTTTCTTTATTGCACTTTTGTTTTCTATCAGTAGATTTCTGGTATTTGAGATGCTTGCTTAGATCTCCAAGTTTTATCCTTTTTTCTCCAGAGTATGTATTTAGGCTGTAAATTTCCCCCTAAGCACAACTTACCTGCATCCCGCAAGTTTTTATAAGTTATACTTTCATCTTCGGTCAGTTAAAAATACTTTCTGTTTTCAGTTGTGATTTCTCTTTTGATCTATTAGTTATTTAGACATTTCATTGTATAGTTTTCAGATATCTGGGGATGTTCTTTGTTGTCTTTTTTGTCATTTGTGTCTAGCTTAATTCCACTGACCAAAAAATGTGATTCTATTCTAATCTCAAATTATTGAGATTTGTTTTATGGCCTAGAATATGGTCAACTTTGGAAAATATTTCATATGAATGTGAAAAGAATGTATGTTCTGAAGTTAAGTGCAGAGTTCCATATATATGAATTAGGTCAAGTTTATATCATATGGTTCAAATCTTCTGTATCTCTCCTAAATTTTTGTTTGAATGTTTAATTGTGGATTTGTCTATCTAATCATTTAGTACTATCAGGTTTTTCTCTATATACTTTTAGGTTCCTACAAACTTAGGATGTCACTGTATCTTCCAGTTGGATTGACATTTTATAAAATGTCTCTTGCAAGTCTCTATTAATACTTTGACCCTTATATCTACTTTTGTTATTGGTATAACTACTACACCACTTTTCTTTTAGCTAATGTTTGCATGGCATTTTCCCATGTTTTTACTTTCAACTTTTCTATATTCTTTTGTTTAAGGTGAATCTCTTTTAAGCAATATATATTTAGATGTTTGTTTTGGTATTAAGTCTGAAAATCTTTGTCTTTTAATTGGAGTATTTAGTTCATTTACTTTTTTTTTTTTTTTTTTTTTTTTTTTTGTGGTACGCGGGCCTCTCACCGCCGTGGCCTCCCCCGCTGCGGAGCACAGGTTCCGGGGCCATGGCTCACGGGCCCAGCCGCTCCGCGGCATGCGGGATCTTCCCGGACCGGGGCACGAACCCGTGTCCCCTGCATCGGCAGGCGGATTCTCAACCACTGCGCCACCAGGGAAGCCCAGTTCATTTACTTTTAATGTAATTACTGATTTAGTTGTGTTTAAATCTACCATCTTCCTATTTGTTTTCTACTTGTTCTGTCTCTTCTTTAGTTATTTTGCCTTTTCTTGCTTTTGAATTCACCAAGTATTTTTTAAATTGTCATTCCATTTTCTCCTCTGTTAACTTATTAGATATGCATTCTTTTATCGTTTACTCTAGAGCTTACAATAATTCTCACTTATTACAATCTAATATAAACTTGTACTTGTACTATTTCCTAGACAATGCAGAGACCTTACAACCTTTTAGCTCCATTTACTCCCCTTCCATTTGTTGTACTCTTGTTATCAGGTATTTTTATTTTACATATATTTTAAACCCCACAAGATTATTTTAAAACACTGAATATTAATTTAGTTTTAACCACATATTTATTCTTCGGGTGCTTTTCATTCCTGTATTACCTTGCTTCCATTTGGTATCATTTTCCTGCTGCCTGGAGAATTCTCCTTAGTATTACCTTTAATGTGCTCTGCTGTGGTGAATTCTCTCAGCTTTCATCTGAAAGTATCTTTATTTTTTACCTCCATCTTTGAAGAATATTTTCATTGTGGTATATAGAATTCTATATGTAGAATTCCATATGGCAGTCATTTTCTTTTAGTGTTTTGAAGATGTCATTCCATTGTCTTTCTAACTTTCATTATGTCTGTTTAAAAGTGAATGTAGAGTGTTATGATTGTTGCTTTGAAAGTAGTGTATCTTTTTCCCTCTGGCCATTTAAAAAATTTCCTCTTTTGTTTTCTGCAGTGTTTTCCTATAAATTGCCTAGGTGTGGTATTTTTTTTGTCTTGTTTTGGTTTTGATATCTATCTATCTATCCTGTGTGGAGTTTGAAGACCTTCTTGAATTTGTGCCTTGATGTCTTTCATCAGTTTTGGAATATTTTCATTCAGTATCTCTTCAAGTATTACTTATGTTCCTGTCTCTCCTTTTCTTCTGAACCTCCATTTACATAAATGTTAGACTTTTTCACCATGTCCTATGTCTCTTACACTCTTTTGTGTATTTTCCTATTGTTTTCCTTAGCATGCTTCAGTATAGATATTCTCTATGAACCCATATTTCATCTCCTCTCTTCTATTGTGTCCAAAAGATTGTTACTCCACCTAGTGAATCATTAATTTCACAAATTTTATTTCTTTATTCTAGTGTTTCCATTTGATTATTCCATATAGATTCAAAATCCTCATCTTGTCATCTCTTAGACATACTAATCTAAGTGTAGACTTTATCTTAAAGTCAACACTTGTTGTTAGCAAGAGGGTAGTCTGATATAAGCTACTCAACTGTAGCAGTGAGCAGAAATCTCATGCATATTATTTAAAGAATAGTAGGAAATTTGGAGTCTCATGTGAAATGTCTTGGATTTTACATGTTGCTCACAGATTTAAATATTCTAAAAACACCTTAGGGAGGCCAATTAAAACATTTCTTCAGGCTGGCTCCAGCTAGTGTGGCTTCTCACCTAGATAAAGTGAAAGTTGGAAGTGAGCTTTCTCACAGTGTCCCCATAGCCCTGTTTACTTGTTTAGAAAAGATTCCCTGGGCTGAGGAGAGAGGCAGAGAGGGAGAGAGATGGGGGGAAGCAATAGGGGTATAAATGTTAATATGTCTCAGACAGAGGGTCTTTATAAAGTTCTGGGAAGCAGACAAAAACTCTAGATGGTTTTGTAGACCTGAGCAGAAGGGATGTGTGACCCACTCTTGGGGTGAGGGTGGCAGCAAGATAACGTAAGCGTACAGCTTATGCCGAACATAGCCTGTAAAATTCCCACATGGGGTAGGGGCATGACCAAGAGAGCCCCCAGCCATTAGAAGCCAGGTAGAGGAAGGCAGGATATGTTAGCAAAGACCTAGGTGAACCTCCGACCTCACCCACTCAGCACAGCACTCTCCCCCTTGTCCTTTCCTCCTTAGTCACTCTGGCCTCCACACTCTTTACATGTACTAATCAGGCAGCCATGTCAGGGTCCAGCCCTCTCCTGGAAATATCCTTCCTTCAAATACCCACATGACTCTTTATCTCACCTCACTTAGGTGTTTGTGAAAGTTCCCCTCCTCAGAGAGTGCTCAGACAGGCCTGCTCATTCCCCTCTAAAATAGCCCATCCCCACACACCAACATTTTACTTTCCATCCTCATTTCCCTGCTCTATTTTTCTCTTTAACAGTTATTACAGTTGATCCTTATTATTCAAGGATTCCACACTTGTGAATTCACCTACTCACTAAAATTTATTTGTAACCCCCAATCCGATATCCACAGTGCTCTCATAGTCATTTACAGACATGCACAGAGTAGTGAGAAAATTGAGTCACCTAACAATGAGCGTTCCCAGCTGAGGCCAAACAAGGTGACCCTCTGTCTTCTTGTTTTAGCTCCCATGCTGTATTAGCAAGTATCCTTTTCATGGTCTATTTAGTGCCATGTTTTTTGCATTTTTGTGCTATTGGTGATTTTGCTGTTTAAAATGGCTCCCAAGCATGGTGCTAAAATGTTCCTAAGTGCCTTATGAAGTAAATGCATGTGTTAGATTAGCTTTGTTCAGGCATGAGTTACAGGGCTGTTGGCTACAACTTCAATGTTAATGAATCAACAGTATATATTGTGTCTTTAAACAAAAACATACACAAAACAAGGTTATGTGTTGATCAGCTGACAAAAATACTGTGACCAAAGGCTTATAGGACCCTAACTTTGTATTTCTCCTAGGACCACTATTTCATTATCTTGTAATTCAGTGACTTTATAGAACATACTTCCATGAATAATGAGAATCGACTGTATCTGACATTATGTTTATTATCTGTCTCTTCCACTAGAAGGTAAGCTCAAGGAGGGCAGAGGCTTTGTCTAAACTGTTCACTGCTTTGATTAGAATACCAACCAGCACATAGTAGGCATTCAGTAAACATTTGTGAAATGAGTGAACAATGGCAGATATTTATTTATTTGGTTGCACCGGGTCTTAGTTGCAGCAGGGGGACTCCTTAGTTGTGGCTCCAGGGCTCCTTAGTTGTGGCTCACCAGCTCCTTAGTTGCGGCCTGTGGGCTCCTTAGTTGCAGCATGTGGGCTCCTTAGTTGTGGCATGTGAACTCTTAGTTGTGGCATGCATGTGGGATCTAGTTCCCTGACCAGGGATCGAACCCGGGTCCCCTGCATTGGGAGCATGGAGTCTCGTCCACTGTGCCACCAGAGAAGTCCCATAATTATTTTTAATTTGAGAACTGAGAAGAAGTTTAGGAAAGGGTTTGGGAAGTAGGCAACTGAGAAAAATATTTGTTTGTTTAAAGTGAATCAAGTCATGCAGATATCTGTGGGAGGACCAGCATGTGCAAAGGTCCTGAGGCAGGAGCTCTTTACTTGCCTGATATGTTCAGGGGACTGCAGGGAGGCAAGCATGGATGGAGCAGTTGGGTGGGGAAGGGTAGGATGTCAGAAGGGAATCAGAGAGGATTTATTCACCTCTCCATCCCTAGTACTAAGAAGTGTGCTCAGAACATAGTAGGTGTTCAGAAAAAATGTGTTGAATGTTCACATGTGACACTTTAACACCAAAGTAGGGTGATGGTACAGAAAACCCTGAATAGACAAATTTAGTGTCCTGCTGACCAAGCAGAGTGGGAGGCTTATCACAGAAATGAAATAAGATTGTTAACTTGTCACAGAACAAATGTGGGAATTGTGACCTCACATCCCATGGGGGCGGACTACAGTTCATCCTGCTGCCCAGGGGCTGAGACTTGAGTTTCATGGATGACCTCACAAAGTCCAGGGTGGTGCCCAGCCCACTGCCACAGTCCCAGTCCACCATGCTGACCACCCTGTGGCTGCTGCTCAGCTATGCTGTCCCGGTGCTGAGGTCACACTTTTCCATCAGCTGTCCTAACCGGCATTGCCAACTGGCCCTACTCTCAAACAATGATATCTTCCTGCACTGCAATGCCTCTGGGGCACAGTGGCAATTCTTCCTGCCAGTCAAGACCACCTGGACCAACAACCCCTTCACTAACTCCAACATGGAAACAATGCCCGATGGCAGCCTTCTCATTAGAAATCCATTGCATTTGCAGACAGGCTTCTACAACTGCCAGGACAAGGATGGCAAGAAAGTGGTACAGTACGAAATTGACTTCCAGGATATTGAAACCATACATATCACACACAAAGACCTGGGCCAAGAGCCCCTGCAGAATGAGACCCTGAGTCTGGGTGGCAAGGAGCTCATCTTCACCCACTGGGAGCCCTGGCAGGACTGTAACCGCTGTGGGGAGCCAGGTGAGCGCAAACGCCTGGGGTACTGCTACATCCAGGAGCCCCTGGAAACGCCCATGCCCTGCTGGCTCTATCTGGGAGATGTGACTCTGTGGTCCAGCCGCATGCGGCCTGAGATGCAGGTGGAAGCCTGCCACGTCCAGTGCACGTCATCAAATGTGGAATACGTCACTTTTGACAACTTCAAGCTCAGTGAGAAGTTGGGATCTGCATGGCTCACCTGCCCCTTAGGATCCATCTACAGGTGATGGAAGCGAGTTCCAGCCCTGCCCCTGGCCCCTTGCCAGGCTCTCCCCATCTGGGAGCCTTTGTGGGTTAATCTGTGCAGAGAGGGAGGGGTTCGACGTGGGTCAGCCCCGCAGGCTCTCTCCACTGGCTTCTTTTTTTTTTTTTTATTTTTTTGCGGTACGCGGGCCTCTCCCGTTTTGGAGCACGGGCTCCGGACGCGCAGGCTCAGCGGCCATGGCTCACGGGCCCAGCCGCTCCGCGGCATGTGGGATCTTCCCGGACCGGGGCACGAACCCGTGTCCCCTGCATCGGCAGGCGGACTCTCAACCACTGCGCCGCCAGGGAAGCCCCACTGGCTTCTTTAGATGTTCCTTTGGCAAGAATCTCCTGGTGCCCACTGAGTCACACCCAGGTAGAACAAGGACAGCTAACACAGAGGGGGTGCTCAGCTGACTCCGTGTCCAGCCCTGTGCTGGGTGGTGCTATGGACACGGCAGTCATCAGACAGCTGCCGGCCTGGCCCTTAGGAAGCCCCCAGCCCAGTGGGGGGAGACGGCCCAGGGTGGTCAGGACTGGGATGGGAGAAGCCCAGGCAAATGATGGGGCTGTGCTGGGGGTAGCCCGGGAAGCTGTGAGACTCTGAGGCCTCAGACTCATCTGGGAAGGTCAGCAAGCCCGGGAGGAGAGGACGGTGCCCCAGGGAGGCCCATCAAGACCTGTGCCCCCGGCGCTCCCATTCATGTTCTTGTCTTCCTGCCTGGAGCCCCTGGGAAATCTCCCCGGCCTCTCATTTTCCCCAGCCCACGTGCCTCTACCCCAGTAATAAGAACTACAGCCACTCAGTGCTGCGCCTTCCCCATGGGCTGGTTCCTGGGCAAACTCTCCTAATAAACTCCAAGGAGGCCCGTTTATAGATGGGGAAACTGCAGCTCAGAAGGGTGCAGTCCTTGCCTGGGGGAATCCGTGGTGGGAGGTGGCAGCGCAGACCCCACAGCTCGCATACGCGGCCATGGGGACCCTCTTACCCTCCTTCCCCTCTTGCCGTGGGCGGCCTCTTCCTTGCAAGCAGGGAGCCGGAGCAACCTCTTGGGGCCTCTGCAGCCACAGGCTCTGCGGAATCTGGCCTCCCCGCGTCCATCTGGTTTTCTTTCCCTTGCTCATTCCCGCTGTCACTTCTATTCTTCTCTTTTTCTTTATATATCTTTTTGTCTCCCTTTCTCCTTTCTTCCTCCTCCTCAAAGTATAAAAGTAACACCTGCTTCCTTAAAAAAAAAAAAACCCCCCCGCAATTCAGAAATGCAGGAATGTGCATGTGACCCCTCCTCCCAACTAGACCGGGACACCTACTCCGTGTCTTTGCCAGATAAGGAGCACCCAAGTGCCCATCACAGGGAACTTAAGAAGAGAGGTCAGTGAGGCTTCAAGAATTGCCAGGTCTCGGGCTTCCCTGGTGGCGCAGTGGTTGGGAGTCCGCCTTCCGATGCAGGGGATACGGGTTCGTGCCCCGGTACGGGAGGATCCCACGTGCCGCGGAGCGGCTGGGCCCGTGAGCCATGGCCGCTGGGCCTGCGCGTCCGGAGCCTGTGCCCCACAGCGGGAGAGGCCACGACAGTGAGAGGCCCGCGTACCACAAAAAACAAAACAAAAAAAAAAAAAAAGAAAAAAAGAATTGCCAGGTCTCTAGGGAGCCGAGGGGAGTAGAATTTCACGTGAGGTTTCTGTCTCGGGCTCTGGGTTCAGCCAGGCCTGGGTTCCAGTCCTAGCCCTGGCACTTTCCTGCTGTGTGACTTTGAGCCTATGGCTTCTCTCTGGGCCTCAGCTTCCCTATCTGTAGAATAAGGGTTGTATTCGTTTCCTACGGCCGCCGTAACAAAGTACCACAAACCAGGCAGCTTAAACCAACAGAAATTTCTTCTCTTACGGTTCTGCAGCCTAGAAGTCTGATCAAAGTGTCCACAGGGCCCTGTACCCTCTGAGATGCTGGGTAGACTCCTTCCTTGCCTCTTCCTAGTTTCTGGTGGTGGCCGGCAATTCTTGGTCTGCCTTGATTTGTAACTGCATCCCTCCAGCCTCTGCCTCTGTCACCACCTGGCGTTCTCCCCGTGCGCCTGTGTCTCTGTGTCTCTTCTCCTTTTCTTATATGGATACAGATCATATTGGATTTAGGGCCCACCTGACTCCAATGTGGCCTCATCTGAACTAATTACACCTGCAACAACCCTATTACCAAATAAGGCCACCTCCTGAGGTTCTGGTTAGGACATGAGTTTGGGGAGTACAGAGGACTTGCTGGCCCTGGCCTCTTGGGGTCATTGTGATCTCTAAGGGGGAAAATGCCTGTAAAGACACTTACGACAGTGTCTGACACGGGGTTCCACACTCTAATAGGTGTTACTATTGCTTTTATGATCACTGGCCTTGTCAGTATTGTCTGTTGACAGTCCCCTCTGTTTCCCAGCTACAATGGGTGTGTTATATGCCTGATTCATGTATTCGCTTATCACATTTTTTCCCTGAGCATTTACAAGCCAAGCACTGTTCTAGGTACCAGAGATGCAATGAAGAACAAAACTGAAAAAGATACCTGCTCGCAGAAACTAACACACCATTGTAAAATAATTATACTCCAAAAAAAGATGTTAAAAAAAAAAAGATGCCTGCTCTCATGGAGTGATAAACCAATTACATGACTCTGTAATGAAACACAGTTATTATATTATATTTTATTTTATTTTTGGTAGAAAAAAATACTTTATTGTAATAATCATTTATCACCATCATATAAGTATCTGTACTAAAAATATGTTAAGTATAAACTTCTTTATAATTGCCACAAGAAAATTATAAACCAATTTCACTTATGAACATTGGTGGAAAAACTCAATAAAATTTAGCGAATGAAATGCAACTCAAAAGAACGGCTGCTGGTGGTCTGGAGGGGTTGACAGCATCCTCAACTGACAACCAGCAAGGAAACGGAGACCTGTATCCTACAACCCTACAACCGCAAGGAACTAAATGCTGCCAGCAACCGGAACAAAGTTGGAAGGAAACACACAGTATTTTAGATGGTGATAAAGGAGGGGGAATGGGAGTGAGGGAGGTGAAAGTTTTAAATAAGGAGGTCAGGGAAAGTGTCTCTGAGAAGGTGCCATCAGCCAACAAGACTGACAGAAGGTGAGAGAGCCCTGTGCACTGAGGGAGAGCGTTTCAGGCCCAGGGAACGGCCAGGGCAAAGGCCCTGAGGCAGGACTGTGTCCAGCATGTCAGAGGAACCTCTAGGAAGTGTGGCTGGGGCAGAGTGAATGAGGGAGAGCAGAGGAAATGGGGCCAGGCAGGTAAAAGGGGGCACGCATCAAATAGGGAGTGTCCTTGCTAATTCCTCCAAATAACTCTCTGAAGTTGTGGCAGTCATGACACCCCCAGGTTTCTTTGAGCCTTCAAATGGAGGCTCAAAGAGCTATAGAGGCATTTGGCCAGTGGTCAGGGCAGTAAGGGGCAGGGCTCTGAGACCTCCCAGCCTTCCAGCCCCCATCCTCCCCTTACTCACTGCTGGGTCTCTCTCCTCGGAGGGGGTGCTCTGTTCGCTGTTCCCAGGGAGAAAGGAGAAGGGTGCTGCCGTCTCCACCTCTTTTCAGACATCGGTCCCCCCTTCCTCTCTGGGGTGCTGCAGCTGACCTTGTCCTCCTTTGCAGGCCCATCATCTGGGAAGCCGACAACATCCCCCTTACCTGGAAGGACCAGCTCTCGGGCCAGGCTGTCAGCGCCGTCCTGGACGCCTCCAACGGCGGCAGCCGGCTGCAGGCCTTCCAGCCAGCCACTTATAAGTGCTTCGTGAAGCAGGAGCTCTCGGCTCAATTCAACCCCATGTCCGATCTGGATATACTGGCGTCTCTGAGCACAGAAGACTTTGGACAACAGCCGGAGGTAGAGGAGGCCCAGAAAGGAAAGGCTGACTCCGTCCTCAAGAGGCTGAGGCTGATGCTGCTAGTGGGCACAGTTCTGGGCCTGCTTGGGGTGCTGTTCAAACTCTTCCACCCTTCCCAGGGCAGGAAGAGAAACCAGGTGTTGCTGGTGAAATAAAGCGAGCCCTCGGGGCCCAGGAGACCTGGCCCCCTGTGCCTTCATCGCCCCACCTGTCCTCCCGTAGCTCCCGCCCTGGGCCCACCCACACCTCCCACTCTGAACGTGTGTGGACCAAAACTGACCCGGGGCCACAGCCAAGGGTGACTGACCTCTCCCTGGTCCGGGTCCTGCTCTGTTAACTCATTCGCAATCCCCATGCCACAGATGAGGAAACTGAGGCTAGACTAGCTGTCTAGTCATTGGATGGTGGGCGGGGCGCCAGTTCAAACCCAGGTTGCCTGGCTCAAGCCTCGTGCTCCTCACCGGGAGGAAGGGAGGGGTGCAATGAGGCCATTTCGGGGACGAGGCTCTGGGTGTGTAAATTGCAGCCACGTCACTCACTGCTCTCTCAAGGACGAAGGCGGGGATGGCGGATGGGAGTGGGTCACCCTCACACCCCCCAGATCTGCACTGGGCTGCTGCATTTCCTCGCCCGTCCCTTGCTCCCACCTTGCCTCAGTGGTGCCTAGGGCCTCCAGTTCTCACCATAGCTCCCCAAGTTAGAGGCGCCACCACAGTGGTGGCCCGGGCAGCAGACACGCATCACCCTTCCTGGCTCTTGCAGTGGAGAGAACTCCCTCGGCCACCCCAGAAAGGGGAGATAGGCCCCTCTGCTGGGACAAGGCACCAGGCCTGGCCCAGCTGACCTGTGGGTATCACCAGTCCCAGCTGTTCCCCAAAATGTTATACACTATTGAGCAGGGTGCAAGTGTCAGACGTAAAATATTAATGCCTTGTAAAATTCATGGCCCTGCTATTCCATTGTGAAGCAACAACAAGGCAGATCTGAAACTTCCAGAACTTCTGCCCCCGAGGAGAGAGAAGCGTTCACCCCTCACATCCCAGACACCATTGCCAAAACACCTAAGGCTCCATGTGGTGCCCAGAGATGCAAAGATTCCTGCAGAAAGGGGAAATGTTCATGGAGAACTAAAGAGGGTCCATTGGGAAGCAGAAGCAGAGAATAATGACAATAATAGCAAACATTTGGAGATCTCCTAGCATGGTCAGAACGCACACCCTTTGCAAACGTCGTTATGTCCTCACAGCCACCCATGAGGCTGGGGTTACTCTGAACTTCTTTTTGTAGCCGAGAACACTATGGCACAGAGGACTCAAGCAAGCTGCCTGAGGTCATGTAGTGAAGTTGGGAAGGGGCCAGCAATGCAAGAGTGAAAGAAGACCTCTGGGCGGCCCCCAGACCTGCTCCCAGGAAACCCCCAGGGCCCTGTATCCACAGCGGCCCATTTTGTAGCAGCTGGAAGTAGGAACAGCCGGAGCCAAGCATGGGTCCAATGCGCAGGCCTGTCTGCACAGCACTGAAGGCCACCCAACCCACGCCAAGGCTGTCAGTGCCCTACTGTGGAGGGCAGACCCTAAGGTGACCCCAGTGGTTCCCAACTCCTGGTGTCCGTGCCTTTGTGTGACTACCCACGCCTTCAGTGTAGATGGCACCTGTGACTTGCTTCTAACCAGTGGAATATTATGAAGGTGTTGGGTGTTGCTCCTTTGATTGGGTTACATTACCTAAGACTCTGTCTCCGCCAGCTAGAGCAGGAGAGGCTTGCTGGCTGGCTGAAGTAGGCAGCTGTGTTAAGGAAGCCCACTTGGCAGGGAGCTGTGGGCAGCCTCTGGGAGATGCACGTGTTCACCCTTTGAGGATGACAGCCTCTGTCACACAGTCACAAGGGAATGAATTGTGCCAACAACTCGAATGAGTTTGGAAGCAGATTCTTCTCCAGTTGAGCCTCCAGATGAGAACACAGCCTGACCAACACCTCGACTGCAGCCTTGTAAACCCTGGGTAGAGGACTCAGCCAAGCCACATCTGGACTCCTGACCCACAGAAACTAGGGGATCATAAATGTGTGCTGTTTAAGCTACTAAATGTATGGCAATTTTTTATGCAGCTATAGACAACTGATAACACCCAGCCATATCCCCCAGCCCACCATGAAGTCCCCTGAAGCTTCAGCTGTCACATGGATGGCTCCTGAAGGCACCAGTGACTTCCTAACTCCCCTCAGAGGCCTGCTGAGCCAGGTGTGGGGAAGGCTGATAGCCAGGCAGTCAGTGCTCCCAGGAGAAATCCATATTCATGAAGGGTGGGAGTGGGAGGGTAGACATCCAGCTTCCCCAGCCCTTGATGGTACAACTCAGAGGCACATTCCACACCTTCTCTAGGAGGGTGCCCAGTGATCCCAGTGTGCACAGCTACAACCAGCTCAGTAGGGCACCTTTTATCAGCTTACCCCCTGCCCTGCCTCACTGTCTTTTACCTCTGCTTCCTGAGAAAATATTCTTCAAATATTTTTTCAGCCCCACATTCCCTCCCCTCTCCTGGGACTCCAAAGACATGAATTTAGAGCTTCTGTTGTCTCACAGGTTGCTGAGACTTGGTTAATTTTCCTCCCATCTTTTCTGCTGTTCAGGCTGGAGAATATTTACTGATCTGTCTTCAAGTTCACGGACTTCTTCCTCTGTCATAGCCATTCGGCTGTTCAGTCCATCAGTGAGCTTTTTACTTTGGTTATTGTATATTTTAGTCCTAACATTTCCATCTGGTTGCTCTTTATAGGATCTTCTATCTCCTCATTGATATGTTCTATTTTCATATTTGCTTTTAGGGAAACCTTAACTGAGACACCAACGTTGCTAACTCAGTGGACCCCATGAGCCAAGCAGGAAACATAAGTCAGGGAAGAGGCCTTGGGGGGCTGCTGCGATGTAGGGGTTCTTACCCCAGGTTGATGGGCCTGGTACTTCTGAAAGTTCCATGTGATTCTAGAGATTGAGATGTTTGAGTGAAACTATCCAACTTATGAATGTTGGCTCAAGAATGTTTTCAAACACAGTGCCAGCCAAATGAGACATGTCTGCAGGCTGAATTCAGCCCATGGCTGTTAGTTTGTGAGGTCTTGCTTCAACCTTGATTGAGGTCAAGGGTATATTTCCATTTTTGATTATTCATTCAACAAATATTTGCTAACTGGAGTAGCCAAGGACAGCTTCTCTGAAGAGATGACATTTCAGATGAGCCCAAATAACAAAAAACTGGGCAAGTAGGGATCTGGAGGAAGGGTGTATTAGTGTCCTATAGCTGCTGTAATGAATTACCACAGACTTAATGGCTTAAAACAACACACATTTATAATCTTACAATTCTGAAGATCAGAAGTCCAAAATGGGTCTTATTTGGCTAAAATCAAGGTGTCAGCAACTGGATTCCTCCAGAGGCTTGAAGCAGAGAATCCTTTTGCTTAAAGCCAGCAACACTGTATTTTCAAATGTCTCTCTCTCTCTCTCTGACTCTCCTGTTTGTTTCCCTCTTGGAAGGACCCTTGTGATTATATTGGGCCCACCCAATAATCCAAAATAATCTGCCCATCTCACGATCCTTACCTTAGTCACACCTGCAAAGTCCTTTCCACCATGTCAGGCAACATATTCACAGGTTCTGGGGATTAGGAGTGACCCTCTTTGGGGGGCCACTATTTAGCCTACCATAAGCAGTTCCAGGCAGAGGTAGCATTTATAAGGGCTCTGGGTGGGTGCCTGCAGTGGATGGAGGACTACCAAGGAGGTTACCAGGGGCCAGATCGTGTAGGGCCCTGTGGGCCAAGGTGAGGGCTTTGGACCTTATTTGAAGTGAGATGGGAGGCTTCTGAGCAGTGGAGGGACATGATCTGATATTCACTGAAAAAGGTAATTCTGACAAGGTAGAGCTCCTTGCAGGTAGGGGTGGGGGCAGCCCACAGGTTGGAGCAGGGGGTAGCAGCCACTCTCCATGTAGCCAACTGGACAATGAGAAGCTTTCATCACCTAGCAGGAGAAATGCCACCTCTTCCCCACACCTCCAAGTGCAGTGTAAGACACAACATGCCCCATATTCCATCTTTAGCCATCTTCTTCTACCTTTTCCTTTCCATATTATAATTTTGAAAAGACAATTTTTAGAGCAGTTTCAGGTTCACAGCAAAACTGAGGGGAAAGTGCAGAGATTTCCCATATACCCCTGCCCCCACACATGCATGGCCTCCCCCATTATCACCATCTCCCACCAGAGGGGTCCATCTGTTACAAATGATGAAGCTACGTTGACACATCATAATCACCCAAAACCCATAGTTTACATAACGGTTCAATGTTCTGGATTTTGGCCATTTTGATAGGCGTGTAATGGTAGCTCTATTTTTCACGGGAGAAAACCAAGGGCCAGAGAGGTGAATTCACTTGCCCACGGATACAAAGTTCGTGTATCAGTTACAGCTTCAAAAGAAAACATACCCCAAATCAGAGATTGAAAATAGTAAGCATTCATTATTGCTTACAAGTCTACAAACCAACTGGGTAGTACTTCTGGTCTCAGATGGGATCGATCGTTCATGCTTCTCTGATCATCGGTGGGCTGGGGTTGGCTCTGCTGATCTTTGCTGAGCTTTCTCACATATCTGGGGGTTGGCTGTCTGTAGGCTGGACCAGGTGCCATTAGCTGGGGAAACTGGGCTGTCCTCCACGTGGTCTCTCATTCTCCAGCAGGCCAACCCAGGCTTGTCTACAAGGTGGTGGCAGGGGTCCAAGAAAGTGAATAGAGGGCCTCTTGAGGTCCAGGCTCAGAACTAGCACATGACCAGGGACTGGGACAGGGTGGCCTTGGCTTGCCATGTGACCTGAAGGTCAGGTTTGGGTGAGGTCCCTGGGCTAGATATCAGTTATCTACTGCTACATAAGAAACCACCCAAAACTCAGTAGCTTAATACAACAATTATTTATTTCTGTCTTCAGTCTGTAAGTTGGTAGTATAGGCTGGGCTCAGCTGGGTAGTTCTTCGGGTCTCGGCTGGACTCATTCATGCATCTATAGTCAGCTCTGGGTGGGTAGATGGCTCTGCTTCAGGGGGATAAATGGCATTTGCTTGGGGAACCTCCAGTCTCTTATCTTCCAGCAGG
Organism: Kogia breviceps; assembly: GCF_026419965.1. Classification (NCBI taxonomy): domain Eukaryota; kingdom Metazoa; phylum Chordata; class Mammalia; order Artiodactyla; family Physeteridae; genus Kogia; species Kogia breviceps. The sequence continues at coordinate 15,086,468 of NC_081327.1, forward strand.
TTAGCCCGGACATGTTCACAAGGTCATGACAAGAGTCCAAGAGAGCAAGTGGGAGCTGGAAGGCTTTTTGAAGCCTAACCTTAGAACTAGCACAGCATTACTTTCACCATGTTCTATTGGCCAAAACAAGTTACAAGGTCAGCCCAGATTCAAGGGGTGGGGGAATAGACTACATCTCCTGATGGGAAGAGTGACAAAGTCACATTGTAAGTATGTATATATAAAGGAGTGAAGTATTACGACCCTTATGTAATCACTTTACCAAGGGCAGTAAGTAACACAGCTGGGATTCTAACCCAGGATGACTGCTTCCACATAGCCTTCTCTTCTTGAGGTGTATCACTTCTGTCCTTTCTTTAGCTTCTCCACCTCCTCTAATATCTTCCCTATCTGTTATTTGAGCCCTTCAATAGCTTTCTGTATTAGAACACATTTAACTGCAAGTAACAGAAATCCAAGCAAAGTGGTTTAAGCTAAGAAGGAATTTATTGGTTCTTGGAATAAGAAATCCAGCAGGTGGTAGTCCTGCTTCAGGCACAGTTAGATCCAGGTGCTCCAAAGACATACTCCAATACTGTCTTCCTTCATCTCTCTACTCCACCTTTTTCTGTGCTGCCTTCATCCTCAAGCAACGCTTCCCAAGAATAGATGAGGGCCACTCCAGAATCACATCACAGCAGCTTAGCAACCTCGATGGAAAGAGAGCAGACCTCCTGTAACAATAGCAACAATGGAACACTTGCTGTGTGCCAGGTGCTGTTCTAAGCACTTAGCAAGTATTAACTTATCACTCCTCACAACACCCTATTAGGCATAATCATCATCCCCATTTTACAGATGAAGGAACTGAGGCACAGAGAGGTTAAGATCCATGTCTAAGGGTACATAGGTAATAAGTGGTGGGGCTGGGAGCTGAACCCAACCAGGCTGTGGCTCCCGAGTATTTGCTCTTAGCTACTTACCTAGTCTGGTGGGAAAGTAGTAATAACAGCAAACGCTATTCACAGCAGATACTCTGATACTGCCTGACACTGTCTGGAACATCAGAATATAATAATAATAATAATAATAATATCCATGTAATCCTTCCAGCAACCGTATGGGGTAGGCACTGTTATTATTTCCATTTTACAGATGGGGAAATTGAGGCCCTAAGAAGATAGAGAACCCTAAGGTCACATGTGGGGCAACTGAAACTTGAATCCAGAGAGTAGGGTCCAGAATCTGTATCTGCTGCCTTCAGGGTCCCACTCCTGAGCCAGGGGTGAGGTCAGCCTCTGAGAACTTGATGTAGTGAAATGGAGGGAGGCCCCAGGACGGCCCAGCGCTCACCAGCTGGGTCTGCCCCTCCCTCCTCTCCCCTCCACCCGCCGCCTGGCACAGCCTTCCCAGAACCCACGTGTGAACAGACTGACCTAATGCAGGCTGGGCCAGAGGGCTGAGTCCAGAGAAACAGGCAGTGGCCAAGAGAGGCCATGTGAGGCAGTCCCTAGGCGGGCGTGGGGTGGGAAGGACAACACCTGGTGTCACGGGGCAGCTGGGGGGTTGGAGCCCATGACTTTGACACCCGTAAGACCTCTGCAAAACAACCCTTGCCCACCGACTGCCCTGACAGGGAGGCTGGCCAAGATGCCAAGTCATATTTAATGCAGTTATGAGAAACTATTTATAGCCTTTTGATTTGCCTGCCGACTGAGAACTGGGTAAGTGTAATAACATCCCAGGAGCAGAATCCAGGTGAGGCCACCCGTCCCTTAGCAATGACAGTGAGTGCACTTCGCCACGCAGGCTCTCATATTCTCGTGACCACCTGTGGTCCCGGGGAAACCGAGCCTCTCTCATCCCTCATAGCGGGGACGTGGCAGGGCTGGGAATGGAATCCAGAAGGACTCAACCCGCCCAGAAAACGGGCTTGGCTGCCTGGTCCGGACCCTGCCAACAAGTCCTCTGAGGACAAAACTCTTTCCTCGGTTGTCCCTGGGAATCTTTGGATCCCTGTAACACCTCACACTTTCTTCTTTCCTCGCCCACCCCTTCCTCCCCACACTCTCCCTTCCTCTTCGAGATTCAAATGTTTTCCTCTTTCTTCTTTATGTCCTTTTATCAAGGCAATCATCATAACACGGTAGGTAGCATTAGAGAGAGAGATCAGGTCTGCCCTCTGCCCTCCACAGACAGAAACTCACCAGCCTCAGCCGACTCTCTAAGAAATGCTATTCGTAGCCCCATTTCACAGATCAGGTGAGTAATCCACCCACATCAGCTAGAATGCCAAGTGGCTCCCCCAGCCTGCGTCTCCTGGTGCGTTTAGGATTTGCCACCCTCCTGCCAATGCTCTCAGCACTTGCCCCGGCCGATGATCCCGTCACTGTGGCTGTTATTCAAGAGAGGGCACCAGCAATGAATCAAAGTGTCCAACGTTGGAGGAAGCTGATGTTTGGTTTATTCTTACTCTGCAGTGATTATTTGTGGCCCCCAGTGTGATGGCTCTTCAGGGGGGTGTGGGGAAGTGCTGCTCCGTGCCTGAGTTTCCCCTCCCATCCTTACTGTTGGAAGGCTCAAATGCATTGATACGTGTATAGTGCTTAGAACAGTGCCTGGCCCACCACGCACTTCGTCGGTGTTTGCTGTGCTAGCTGACGCTGTTGTTATTCAACCCTGGCTTTGGAGAGCTTGGGCAGGACACCGGACGAAGCCCTGTGGGTTTGCCCACGTGGGCTGCCCCTGGCCACATGCTTCCAGGCTGGGCCTTCTCTGCTGTCAGGCTGTCCAGCCTCCAATGGGGACCCCCAAAGCTCCATCATCAGCTCTCATTTTGTCACCCCCTCTTCCCAGATACCATCAGTGGCGTGTGGACGCTCACACGAATGAGAGGTGCAGACACTTGGGATCGCATGAGCGGAGGCCGCCAGATTCTGAGATTCATAGCTCCCGGGCCTCATTTCCCGGCCGCTGTGGCAGTGCCCTGTCCCCTTACCCTACCCCGCCCCCAGCCCGGGGCTTCCCCCTCCTCCGCTTCCTCCCTCCAGGGGCGAGCGGTGCCTTTCCGTTCCTCCTCTGTCACGGTTTCTACATCTCTTAACAAGATGTTTATGCCTCTGGCTTTTGATTCATCAGCGTTACCCACAAAGCCATTCTCTGTCGACTTCCTGCCCTGGAAGATGACAATTTGATTCCTACCATCTTCTTCTGATGTAATGATACCACTCAACCTCCCGGGGCTCCAGTTTCCCCATCCGTAGATGAGAATAATAACTGGACTTATCTCATAAGTTATTATTACCCATATCATTACCTCGTAAGTTTGCTTGAGGAGCAAATGAAGTCATTCATGTGACGTGCTTAGAACAGGGCCTTGGCTGTTGTTATAATCATCATTTTTGGTTTCTCTATTGGTTGTCTTTCTAACTCTCAGTAACAAAGATCTCCATTTCTTCTTACCTTTTCTCTCCCTTGACCTGGAATGTGGGCATGGCAGTCATTAGCCGTTGAGGACAGCATCGGTGGGTGACACTGCAGCCGGACAAAAGGGCCAACTGGGCTGTCACCAAGAAGGATCCAGAATTCTGCCTGATTTGAGCCACCATTATTTTAGGTATCTGCCACAGCAGTGGAACTAATTGCCTAGGCTTTTACTGTTTCCCCAACATTCAATTATGAAAACTTTCAAACCTACAGAAGAGTTAAATGCATTTTATCATAACACGCATATACGCCTCATCTAGATTCTACAATTGTTAACATTTTTCCGTATTTGCCATATCGTATACCTGTATTTCCCTCTATTTATTCATCAATCCATGTGGTTTCTTTGATGGATTTTTAAATAAGTTATCATGAAGTATTTGAAAGCAGACACCAGTACTCTTTTTTTTTGGCCCACCATGCATGTGGGATCTTAGTTCCCCCACCAGAGGTGGAACCTGTGCCCCCTGCAGTGGAACCACTGAACCACCAGGGAAGTCCCCTGACATCAGTACTCTTAACCCTTAAACACTTTAGCATTCATGTCACTAACTAGAGTTCAATGTTTACAGTTCAAAAATGAGGTAAAATTTGCATACAGTGAAATGCACACATTTTAAACATGTTTGCAGAGTTTTGACTAGTTCATATACCGTGCAGTACAAGCCCCTATTAAGATAAAGAACACTTCCATCATCCCATAAAATTCCCTTTTACCCCTACTCCAGCCCCCAAAGCAATCATGGTTCTAATATTTTTATACATTTACCATTAAATTATCAAGGTTGATACATGTATGTTCTGGGAGTGATCTTAATTAAATTTTGTGGGTTAGTAGCTAGAGCTGAAAAAAAATTCACTGTTCCCTTCTACAGAATATGGGACCATAGTCAACACCATGATGCCAGCAGCGCCTGGGACTGGAGAGGATGAGGGTCTCTCAGTGTTGACAGCCAGGACCATTCTGCTGAAGGCGGTGGCCTGAGCAATGAATGAGCTATACTGTTTAAGCTCGTGTGCATCACTTATCCTGGATGTACTGCATAAGATGTTATTGGCTGAAGTAAGGGAAGAACAAATTCCAAACATCTTAAAAATAAAAGCCTTTATTATTTGACAAAACAACTAGTTCCACCGAGGTAGGGAGGCTCTACGAGGTCCGTGCCTCAGTTGAATGGCATCTTCGTGGGCTAAGATTCCCTGGCATGTTGGCAATGTCATCCCTCAAGGTGGCAACATGGCTGCCACTATTCCAGCCTTCATTTCCTATAGATACAAAACATTACAGCTTTACACTTCCTTTTGCTAAAATCCTACTCCACCCACTTTCCCCCCATATTTTAAGCATTTAGCCTCTCTGATTTTGCTCTTGGTACTAACCACTGGAATTCTTGACCTTGGCTTTGAGGCTGTTGGCTCTTCTAAGTGCCAGTGAAAAAATATTACAGAAAGATAAGTGGAAAAAGTATCTTTCTTTGCAGCTGCAGAAAATCAGACACTCCTCAGCGTCATTAAACCCCTCATACAAATATTCTTTGTAGGCCATAGGGGCTTCAGAGGTGGTTAGAACATCCCATGAAAGAAAATTTTAACTTCCCAAAATCTGTAATTCTGATTTCTTGTCCTACTTAATAATTTATTGTGCTGGGAATAATACTTAAATCGGCATGTAGATTCTGAAAAAGAAATATTTATGAGCTTTTTCTTTGTTAAACCAAAAGAATGTTATTACCACCCCCTCTTCTCTCACATGGATGGAGGGGAAAACAAAACATAGCTCTCTTATGATTTTGCTTTAGACTAAGAGTCTAAAAGAATTGAATTCCAAGGCAATTAATACCTCCTCACATTGCCCCACTTTCTGTGCGAGGCAGAAGAGGGAAATTTCTTTCCCGTGCACTACTTTTTTTTTTTTTTTTTTTTTTTTTTTTTTTTTATTGCGGTACGCGGGCCTCTCACTGTTGTGGCCTCTCCCGCTGCGGAGCACAGGCTCCGGACGCACAGGCTCAGCGGCCATGGCTCACGGGCCCAGCCGCTCCGCTGCATGTGGGATCTTCCCGGACCGGGGCACGAACCCGTGTCCCCTGCATCGGCAGGCGGACTCTCAACCACTGCGCCACCAGGGGAGCCCAGGGGAGCCCCCGTGCACTACGTTTTAAAGAAAAAAGTTTACCCCAGAAACCTCCCGCTAACCACTCCCCAACTGACTTCCCCTCACATTATCTTGGCCAGTAGTGTGTCACAGCCCCTTTCAGAACTAATCACTAACAGAAAGGCTGGAGAGCTATGACCGGCTTAGACCACTTTTTCTGAACACATGGACAGGGCTAATAAACAAGCCAATAAAATCAGGGCTCTCCCTACAAAGAAGGAAGGGACTACCCTGGTGGCACAGTGGTTAAGAATCCACGTGCCAATGCAGAGGACATGGGGTTGAGCACTGGTCCGGGAAGATCCCACATGCAGCGGAGCAACTAAGCCCGTGCGCCACAACTACTGAGCCCGTGCGCCTAGAACCCGTGCTGCGCAACAAGAGAAGCCACCGCCATGAGAAGCCTGCGCACCGCAACGAAGAGTAGCCCCCGCTCGCCGCAACTAGAGAAAGCCCGCGTGCAGCAACGAAGACCCAACGCAGCCAAAAATAAATAAATAAAGTAAATTAATTTTAAAAAGAAAAAATAATAATCTCTCCTGTAGCTCAACATAACTGGAAGCATCCTGAAAAGGGAATTCGGGGAAATGTAGTTCAATCTAAGTGAGTCAAACCATTACAAAGCCACCACAGTACTCCCCTTGTCAACTTGCACATACACATCTCCTTAAACCATACTTAATCTCCAAATAGAGTAACAAAGTCATGCTTTTACCTAAAATTAACCGCTACTTACCATCCAAGACTTCCCCCTGGTAGTTGTGAGCCAGAGTTCCAAATTAGTTCCATCAGACAGATCCTGCCGGTTCAAGTACAATGTTGTTGCCTAGACAGGGAGACAGACATTCTTGCTGTTTCGTACTCCATCTTCCAAGAATGCTCCTGAGGTTTCTTTTTGGGATGATAAAAATGTTCTAAAATTGAGTGTGGTGGTGGTTGTACATATCTGTGAATACACTAAAAATTATTATTTTGTTGTTTTTAAAAAAATTTTATTTAAGTATAGTTGACTTCCGATGTCGTGTTAGTTTCAGGTGTACAGCACAGTGATTCAGATATATATGTTTATTTATTTATATTATATATATACATGTACATATATACACACACCACACACACACATATATATACATATTCTTTTTCAGATTCTTTTCCCTTATAGGTTATTATTAAACATTGAGTATAGTTCCCTGTGCTATCCAGTAGGTCCTTGTTGGTTATCTATTTTATATATAGCAGTGTTATACTAAAAATTTTTGACTTGTATACTTTAAAGATGTGAATCGTATGACAAGTGAATTATATTACAATAAAACTGTTACCAAAAAAAAAAAAAAAAGAACAAAGTGTTGCTCTTTCCATGAAGGAAGGAGTTCAATGTAATCAATCAGGCACGGTCCACCTGGCTGATCCTCTTGAGGAATGAATGGTGCCGTAGCAGGGATTCAGTGTTGGTCTCCGCTGCTGGCAGATGAGGCACGTGTCAGCGGCAGGAGCCAGATCAGCCTTGGCGAGTGGAAGTTCTTGCTGCTGAGCCTGTGTACAACCTCCATCGCTGCCACCTTGGCCACACTATTTATGAGCTTATTGGGCAAGTACAAGAGTCATTGGAGGGCTTCCCTGGTGGCGTAGTGGTTGAGAGTCCACCTGCTGATGCAGGGGACGCGGGTTTGTGCCCCGGTCCGGGAAGATCCCACATGCCGCGGAGCGGCTGGGCCCGTGAGCCATGGCCGCTGAGCCTGCGCGTCCGGAGCCTGTGCTCCGCAGCGGGAGAGGCCGCAGCAGTGAGAGGCCCGCGTACCACAAAAACAAAAAACAAACAAAAAAAAAGAGTCATTGGAGAAAGGGGCTGACTGGTGTCCACAGAGTGGGTTACCCTAAAGTAACCCACAGTGCGGGTTATTCCTAAAATTTTATTTTCTGAGGTCACACGGGACACAAATATCTTCCCACTCTGTAGAGATCTATCCACACACCTCTTCCCCAGACTCTGTCGCAGTCTCTAACCGTCTAGCCGAGAACCATTAGTCCCAACACGTGAATTGATGTAGAGCCATATTTCTGGACATCTCTCCTTCCAATCAAAATGGACAACCAGGTGCACTGCTCAAATTTCTGTCCACTGGGAAATTTCCCTTTACCCCAGTCCTTCGGGGACGTCCCAGAATGGGGCTATAGTGGTATGGCTGTCCAGTTTGGGGTGGTGCCTGCATGTCCCGCAGAACTATATGTAAACCAGGTCTGAGTTTTCTCCTCCTCAGTCAGCTGGTCACAGGCAACTCCCCATGAGCCATCGGTCTTGTTCGAGAGACAGAAGACAACGAATCACGAATAAGGGATCTGGACATCCGAGCAACTTCCTCATGCAAACTACCTGTGCTTCAGGAGCTGCTAGAGCCCAGTCTCGCATAAACCACTTCCACGGAGTGCTGCTGTGCGTGCGCTATGTTATGGCTTGTTGGGTCAGACAACACACGGGTAATGATGGGTAGCTCAGATTGCATGGTATCTTGGAGCCCGTGGTCAAGCGTTCAGTCTCTACTAAAGCCTAGTAGAAAGTCAAAAACTATTTCTCGAAAGTAAGGTAATTATTTTCAAAGAATGACATAACTGTCTTCCAAATCCTAGAGGTCCACATAGTGATTCCCCAGCTGGGGGCTGCCATAGTCTCCAACAGCATCCCTATCTACCACTGACACATCAAGCACCATCATATCAGCCTGAATCTGTGGCAGAACTTTCTCTTGTTCTGGAGCCCACTCAAGACTGGCAGCTTTTCAGGTCGCTCAGTAAATGAACCACAGCACATGAGGTGTGTGTTGTTTTCAAAATCCAAAGGGGGTCCCCAGGTCTGTGCCTCTCTCTGAATGTTAGGAGGGGCCGCCGGGTGCAGCAACTCTTCCTTCCGCATCAACGTGCCTCAAATCACTGGTCCCCAAGAACTTTCAGTGAGGTGACAGGCCTCTGAATTTTTGTGGGTGGGATTGGTTTCCCATCCTCTGGCATGCAAGTGTCTTACAAATGTGTCTAAAGGGGTTGCTACTTCCTGCTCATCAGATCTAGCCCTCGGGGCTGTTTTTGTACAGCCCACAGGCTAAAAAGGGTTTTTACATTTTTAATGGAAATTAAAATCAAAAGAAGAATATTTTGTGCCACTTTAAAAAATGATATGAACTGCAGATTTCAGTGTTCGTAAATAAACTTGTATTGGCACACAGCCATGCTCATTCATTTACAGATGGTCTTTGGCTGCATTCCAGCTATGACGGGAGAATTGAATAGTCACTATTGACACTGGCCTGTGAAACCTAAAATGTGTACTATCTGGCCTTTTAAAGAAAAAGTTTGCTGACTCATGCTCTGCAGGTTACCAAGGAACTTCTGACATTTCCACCCAGGACAGGCCACCTTTGGGAACATACATCAGTCAAATACCCAGGTAAATTGTCAAAGCCGTTCCCAGCCCCTCTACCTCAACCACTGAATCCAGAATCTCTATTTAGTGGACCAATGTCAACAAATTCGACCTGACCCACTTTATATTCTTCCACCTTGATTCATCACTCTTAAGACCCATTTCCATACATATGCCCCAGTTTTCTCTTGATATAAACTGGCAAACCGAAATTGGCAATTGTTTTGGTATTATATCACACCTCCTCATGGGTCATGTTTTGTACATCAGCCTTTGGTTTCTGTTGAGACTTGAGTCTAGTTATAGGTGTTGGAAGCGAGAAAAGGGAGTAGGAGTACGTTCTGACGAGGGTCAGCAGTGCCTTGCAGGGAAACTGCCTTGGGGAGGCCGCTATGTGGGGTACAGGCTGCTGCTTTGGGCAAAGAAGATGGCAGAATTTAGGGGTTTGATGTCCCCAGACTTATTAGAATCTCGTCATACATCCTAATCCCAATTTTCAGGATCCTAGTCCTTCCCAATCAATGCCCTAACTTTAACAAAAAAGACCCCGTGAGGTGGAAGTTCACTTTGTGTTGTAATTCAGCCACTCACAGGATCGGACTTTGAGCTTGGTCTTCAGAACTCTTGGCCCGGTGACCATGAGAAATAAGTTTCTTTCAGTGTAGTCACAGAAGCTTTCGAGTCTCTCATACAGGTCTTGACTGGGAATTTGAAGCTCTGAGCTCATCATTTTCTTTCCCCCATGTTTTCCAGCACAGTTAGAAACAATCAACCAATCCAGCACACTCCTTCATTTTACTGAAATGTTCCGTGGAAGTAAATGCTTACTCACCCAGAACCTTGCCTCCTATAGAACTGATTCAGGAAGCTACAGGTAATGATCTGAGTAACTGTTCTGCCACTTCATGCTATGGATTATCAGTGCCCCCTTTACCTCTGGAAACAGGGTCATTGATGACTTCAAATCTGATTAGATCAGAGAACCAATTCCAGAAAAAAACAAAACTCATCCTTAAGAGTCTGTTCTTCTAAGAGTCTGCCCACTCTTAGAGCCAATTCTATATCATCAAAACAGAACCACTGACACACACACACACACACACACACACACACACACGATTTGTTACAGGGATTTGACCTTTCCCCGTTGTGGGAGCTGGGTAAGCTGTCTCTGTAAGGCTGTTGTCTCTGTACTTGATGCTGGAACTTGAAATCCACAGGCCAGAAGTCAGGAAGGGCAGACGGATGTAAAGCCAGGGAGAGCAAGAACAATCTGGAAGCCACGAGGGTGGACTGAACCCCATCATTCTTTATTTTTTTTTAATTTATTTTATTAAAGTATAGTTGATTTACAAAGTTGTGTTAATTTCTGCTGTACAGCAAAGTGACTCAGTAAAATATATTCTTTTTCATATTCTTTTCCATTATGGTTTATCACAGGATATTGAATATAGTTCCCTGTGCTATACAGTAGGACTTTGTTGTTTATCCAGTCTATATATAATAGTTTGCACCTGCTAATTCCAAACTCCCAACCTTCCCTCCCCCACTCCCCTCCCCTTTGGCAACCACAAGTCTGTTCTCTATGTCTGTGAGTCTGTTTCTGTTTTGTAAATAAGTTCATTTGAGTCATATTTTAGATTCCACATATAAGTGATATCATATGGTGTCTTTCTCTTTCTGACTTACTTCACTTAGTATGATCATCTCTAGGTCCATCCATGTTGCTGCAAATGGCATTATTTCATTTTTCTTTATGGTTGAGTAATACTCCATCGTATATATACCACATCGATGGGCATTTAGGCTGCTTCCATGTCTTGGCTATTGTAAATAGTGCTGCTATGAACATTGGGGTGCATGTATCTTTTCAAATTATAGTTTTGTTCAGGTATATGCCCAGGAGTGGGATTGCTGGATCATATGGCAGCTCTATTTTTAGTTTTTTGAGGAACCTCCATACTGTTTTCCATAGAAGCTGCCCCACTTTACATTCCCACCACCAGTGTAGGAAGTGAACCCCGTCATTCTTGTCACCTTTGACCTTGGTGGTGCGGGTGTCCAGCGGAGTGAGGGTCCCGATCACAGGGCTAAGCATGCACCTGGCCCGGGAGTTGGAGAAGCTGAAGATGGATCCAGGCAGAGCTGGAGCATTTGCAGGCCCGGTTGTTGCCTGACGCCGAGATGAGTGGGCAGGCAAGTGACAACCGGTGTGAGCCACAAAACGGCTGTTGCTCTAATCTCCACCCAGCAACCCTCCCACTAGAACATCTCTCTTGGCCCACCCTACCCAGAAGCACACGGGGAAGGGGAGGACTCTGGGAAATGTAGGTTAACCTCCCCAAGTGGACATCTCACAAAGCCACTCAGAGGGTACTTCAAATCCTGTTTAATCTCCCGCCAGCAGGAGCCGGAGTTCATTCATTCACCAGCCTCTTCAGAAGCAGCACCCCTGCCTGAAGCAAGCATTTGGAGGACGCTCCCGATGCCCCTAGAAAAGCACAATCTAGTCTCATATGAGCAAAGCAAATTTCTTCCAGTTACTGTGATTTGGCCTTAATTCTTCCAGAACAAGAACCTTGTCAGTATTATACTCAAGAGCCTGGCTGCATGACAAGAACCACTGCATTAGCTATTGGCAAGAAATCTCGCCCCTGATGCAAGAGTGGAGGAAGAGGCTTCAGTTCAGACACTACGCAGCAGAAAAAGGTGTCGTGCTAGAAAGGGTTTGGGCATCAGATAACAGCCTTTGGGGAGCCCTGGGACACTACTGGAGAGGTTTCTGAGTGTCTTTTCCAAGTCTGAGATCCAGTGTTGCTGTCCCCTGGAGGTCTCAGCAGACTCCAGTCTTAAGAATTACCTTCTCTTCTTGTACTTGAATAAAAATTGCTTGAGCTCCCATCCCTTGACTTGGGAGAAGCTCAGCATCCTTCTCACCATATCCACAAATTCATCCAGGCTATCATTTTCCCTGGTGGTGTTCAGAGTGTTGTAGACTCAGCCAAAAGACTACATTTCCCAGTTTCTTTTTGCAGATAGGAGTGGCCAATCAGAAGTAAGTAGAAGTCTTTGGGAGGAGATCCTGAAAAGTCTCTTTAAAAGGAGCTGACTCATCAGTGGTGAATGGGCAAATAAGTGACAACCAATGTGAACCAGAAAATGGCTGCTGCTCTAATATCCATCCAGCAACCCTCCCACTAGAATGTCTTTCGTGGCCCACCCTAACTAGAAGCACACAGGGAAGGGGAGGACTCTGGGAAATGTAGGTTAACCTCACCAAGTGGTTAACCCTGCCTTTTTCTTTTGCTCTTGCTTTTTCTCCTGGAATGTGACGTGATGGCTGAGGCTCCTGCAGCCATTTTGTGACCTTGAGGATTAGAGCCACATTCTAAGGATGGCAGAGCAGTAAGTCAGTAGGAGCCTGGTCCCTCATGACATCAAAGAACCCCTTCCCCAGCCTTGGACTACATGCTTCAGAGTTCTGTTATGTGAGAGAGAAATAAATCACCTTGCTTACACCACTGTTGTTTCTGGCTTATGTCTCTTGCAGTCGAATACGGTTTCTGCTTCCAGAATTCTTGCTATGTGAGAGAATAAACTTCCTCTGCGGCAAGCTATATTAGTGTTCACCAATATCCAGTTCCCTCCCTATAAGAAGGTTGTAGCTTCCTGCTCTCTTGAACTCAACTGTAGCCATGTGATTTCCTTTGGCCAATGAAATCTGAGCAGAAATAATAAGTGTCCCTTCCTGGCAGAGGCTACAAGAGTCAGGATGTGTTTCATCTTATTCTCTTTTCTTTCTGCCAATGATAAGCAGGAATATTTCCATAATAGCTTCTCCATCATCTTAGGTCACATCATAGCTCTTGGCTGATCCATGATGGACATGCAGTGTGAGTGAGAAACAAATCTTTGTTGTTGTAAGCCACTTAGATTTTATTCTTTATTACTGTCATATTTAAGCAAAAGTGGGCTGGCTTGATACAGGGAATTAGGGACTGACAAGCTCTTTGACAAGGCTAGTGGCAAAGAAAAGAAAAGAAAAGAAAAGAAAAGAAAAGAAAAGAAAAGAAAAGAAAAGGCTAGTGAAATGGGTTCTAGGTTAAGACTTTGCAGATGATTCCCGAAACATGATTGTAAGGAGAAACTCATTCCTCCTCCTTTACCCTCACACTACTGCCACACTCACAACACTTCTGATACCAGATGTGGGGTTTTTTTCCCACACCAAGCAGTTCTCTGTGACACCAGCTGGATGTCCTACAGTTCAATTCAATTCTGACACTAACCAGAATTAGTGCAGACACCACAGGTTAAGGGCTCAGTCCCACAAGACTGCCCCCCACTTCAGATGCTGATCACTAGCAGGGCCTCAGATCACCCACAACTTGTGTCCAACTTGGTTACCATTGGAGGTTCCCATGACTCCCCCCAAATCTTGGATTCTATTGTTTCCCAGAATAGCTCACAGAACTCAGGGAAACACTTACATTGACCAGTTTATCATATAATAAAGGATGTGATAAAGGATACAGGTAAACGCCCAGATGAAGAAGTTCATAAGGCAAGATCTGGAAGGGTCCTGAGCACAGGAGCCTCTGTCCCCCTGGAGCTGGGGTGCATCACCCTCCTGGTATGTAGATGTGTTCACCAACCTGGAAGTTCTCTGAACCCCATAATTTTGGGATTTTTAGAGAGGTTTCTTCATCGTATAGGCATGGTCAACCATTAACTCAATTTCCAGCCCCCCTCTCCTTCCCGGAAGGTACGGAGTGGGGCTGAAAGTTTCAAGCTTCTATCCGTGGCTTGGTCTTTCTGATGACCAGCCCCCATCCAGGAGCCCACCAGGCATTGCTTCATTAGAACAAAAGACACTCCTATCAGCCAGGAAATTCCAAGGGATTTAGGAGCTCCACATCAGGAACTGCGATCTGAGACCAAATATTAGAATGAAAGCTGCTCCTAATGTAATTTCCTATCGTTTAGGAAATTACAAGGGTTTTAGGGACTGTGTGCCAGGAACTAGAAGCAAAACCAAATATAAATATATAGGTAGATATATATATTTTTTTCTCATTTCACAATGACTAAACTGACCCACCTGGGAGCTTCTCCCTCCACCCCATTCAAGGGGATCCACTGGACATGGCATCTTCAGAATCTTGCAGCTCTATCTCTGATCCAGGGCCTGGAAGTCATCGCAGCCCAGGACATAACTGCCCTTTTGTTTTCCATTTTGTTGTGCTTTGTGTTGAGGTATAATTCACATGTAGTAAAGTACACAAATCTTAAGTGTACAGTTCAGCCAGTTCTGACCAATATATACATTCAATCAATCTGCATCACTGTCAGGGTACAGAACATTTCAATCCTTCAAGAAAGTTCCCTCATGTCCCTTCTCCATCAACCTCTTGCTCTCACAGTAAAGGCAACATAATAGTAGTAGAGGCAACTATTATCCTGACTTCTATCACCATCAATTAGTTTTGCTTATTCCAGAATTTCATATAAGTGGAATTATACAGTGTGTGCTCTCTTGTACCTGGCTCCTTTCACTCGGGATAATGCGTTTGAGATTCATTCATGTTGACGTGTGTACCAGTAATTCTTCTTTTTATTGCTGAGTAGTATTCCATCGCACAAGTATGCCACAGTTTGTATCCACTCACCTATGCTGCTGGATATGTAGATCGTTTCCTGTTCTTCGCTATTACAAATACTGCTGCTATAAACACTTGCGTAGTACAAGTCTTTTCTGGACATCTGGTTTCCTTTCTCTTGGATAGATATGTAAGAATTGAACTGCTGGATCATCTGTTAAGTGTACATTTACCTTTTTAAAGAATTGATAGCTTTCTAAAGTGACTATACTGATTTACACTCCAATTTACAGCAACGTATGAAGGTTCCACTTGCTCCACATCCTCTGCAGCATTAGGTATTGTTAGTCTTTCTAATTTTAGCCATTCTGTGTGGGGTGGTGTCTCATTCTCGTTTTCATTTACTTTTTGCTCATAACTAGTGATGTTGAGCATCTCTTCAGGGGTTTATCGGCCATTTAGATATCCTTTGTGTGTGTGCGTGTGCATAACTGCCTCTTAATGCCCACGAAGCTAGCAACTGGACACGGGAATGGTGCGGTCCCAAACCCATCACCTTGGCAACCCTACTTGTCAGCAGAAAACAGCCCGTTGAGCAGAGGATGATCTCTCTGGCTTTCCAATTTTATACGAGGGCCCCTAATTAGCAGAGTTGAATCTGCATCCAGAACTCCATATCCAGGGCATCTTTGAAAAACAGTAGCAGCTTTCTCATCTCTACCCCATGGGAAGATGGAATGAGGGGGGCGTGGACGCCCAGCACCAGTTCCCCAGTTATGACGAAGTGGGTCAGCACTGCCCTAGTTCTGCCCTGGAGGCCGTCAGGCACGCTTGTCTGTTGGTGATTCCTCAAGTTCAGGCTGTGCTCCAGTGGTGGCGTGCGAAACGGTTTTAGGCCCCAAACAATATTAACTCACATTGAATTGCATCACGAGAGTAAATTGCTTTTTGAATATCTTTTAACCCATCAAATGATATGAGGGAGGAAGACTCTGTTTAGTAAAGAGATGGCTGGCTTTTGTGCTCAGCTCCTGAAAGGTAATCTCTAAGCCCCTGGAATGTCCCACCTGAAAAGAGTGTCTTCTTTATCTGGGGGACTTGGGCCAGCCTAGATAGTTTTTTTTTGTTTGTTTGTTTTTTGCGGTATGCGGGACTCTCACTGCTGTGGCCTCTCCCGTTGCGGAGCACAGGCTCCGGACGCGCAGGCCCAGCCGCCATGGCTCCCGGACTCAGTCGCTCCGCGGCATGTGGGATCCTCCCGGACCAGGGCACGAACCCGTGTCTCCTGCATCGGCAGGCGGACTCTCAACCACTGCGCCACCAGGGAAGCCCTAGATAGTTTTTAACAATGGGATTTATGGTAGGGCCTTTGGGTCACAATATCAGCCCCAGAGGGGCTGGAAAGTAAGGTGACCACGTGGGTGGTCAGTCATGTCTTTGTGACTGAGCTCCAATAAAAACTTTGGACACCAGAGCTTGTGGGAGCTGCCCTGGTTGGCAGTGCTCCACGTGTACTGTCACACACTGTGGCCAGAGTTTAGCACTGTCCACACCTCCACTAGGAGAGGACAACTGGGGGTTTCATGGCTGGAACACTCCTGGACTCTGCCCTATGTGTCTCTTTCCTTGGCTAATTCTAATCTGGTTCCCTTCACTGTCGGGAACTGTAAAACGCTGTATTTCACTGTAATAAACCATAACTGTGAGAATAATGACTTTCAGTGAGTTCTGTGAGTCCTTTTAGTGAATTATCGAACCCAAGGGTGGTCTGGGGCCTCCCAAACCCTGCAGTGTCTTTGGGCAGTAAGGAAACAATCACAGCCCTGACACCTGATGCTCTCCTCCAACAGAGCAGACTCTGGCCTCCAGCTCAGAGCCCTCAGCCAGCAACTCAGTATCCAGCTCAAATGCAGTCTATCTTTCTCCTTGTTTGTCTTCACTGGATTTATCTTGATGGCTATCTTCTATCCATATCAAGCAGTACTAGGTCTCCACATATGATTGCACCTTTTAAAATAAATGTATTTAAGTTAAAAAGGGAGCTGATTTTTTTTTTAACGTGAATAATAATAGTACAGGCAGGATGAAAATACAGCAAAAATTGTGAAGAGCACGCGTGATGATTGAAGTTTGGGAAATACGAGAGACATCTTCTACATCCTCCTGTGGCCATCCAGCCAGGGGGCAAACGTGGCTGCCAGCACTTCCTGTTCTGAGAAAGAACCTTAGTTCCTTCGCTGTGACAACATACATGCTCCCCCTCCCCAGTGCTTTTCAATATTTTTTAAAAGTGAGCTGCCGTATGAAATCTGTTTTATACCGTCATTAGGTTGAGGCCACATGAAATTGCTTTTATAGGTCAAAAAAATTTGAATAGTGACAATTTCATATTTAATTTCTATTTCAATTTAATAGATATAACACATTATACATGCATATATACATATGTGTGTAATATATGATATATATATATATGAATGATATATTCCCTCCTGATTGGTTAGGTATCTGTTCTGATTAGTAGGTGGGGAGTGCCAATCAAAAAATATTTTTAGTATCCCCCCATATGTATATTATATATATATCATGTATGATATATATCACATATAGTATACATATATTATACATAATATATGTCACATACAGACATATACAATATATTGCATAAAATATATGTGTTTGTTTCATCGAATTTATCTTTTTGGCTATCTTCTATTTATAGGAAGCAGTACTGGTTTTCCATATATCATTGTGCCTTTTTGTAGGGGTTTTATTTTGGCCACGCGGTGCAGCACGCAGGATCTTAGTTCCCTAGGCCAGGGATCTAACCTGTGCCCCCTGCAGTGGAAGTGTGGAGTCTTAACCACTGGGCCGCCAGGGAAGGCCCCCTCACTGTGCCTTTTAAAATATATTTATTTAAGTTAAAAAGGGAGTTCTTCTCTTAAAAAAATGAATAATAACAGGTGGGATAAAAATGTGGCAAAAATTGAGAAAAGAATCTATCTACAATGTCATATTATTTGTGATATATTCTGATATTTTCTTTTCTATTTTATTACTTCTTTTTCTTTTTTTTTTTCAATGCTACTCACAGCCCACAGTTACACTGATTTTGTAACCCCGGGAACAGGCTATGACCAGAAGTTTGTGAAACATTGTTATGCAACCGCCTTGAACAGGACCTTGCCTCTTGGCTTGGCATGATGACCCTTGACCCTGAGCAGAGGCTCCCCACCCCAGGCTCTGCACTTCAGAGGGCCTGCTCCCACCTCATCTGGTTGAGTCCCTCCCCACGGGCTGCAGAACTTAAGGGCTTTCAGGAAGTGCCCACAGGAGCCTGTGCCCCTTTCTCAACCACGCTCGGGGGCCCCAGGACCCTGGAATTCCCCACCCAGACGACTCTGAGCCCACTCCAGGGCCTGCATGGCTTTCTTTGTGGGCACAGCCCTAAGACCAAGAGGCAACCAGGGGTGCGGGTGGACCTTGGATGTGCAGGGCGGGGTGTCCACACTCACGTGCTGGAGGGATCCAGAGTGGGAAAAGAGCAGGTCACCGTGGACCTGGGCCCTCCATCTGTGTTTGCCCGGTTACCAGTGCTGCCTCTCAGTGTCAGGGGTGAGCTGGCTTTGGACACCAGGCTCTGCACAAGGACCAGGCCAGGGGTCTCGATCTGCCACGGGTGGAATCCAACACTGGCCCTCCCATTGGCCAGATTCCCCTGTGGCCCGCCCCTGCCCCCACCCTTCCCACCTCACCCAGGCTGGCTTTGTTCACTGTGGCCCCCAGCTTGGCTTTGGAGTCTGTGGCTCCCTCACTTTACTCCCGGGGGCCCCGCCCCAGCCCCTGCTGTTTTCTTCTACTCCCCAGTCAGGAATGATCAGAGACCATGGGGCAAAGACCACAGTGCTTTACTTCTTGTTGGAACAGAATGGATAAACGGGGAGCCAGTCAGCCTTCAGGGAGGGCAGGGCTGGGAGAGTAGGGGGCTTAGGCCACCAGTCCCAGCTCTGGCTCCATCCACGTCCTACCTCTCAGGCTGGGCTTTGTCGACTAGTCTGCAGGTCCTTCGAGGGGAGGGAGGAGGCCAGGCACAGTGAGCCAGCGGGGGCTCAGTCTCGGGGTGCCCGTCGGGTCATCAGCCCCCACTTCCGACGGACTCATCTGTCATGACTCCGGCATAACCGGGGCAGCTGTCTACACTTGCCACCTGTAGGTGAAGGAAATGGTTCGGTCATGAGTTGGAACAATATTGATTATTGTGGTGATCTGGGTGCTGAAGGACGAGCTCCGAGGCAACTCTGAGCAAGTGACAAGAAGCTGACGGGGGAAGAGCTGCTGCGGGGGTCCAGAGGGGGGACCTCCCCCCACCCTTACACAGAGGATCCCTAGCTTGTGTGTCATTCATGTGTTCAGCCAACATTTATCGTGCACCTACTCTGTGCCAGGCAGTGATCTAGGCACTGGGAACAGGGTTGGGAACAAGAATGGATAAAATCCCTGCCCTAGGAGAGCTTTCTAGTGGGGGAGACTGACAATGAGAAAAAGAACTAAGTCAAGTGCACGTGCAGTGATGTGTCAGACAGTGATGCATGCTATGAAGAAAAATAAAACGAGGAAGGATGCAGGGAGACCCAGGAGCTGAGGGCATCCTCATGGCAGTGACTAGAGGGGCCTCAATGAGGAGGTGAGGGGGGAGCCACATGGACATCTGGAGGAAGGGTGTTCCAGGCATAAGGAACAGTCAATGCAAAGGCCCTGAGGCAGAAGTAGACAGGTGGGGTTAAGGGAGAGCAGGAAGGCCAGGGGGCTGGGCCAAAGCAAATGAGGGGGATTTTAGAAAACAAAGGGGACTTCAGAAAACAGCCCTCTCCCATCTCTTGGCTGCCACCCTTAACCTACACCTCCCTGTCCCTCTGGACTCACCTCCTACCCCTCTCCCGCTCACACTGCCCCAGCCACCCTAGCCTCTTCCCGTGGTTATTGCAACACGCTAAGCTCATTCCTGCGTCTGGGGCTTTGCACTTGCTGCTCCCTCTATCTGTTTTTAAAATCATCTTTCTTATCAGAATCCATTCTGATTTAACCTCTTTAGAGGGAGTGCCTCTCCCCATCCTTTTCAATCCATCTTTATTTTCCTCCTGGTAATTCTCTTTTTCTGTATCTCTGCTCCACTCTGTTCATTAATGTGTTGAGCTGTTTATTGTCATCCCCCCACCAGCTGTGAGTTCTCTGAGGGTGGGGACCGGGGCCCCCAGCAGCACAGCACAGGCTGGGCACAGAGTAGGTGCTCACAAATGTCACTGGAACCGTTTATGGCCCCAGAGCTAACATTTAGGCTCTGCCCTCACACAGACCTGGGCCCAGTCATTCCCTGATTTTTATGTGCTGTGTGACCTTGGACAAACTTCTCGACTCTCTGAGCCTCACTTTTCCCACAGGGGAGAGAACAGGGTCTGGCACTAAGTCAGGATCTATAAGCACAGGTTGAACAACTGAGGCAACAGTGCTTGACTCCCTCATTCAACAGGATCACACACGCATCAGCGATCTCTTTTTAATTCTATCCGTGTTCCGTCTCCCACCTTAAGGCAAAAAGCTGAGGCTGTGCCCATTTTCCTGATGAGGAAGTTGGACAAGAGAGGTCACTCATAAAACTTGTCATGGGTTGTACAGCTTAACTGAGAGCTTGCAAACTGGTTGCCCTTGTGTTTTACTTAATCTGTAACATTTTTTAAACTTCTTAAAAAATTAGTTTCTCCACTTGTTAATCTCCCTTTGCCCCCCTTCCCCGCTCCACACTGGGCCCTGGGAGGATGACTTGAGAGGCTGCAGCCCACAGGCCCTGGAGGGTGAGAGGAGGGCAGGAGGAGAGAGAGGCTGCGGTATCTGATCCCCTCGACCCCTGCCCTGCTCCCTCCCGGTGGGCGTACCAGGAGGCATGGCTGGAAACCTCTCTCTGAAGCCACAGTTCCTGCCTGGGGCCCCCTCCTCCACTTCCATCTCTCATCAGGCCCTGGCGCAGCCATTACCTCTCCTCACTCATGCAGCCCGGGGCCATCAAAGCTTCCCGCTATTGCTAATCCTGGGGAGCTGCACCATCGCATTCCCCTGCCACTGCCATGTGAACAAGCGCAGGCTAGCCTGCTGGAGGAGAAGACCACCAGGTGAAGCACTGAGGTGCCCATAGAAGCAGAGCTCCCTGCTGACCCGCGGCTGACCTCAGACGCGTGAATAAATCCAGCTGCAACCAGAAGAACCGTCCAGCTGAGCCCAGCCTAAGTTTCCAAATTGCAGAATTGAGAACTCAGTAAATGGTTATCATCTTAAGCCACTGAACTCTGGGGAGGCTTACATGGATATGCCTCCTTTAAAACAACCTTGCTCAGGGGCCTTCAAGAACCTACCCTCCATCAGAGTCCAAGCCAAGGCCTCCTCCCCCCCAGTCCTGATGCCCCTCGTGCCCAACCCCCGTTCTCACTGGTGAGGATGACGATGCCGGTGATGAACAGCACAGCTGCCACCAACAGCCCCCGTTTCCGGAGGGTGTCCTCGTCTGCAGAGAGAGAAATGGAGGCGTGTGGCGAGAGGAGGCCTGCACCCTCCTCTCCCCACAGCCTCCCATGGGTAACTTACCATAGGAGAAGGGGTCGTCCTCGCTTGAACCTGGAGGGGACAGAAGGGAGCAAAGATTTGCGGTGTGAATCGGTGAGTGAGAGTCAGAGTCAGAGAGGAGACACCTGGGTCTCAGCCTGGGTGCACTTAGAGCAAAACTGAAGTCCTTACTCAGCACACAGTCTGGTTCCCATCACCTCTAACCTTTTCTCCTCACTTGCCCCCCTCACTCACTGTGCTCCACCCCTCCCCCCCCCCCGCTGGTGACCATGCAGACCCTTTCTCACCCCAGGGCCTTTGCACTGGCTGCTCCTGCTGCCTGAAGCTCCCTTCCCAGATGTCCACATGGCTCCCCCCCAGCTCCTTCTCAGTGAGGTCTCCCTGGCCCTTTACAGAAAATACTCTCCAGTCATTCTCTCACCCTAACCCTCCTTCATTTTTCTTTTTTTTCCTTTTTATCTTCATTTTTCTTGATAGCAGCTTAAAACCACCTGATATATAGTTATTATGATTCTTATTTATTGTCTCTCTCTCCCCATGAAAACATTTCCTTCATTAGGGAAGAGATTTTCGTCTGTCTCATTCACTGCTGTACCCCTGGCACCTAGAGCAGTGCCCAGCACACAATAAATGCTCATTGAATATTGCTTGAATGAATGAATGAATTCTCTATATGACCTGTGGGTGTATCATTTCCATCTGTTCACTGGGGTTGGCTGGACAGGAAGTGGAAGATAAGACCGGGAGGGGAAGAATCAAGGTGCCCCTACAAACCGAGCTCCCTGTTGACCCCAACCTGATCTCCAATGCACAAGTGAGTCCAGCTGAGACCAGCGAAGCACCCAGCCAAGCCCAGACTAAACTTCTAAACTGCGGACTTGAGAGCTACATAAATGGTTGTCTTTTTTTTTTTTTTTTTTTTTTTGGTTGCGTCCGGTCTTAGTTGCGGCATGTGGGATCTTCATTGTGGCATGCAGGCTCTTTTAGTTGCGACACGTGGGCTCTTTTAGTTGAGGCATATGGGAACTAGTTCCCTGAGCAGGGATTGAACCGGGCCCCCTGCGTTGGGAGCACAAAGTCTTAACCCCTGGCCCACCAGGCAAGTCCCTAAATGATTGTCATTATAAGCCATTGGGTTTTTGGGTCGTAGGCATGCAGCACTCACTTATGCATTCATTCATCTATTCAGACATTTATTGTGTGTCTACCCTGTACCCACCCACAAGAACACCAGCCCTGAAGTCAGGTATTCGCCTGACACCTGTTTACTGAGCACTATTCTGTGCTGGGCAGTACTGAGGCACTAAAAACACACAGTGAGTAGGAAATAGCCTGTGTCCAGTCTGGGAAGCGAATTACTGACCAGTTTGCCTGAGGGCGGGGTCCCTCCTGACGTTTTTGCGTGGGAGTTGGGTCTTGGAGGGCGTGGGGCCTTGAGTGGGATCAGCAGAGAGAGTGGCCAGAAGATGGTGGAGGGCAGGAGTGAGCCGTGGAGGGAAACAAGAGACAACTGAATGTCTGCGTCCAGGAGAAGCCCCTCTCCCACGCCTACCTTCGGGGCGCAGGCCAGGTATCCCCGCCTCCCACCCACAGAGGCAGCCAGGAGCGGCAGATATGGAAATACTGCAATAAGCCTGCACCCCCTGATTAGGACCAACAGCTCTGACTCCCGAGGAACCCCTGGCTCCTCTCCTAGGACCTCCCGGACCACCCCATGATCAGGAATAAAGGGTCACATCTGGCAGAGCCAGACAGGGGCCTCCAGAACCCTGACCCAGTTACAGAGCCTGGAGATACTTGTTAGAAAACATGTTGAATTTTGCCTCTGCTCCCAGACCAAAAACACCAGAGGGTTCCTCTCTTTAAAAAAAAAAAAAAAAAAAAATCAGGGGCTTCCCTGGTGGCGCAGTGGTTGAGAATCCGCCTGCCGATGCAGGAGACACGGGTTCGTGCCCCGGTCCGGGAAGATCCCACATGCCGCGGAGCAACTAAGCCCGTGAGCCATGGCCGCTAGGCCTGTGCGTCCGGAGCCTGTGCTCCGCAACGGGAGAGGCCACAACAGTGAGAGGCCCGCATACCGCAAAAAAAAAAAAAAAAAAAAATCAATACCCAAGGAAAGACCTGCCCCTCTGGCACTGAGAAATGTCCTCAGTGAGATGGTCACCCCTGACTGATGCCCCGGTGTGAAGCCAGCAAGCAGAGAAGCAGCCTCAGCACCTCGTTTCCTAAATATGAACCGACAGCCAAGGATTACAAGATGTTCGGGAAACCGTTTGCCAAGAAGAGGGATAAGCCAGATCAAGGGTAAAGATGGAGGGACCACAGGAAATGTAATAAAAGGACAGCCTCAGTGGTATGTGGAGCTCATGCCTCCCCCCACCCCGCCCTCACCCCAGCCACCCCGGTGTGTGGGAACCTGGGCTCAAATTCTGGTTCTGCCACTTTGCGCTGTGTGGCCTAGGGCCAGCCAAGTAACCTCTCTGGGCCTCAGGTCCCTTCCCTGTAAAATGGGGTACCAACAGCTCCTACCGCGTAAGGTAGTGGTCAGCAGTGAACGAGTGACTACGTGAAAGCTTAGCACAGTGTCCCGCATGGAGCAAACCCTCAGCACGTTGTTGCTATTGTCTACTTGGCTCTCACTCCTCCCTTCTTCTGGCAACAGTCCCTGTTGGGACTGGGGGGGAATGTTCCTGCTTCCCCAGACCATCTGGGTCTCCTATTGTAACCCAGCCACAAGGGAGAGCATGTGACCAGTCTCACCTTTCCCTACCTTTCAAATTCCAAGTAGGGCTTTTGAGTGGACACTAGGTGACGGAAGTTCTGAGCTGGCCATCTCCTTGCCAGGTGAAAAACAAGCTCCAGTGCAAGAGAGACAAAGAGGAAGAAGGGAGAGAGGCGGCTCTGGGGGCGCTGGGCTCAGCGGTGCCTTTTACCACTTGGCTCCCTGACCCCCCTCGACCCACTTGAATTTCCATCACGTATAACCAGGAACATGGAATACCACATAGGGTAACCCAGGTCAGCAAGGACTCAGAGTAAGTGAATCCGGAGATGTGAAGATGTTTTCTCATTTGGAAAATGTGGAAACAGCTGCTACACCCCCAAACCCCACTGTTGTACAAAATTTTAAAAGCTCCCTTCCCCAAGACACCGTATTTCCATCTGTTGTAAAATTGTTTTAATAGACAGATTCTTTCAGAATGAGATGCTTTACTGCCATCACTGGGAAGTTGTAACAATGATAAAAATATCTGCAAGGAGAATGGTGTGACCTTCTAGGTAGTGCTCTTGTGCAGTGCGCAGTCTGAGCAACCGTGCATGCAACTCAGCCTGGGAGTGGCCTAATCTATAGTACTTTCCAGTGGGGGCTGCTTCTCAAATATGGATCATCACACAGGCATTAGAGACCTCCTGTTACCTTTATTTCTGCTCATCCCCCTTTCCCACGCCTCTGGTAACATTAACTCACTTGTCCTGAGGGGAGCCACCTCTTCCCTGACTCTTGGTCTAATGCAGATCAGACATGGGGCACAGACTCAGCGCCTGACCAGTCAGAGCTGTTCACTTCCCAGGCTCCCATTGGTCAGACATGGGCACATAACCGCAGCTGGGCCAATGAGAGTCAACTCTAGGCCTTTCAGCGAGAGAGGCACTCTAGCTGCTGAGTTTGTAGCCTAAACTTAGAGCTACGGGACCACCTTTGTCACTAAGAGGGGAAAAGCCGCTTGAGAATGAAGACAACAGAGCTGAGAGAGGAAGCAAGTCAGTCGTGATGACAGTGCTTGAGCTCTTTGACCCAGCTGTGCCTGAAATTGGTGCCTCTGGACTTCACAGAGCATATATCACTAATACATCTTTTTTTTTTTTTTTCCAGCTGGGTTTTCTGAGTTTTGCAACTGAACTGCTCCTGCTCTAACATTAAGAAGATCTACACCAAGGAAACACCTACAGGTACATTTCCCGCACCAACCCTTCGAAGGGATCTGAATAAAGAGGGTTCCTGAGTCTACCAAGTTTGGAAAACGCTGCAAACTAGATGCTCCCTCTTGGGATGCCTGCTACAAACAAGCTTTATTACAACTCCGAGACGTCCCGCCAGATAGAAGCGTGTTTAACTTTAAACTCAAGAGTTTCCCAAATACCTTTGACTGCAAACCAAGAAAAATTTTTTGAAAAATGTATTAATTCCCCAAACGGGTGCTCTGAGAAACGTACTCAGGGAAATGGCGACCTAGATGGAGAATTAAACACAACTCATATGTTGCTGTTCTAGTCCCAGGCTCTACCTTGCGTCCTGCTCTTGTCTGTCCCCGGACCTGTTCTTAGAAGGACATCCATTTCCGTCGGTTGCTGGGTGTGGATCTCCATCTGGCTCGGGGTTGCTTCTACTCAGGTCGGAAGGGAAAGGAGGGGAGGGTGAGAAAGAAGCGAATCAGGGACCTGCAGAAAACAGCAAGGGACCCTCTCCCCTCCTCAAGTTGGCAAAAATCAAAGACATCCATGTACAAGTGCTGCTGTGGGGATGAGAGAGGAGGACTCTCTCACACGCCGCTGGTGGCAGGGCAAATCAGTGTGCCTTTGCCCCACCGTGTCGTGGGTAAACTTTAGAATCAGGTTCCTGGACCCTCATCCTAGCCGTGTCATTGACTTTCGGTGACACCTTGGGTGAGTTACTCTGAGCCTCCTGTAAAGCGAAGATAATGCTCATTTCTATCTCAGAGGGTTTGTGTGAGGATTGAGTAAGTGAATGCGGGTGAAGTATTTAGGACCATGACCGGCACTTAAGTTGTGCTATAAGTGCTCAAGGAGGAGGGGACAGGCTTGCTCATTGTGGCAATGAGCTAGCAACTGGAAGAACTGGAAGCAACCAGGATGCTCATCAAGATGGGCATGGCTTCACCAGCTGTGCACCGGCACCCTGCAGAACGCCACGCAGTGAAAAAGACCATCATGGATGCTTCTATAGGACTGTGCGAAGAGCTTCCAAACACATTATTGCATGGGGGAAAAAAAGCAAGTTGCTGGGGCTTCCCTGGTGGCGCAGTGGTTGAGAATCCGCCTGCCGATGCAGGGGACACGGGTTCGTGCCCCGGTCCGGGAAGATCCCACATGCCGCGGAGCGGCTGAGCCCGTGAGCCATGGCCGCTGAGCCTGCACATCCGGAGCCTGTGCTCCACAAAGGGAGAGGCCACAGCAGTGAGAGGCCCACGTACCACCAAAAAAAAAAAAAAAAAAAAAGCAAGTTGCTGAACAACAGTCATACAATATCCTTAAGCTCCCACAACGACACCTCCCAGTTAGTATATTTTCCCCAGTTAATACACATGTGATACAGTATCATTGGGGAACTATTCCCAATATAACACTAACGGTGGGGACCTCTCAGAGAGGGAGGAGAGAATGAAAATGGGGAGTGGATGAAGGGATTTCATCTTGCCTGCAGTGTTCCTTTTATTTCCAAGGAGAACGTGTCTATGTACCACTAAACATTAATGGACAAAATTGGTGAACATTTTTTGAATGATGTTATATTCCAAGAAAGAGTTAAGAAATGATTTGAAAATTCAAAAAAGGAAAAAGATAAAGAGATAAAAGGAAGCAAATGAAGGGGTTGGCATACAGGGAGTTTCTGGGGTGTCTGCAAAGCTCTACCCCTTGACCTGGGTGATGGCTACATGGGTTCAGCTTAGAGTAATTTAAGTTGTACACTTATGGTTTTTGTATTTTTCTATAGGCATGTTATTTTTCATGATTTCAAACAACTTTCACAAGAAGGGAATGGAGTTAGCTGGCTGTCCCACGACCAAGTAAACCAGGGGATTCAGCACTGGGGGACTGAAATGGGTAATCAAGGACCCCGAGTGTCAGAGGAAGAGGGGCAACAATGTCTGTCCCAGGCCCCCCTCCCCACCCTCTGTCCCTGCCCAACTCATTACCAGCCTGCAGAGTTGAAGTCTGAGGAGTGGGCTGGAGCTCTGGGTGGACGGTGTCTGGAGTCCGGAAACAGGAAGAGAAAAGAGAGAAGATGCAGAGAAGGTGCATGGATGAAGGTACAGGGGGATTTCCATAGCAACTCAAATTTGATGTCATGGAAACGAATTAATCCAGCCATTTGCTAACTGCCCAAATGGGATGCCAGTATCTCCCTGGCCTCAGGCCCTCCCCTCCCACAGATGCCTTTTCCCCTACTCAGCACCCACCCACCTCTGGTAAGTGCCCCCTGAACTTCCTTTGGGGAACCATCCTTCCCTGACTGTCAGCCCACTTGGCTCAATGGGCCTGGCACCAGCCCTGTTGGAAGTTAAACATGAGACCCGGGTCTGGCCACTCAGTTTTCTATGCCTGTGGCCACAGTGATCAGCTCACAGGTGGGTGTGTGACTTGAGCCTGGTCGATGACACTCAGTTCTGGGGCATTTGCTGGATTGGGGAAGGGGAAATTCTCTTTCCTCGGGATTCTTAGCAGGTAGGATAGAAGCTCCAGGTCTCTGTGGGCCATCTTTGCTCCGTAAAATCAGAATCTGCCTGAAAATGAAGCCATCACAGAGAAAACAGAACCAGGAGATGGAGACAGGTTCCTGATAGCATAACTTGAGCCTAGATGGAGCCATGCCTGAAGGTTTATCCCTGGACTTTTCAGTTACACAAATCCAAACAATCCCGTTTGGTCCAAGTTTGAGATTTTTGTTGCCATTGTTATTTGCAATGACAGGATCTTGACAGACCTGTCCCTCTTTCCTCACCTGGGGCTGGAGTCAGGACATGAACCTTCTCAGTGACTGGGTCTGCTAGAGTAATGGATGTGGCCTCCTCCAATGTCTGTCCTGGGAAATCAAGGGTGAGAAGTCAGGGAGGAGCCTCTGGTCCCCCTTCTCTCACCGAAAACCCTACCCTGCCCTCCCTCCTGAAACTTTGGGGGATAACCAGGAAGTCCTGCCTGCTGGTGGAACAGCAGACAGATGTGTGATTGATCAACTTTGGTGGAAGTGTTTTAAGAAATGCTAATGCCCCAGCACCCTACCTGCAGCTGCCTCTCCCTACCTATCCTTGTGGGATGACAGAGGCAGTTTAGCCTAGGAGCCCAGGTGCTAGACTCAGCCAGGGCCCTGATCTCAAAATCTGTTCCTAATAACTTCCTTGCTGTGTGTCCTGGAGCAAGTGAAACCCCTCTCTGAGCCTCGGCTGCCTCATCTGCAAAGTGGGGATAATACTTGAATCTACTACTCAGGACTGTAGAGAGGGTGAAATGAGATGGAGGTGGGAACGGTCTCCCCCACTGCTTAACATGCAGTCAGTGCTGGATAGAGCCACTGCCCCCAAACCCGGCCCAGCCTCCATGCTCCCCCTCCTGGACCATCACACAGCCTCCTCTCTGGTCTCCCTGCTCCCATCCCGCCCCTGCAGTCTGCTCCCCACACACAGCCAGAGGGAGCCTGTGAACCCCTGAGTCAGACTAGGGCCCTCCTCTGGCTGCATCTCACTCCTAGTAAGAGCCACAGTCCTTACCTGGCCCATAAGTCCCCCCTCCACCTGGTCCCCTGTCACCTCTCTGACCTCTCCTCTTACCACCCTGCCCCTTCCCACCCTAACCCTAACCTTAACCCTAGCCCGAACCCGAATCCGAACCCGAACCCGAACCCGAACCCGAACCCTGGCCTGCCTTCTGTCACTTACACTCTCCAGACAGCACTGGTTCCTTACATACCTGCTTGGCTTGTCCCCTCCTCTCCTTCAAGTGTCTGCCCAAATCTCACCTTCTGGTGAGGTCTTACCTGATCACCCTATTTAAACAATCCTCATTTCTCTCCTCTGTTTTTCTCTATAGCACTTTCCACCTTCTAGCATACTATATAATTTACTGGTGTGTCAGTTACTGTCTGTCTTTCCAACTAGAATGTGAACTCCTATTTTATGCAATTGCTGTTTCCCCAGTGCCTAGAATAGGATGTGTTCAGTGAACGCTTGTTGAATGACTGAATGAACACAGGAAAACCATTTTATCAAAGAGAAATGGGGCAGCTTCAGTGCAGAGTTTGCTCTGGGTTCCAGGGTTGTAGGCCAGCCCCTCCGCTCACTAGCCTCTGGCACAGGGCACTTTCCTTCACTGAGCCTCAGTTTCCTCATCTGTAAAATGGTCATGACAACAGCATCATAGAGTTGAGCTGAAGCTGAAACAAGCACCTGTCATGTAGAAAGCACCTGCAAAGGCCCACCACAGGTACTGCCTTCAGAAAACACTTCTCAGGCAAGGGTGAGACATCTCCAACTCCTGGACTGGCCCCAGCTCACCTTTTTCCCTAATCATATATCACCCGGGGATCCAAGGGAGCCGCTCTGCTGTGAGTCCGGTGTTCCTGGCTGCCAAGTAGGAAACCGACACCCATCTCCCCGCCAAATCAAACTCCATGAGTCCTTCTTGGAGGTGAAATGGAGGATGCTCAGCAGGACAGGCCCTGGCCAGACTCGTTGGAAGCAGCCACCCAGGTCTGAGGTATCTAAACAGGGTGTAACCTTGGCCCCCTTATTGGGGCCCCCACTTCCTGGTGCCAGCTCAAGAGGGGACTGAGGACACAGGACAGAGCATCCAAATTCACCAGCCGCCCACCCAGCACCACGTGCGCTCCAAGTGGGGCTGGAGGCTCTGCAGCAGGGTGGAGTCAAGGGCTGGGCCTTACCTCTGGTGGGGAGAATCAGGCCAACGAAGACCAGGAGACACAGGCGAGCACAGGGCGACATCTATAGAGCAAGCCGGAGCTGGGGTCAGCCATGATGTCAGTGAGGCAGGCCCAGGGCAACCCCTGGGGACCCTGCAGCCCCCTTCCTTACCCTGAGCAGGCACCTCTGGCTTCAGAGACCCCTGCCAGGGTCTTTGGCTGCGGGAAGGAGGCCCAGGGGGAGGGTCTCAGAAGTGGGGATCGCCAGCAGTCACTCCCTCTTTCCCTCTGCAGGTCCCCAAAGAAAACAAGAAGCATCAGACTACACCAGGCTTCAAGTAGCAGCCACCGCACAGGGCTGAGGCAGAGAAGCACGCAGGGGTTAGCCAGGACTGACTGTGTAGGGCAAAGGGGAGGGATCTGGGGCACTGGAGTAGATCTGAGACCTCGGTCCCTCCCTCTGGGGAAGTCCTCAGAGCAGAGGAGTCAGCTCGGAGGGGGAAAGAGGAAGAGTGAGTAATGTGCTCCTGATCTCAGAGGAAAAAGTGAGTTGGTGTTCGGGGCCTCCCTGCAGGGACAATAGAGCAGGATGCTGGGCAGATCTGGGGGGGTGAGAGGGATGGAGGCGAGCTGGGGAGACTGAGGCAGGAGAGGAGCGGTGCCGCACATGGTGGTACTGAAGAGCAGGAGAGACGGTGAGCATGAATGGGGGGGGCGGAGAGGCACCAAGAAGATCGCTCTCTACCCACCTGAGCCCGGCCCCTGGGCAGAGGGAAGCGGATGGAGGAGGATCGGAGGACAGACTCACGTCAGAGCTGGGGGTCCCGAGCCGGCAGAGCCGGCAGCCTCGTGCGGAGAGGGCAGCTGCGGTGGCGGAGTCCAGGCGGAGGGTGTGGCCAGGGGAGCGCTGGCGGGCGGGGACCGAGACGGGCTCAGTCATTTCCTCTTGGGTTTCCTGGCTTCAGAGCCCGGGGTGGGAGCAGGAGGGGGAGATGTTGAGGGCCATGGGGGGGCTGGGGTGAGAGGCTGGGCAGAGGCCTCCACCCACCCGGCCTAGGGGAGGGCGGGGGGTGGGGAACAGCGGGGCGGGCAGGTCTGGGCGGGGTGGGGCTCCTGTGGGGAGGGAGGGGGAGCGGGGGAGGGGTCTACTCTGGGGTCTCGGGGATAAGAAGGGAAGGGGCAGCTGGGGGCGGCGGCGCTGAGGGAGGAGAGGGGAGCTTGAGGGGCTCTGAGAGAGAAGGCGGCCACAGTGGCACTGCGGGAGGAGAAGGAGAGGAAGGGGGAGAATCTGGGGATGGGGGAGAGAGCCCCCCAGGTTCAGCTTTGTCCCCTCCCCCGTTTTGTCCCCACAGATGAGAACACACAGACAGAACAGGGGGAAAAACCAAATGCACATTTATTAAGCTCAAGACATAGACGCTGAGGGTTCGGGGGGCAGGGAGGTGCCAGGGAGTAGCACACAGGGATTGTGGGGGGCTGAGGGTGGACTCCCGGGACCCCAGAAGCTGGAGGCCTGAGTC
Source organism: Kogia breviceps (assembly GCF_026419965.1). NCBI lineage: Eukaryota > Metazoa > Chordata > Mammalia > Artiodactyla > Physeteridae > Kogia > Kogia breviceps. Next base: position 15,117,885 of record NC_081327.1, read on the forward strand.
CCTGGGTCTGGGATGCAGACAGGCTCTTTGGGGGGTCGTAATTGCCAAGGCCTGGGGAGGTGCAGCGGCTCCAGCCTTGGAGTAGGTGGGACGGCTCATTCAGGGGAGCGCTCCCTGGGCAAGGCTGGGGTCCCCACCGCCTCCACCCGGTCCTCAGGCTCCCGCACTCAGGCAGGGACAGTAGTGGAGGTGCCCAGGGCTGGTCTACACGCCGCCACCTCCAGGGGCTGGGGTGAGAGGGAGTGAGAGAGAGAGAGAGAGCCAGAGAGCGTTAGTGGGCAGCAAGAGGGGTGGAGGCAGCCCCCCCGCCACACACTGCCAGGGCCCCTTCATGGAAGACAGATCTCCAGACTGTCACCCTAGAGCTAGCCCTGGGAAGTCGTCTTGCCTCCCTGCACCCTATTATCTGGTCCACAGAGGGACACCTTTGGGGCTTTTGTCCTGTCCCACAGGACACTGTCATGAGAGGAACACATCTGTGATGAGGCCGAAGACCCTTGGCCCAGCCTGGGCTTTTCTGGGGTGTCCCCCCCACCAGAAAAGGAGTCTCCATCCCTCTCCCATGCTCCCAACATCCTCCTATACCCCCACTCCTTTCCAACACACCATCTCTGGAACATTTGGATACAACAGGAATTCCCGTGTCTCCCACCCACTTGGGCCCATCGTTCAACTGGAATGGGTCAGAATTCTGTACATATTCTTAGACTGTGGCCAGGTACCCAGGCCAACCGTACCCCCCCACACCCCGCGTCATCCACAAAGTGACCCATTGATGTTCTTAAATCTCATTAAATAAACGTGAAACTAAACACATGACATTCCACATCAAATCCTCCAAATATGCAGTACCCCAAGGCCCATTTTTTTAGTTCTAAAAACTTTATAAGAGGCAGAGAGATTCCCATCTCTGATTTTTTAGAAGTCACTGGAAAGGACACAGTTCCACTAAGAACAGGTCGAGATATTTTTTACATAATTAAAATTAACACCCCCGAGGAGTCACAATCTTTCATCTACATGCTTATCCCCCCTCCTACCTCCTACATCTACCCACCTGCACTCACTCTCCCCCTCCTCCCCCCCTCCCCCTCCTCCCTTCACCCGCCCCACATTCCACCCTCCTCCTCCATTCTCCACCCCTTCTAACGACTCCTTCCCCCTCTTCCTCTGTCCCCTCCTATACTCCCCTCCTGCACCCTCCACCTCCGCTTACACCCCCATCCTCTTCACTCTTTATCCTGTACTTTCCATCCTCACACTCCTCATATTCTCTCCTACATTCTCTCTTTGCCAATATCAATTTTGAAAACCTGTATTCTATATGTCTCTCCTTTTGTCTTTTGATCCAATTATTCACAAGCCTGCCTTCCTGCCTTCCTTCCTCCCTCTTTCTCAGTCATTTCATCCTAGATCTTCCCAACCGACAGTAAGGTCTGGAAAACATTCTGTCTTCCTGCCTTCTCTAGCGCTCAACTCTGCCTTCACTCTGACTGCCAGCATCCTTTTCCCATGTGGACCCCTCTCTCCACAGGCTGTGGCTTTCTCATCGGGGGAATTAGTTCATCCTTGCTTTTATGAGATTAGGTACTTGTTTCTGGGCAGTTTCAAGGACTCTTTAGGACATTTCACATCCCGCTAACTTCATGTTTTAATATGTTTGATCTGCAGGGTCTCAGCTCCATCGCTGGTGGCCCCATTCTTAGGGACATCCAGGGCAGTTTCCCCTCTGACTGCCCTCCCTGCTCCCACCCATCTTCCCAGAACCACACCCTTTCACACCCTCACCTGAGGAGGGAAGCTCCGACTTACAGGATTTGCACGTTGGGCTGTGGAAGCAAAGATGAGAGAGAAAAGCATAAAGAGGCTCAATTGCGCAGGCTTTCTGGGAAACACCTGGCAGGCCCCGGGGGCCCTTTTGTTTGGCAGCACCCCTGCGCCCCAGGCTGCTCCCACCCCTCCCCGTCTCTCCCCACTGCTGCCGGACCTCTCAGACCTGGAGTCCGCCTTCCTGCACTTCACCTTCTTGCCTGTTAGGACAGAGACAGAACAGAACAAGGAGACAGGACATAAGGGTCTGGACAAAAGCCAGCAGGGGAACTGTAGGTGCCCAGGGCTTTGGAGCCCAAGAAGGGGTCACACTTACTGATGACGATGAGGATGCCCAGCAGGAACAATATGGTAGCCAGAGTCATGCCCACGGTCTGGACAGTGTCATAGTCTAGGGAAGATATTGGAGGACATCAAAGTGGGGGTAGCACCTCAGCTCACCTGGAGCCTTGGCCTGGGTTCAAGGCTACAGGCTCCTCCGGTGGGTCAACGTGAGGATCAAGTGCATGGCCTTGGGCATTGGGCGCTCCCCTTAACCTCTCCTCTTTACCCTTCTCTGGATTCTTTGGCCATAGATATAGATATAGATATGACCTTCCTCTATTGCATATATATATATATATATATATATATGTGTATATATATATATATATATATATGTATATTTCTCAGCAAACAACCTTCTCTGTGGTCTCTCTGTCACCCATCCCCCTACTCAACCCTCCAGCCATAGGGATCCTGTTCACACCTGAGCCTAATCAGGGTCTTCCTGAGTTCAGAGCACACCACTCCACCCCCTCCAACTTCCACTGCATTGCAAGGAAAAGCCAAAGTCCTCCCCACAGCCCATGAGGCCCTGTACCATCTAGTTCCTATCCCTTCTCAGAGCTCATCCCACTCCACTCTCCTCCTCAATCCCCTACTCCAAGCACACCAGTCTCCCTGTAGTTCCTGGAGCCTATCAGGCATGGTCCTACCTCAGGGCTTTTGCACTTGCTGGGCCCTCTACCTGAAAGCTCCTCCCCCAAATAGCCCTCCCTTACCAACTTCTGGGCTTTATTCAAATGTTAGTGACACATTCTCTGGCTGTCTCATTTAGAATTTTCCGTGCTCGCCTCAACATTTCCTAATCTCATTCTTTCTTTTATTTTCCTTCATCAGAATTATTCTTGTCTAGTATGCTGTAGTAAACATTTATCAAAATATTAATTTATCAAGCATCCACTCCCTACCAGCAGCAGCCCAGGCCCCTGCCCTCAGGGAGTTGTCGTTCATATTGTGATAAACAAAAGAAAACCAAAAAACTCAGTCATGTGACCATGGCTAGATGTGGGTATAGCCCCTCTTGCTGGGGAGTCAGGAGGGCCTCTCCTAGTAGACAGTCATTATTTGATCTGAGGCCTGAAGAAGAAAAAGGAGCTGTGTGGAGAGCTAGAGGAAGAGTATTCTGGCAGAGGGAACAGTAAGTGTGCAAAGGCCCTGAGGCAGGAAGGAACTTGGCATATGGAGAAGCGGTATGAGTGAGCAATGGGAGAGGGCAGGAGGGTATTTAGAGGGGGAACTGGGGTCAGTTCTGCTAGACCTAGAGTAACTTTTTGAGCTTCAGTGCTGTGGGGAAGATTTAATGATATCATCCGAGTAACTCTTTCCCACAGTCCTTATAGGTAGGAACCATTACTATTCTTTATTTACAGAAGGGCCCAGAGAGGCAAAATTCCTTGCTCAAGGCCACACAGCTAGTGAGTGGATAAGCCAGGATTCAAATCCTGACAGCCTGGTGTCAGAGTTGTTTGCTTCTCTGATGATCCCAGTGCACCAGCCCAGAGTGCTGGTGAAGCCTGAAGAGGGTCCATCGAGTGTATCCCCTCCCCAAGTCTGACTCGACCCTCCATGAGCCCAGCTGATGTGAATTATATCCACATGGTCACATGGCCAGTGGGCCAGCACGTAGCATGTAGCCACAGCTGAAGCCACTTCAGCAGCGACCCATGGGGATCTACAGCCACCCCTCCATCCAGCCCCGGGGTACCCTCATCACAGAATCTGCCACTCACCGTAGTAAAATGGGTCAGGTTCCTGAGGAACTGTGGCAAGAAGGCAGAGGAAGAAAGAGAGGGGGGAAAAAAATTTCAACAATGAGCTTCTTAACATTTTTGAGGGTCCTGATGGGGCCACTGGTCCAGTGGTTTCTGTGTAGAAATCAGATAATGAGACCTCTTGCTCTGGATGATGTAGCCTCATGGCCAGACACAAAGCTTAAAGAGAGGAGCATAGGCTGGATTCCAGCCCCCACTCATTCCATTGGTCGATATCTTCCCTTGTACAGTGTACAACCTACCTAACCATACGTGGCGGTCCTGGTCCTAGACCCCTGTGGAGGTCTAATGCAAGCATGGACTCATTTCCAGAAATACACATGTATACTTCCATTTGCATACGATGCTGAGACTCCCATCCCACTGCTGAGTGGACTGCTGAGCGTATCGGCTTCCCCTGAACACTCCCTGAAACTTCTCAGCCATCTGAGAGCTCCAAAAGGCAGGCACTGTGGCTACTGCTCTCATCCACTTGCTCCTGCCACCAAATCCGGCAGAGCAGAGCTGTCTAAAATTTTATATTATATTATATGTATTAGATTATATTATATCATACTATATTATATATCCTATATTACTTATTTCTCAGACATCAATTTAAAGATTCAAAATTGACTTTGTAATAACATTCCCAGTGTGTGTGTATATGCATGCATATGTATGTAGCTGTACCACATAAAACATACTCATCCATTGGAAGACTCACTCTGGTTTCATAAATGTTAACATGTGGATAAAACGTGTATGTGCCTGTGTGTCTGTGGATTTAATTTTTCCCAACTCCCACCTCCCTGTCTCAAACTATCTTCCCCTTCAGGAGCGCTCAGAACATCCTTCCCATTCAAGAAACCCATCCTGAGGCTTCCCTAATTCCTCTGACAGCTTTTAGTACACTCTGCCTTGATTAGAGCACAATTCTGCAAAACATGCACCACTAGGGGAGCAGGGGTGGGGGTGGGGTATCAGGAGTGCCAGGGAGATGCCAGATGTTGTCACTAAAGTTCTTCCCCTATCCAGGCTCAGGAAGGATGGCTACCTCGAGGTTGGGAAGGGGGACATATGACTAATTCAGGCCAATGAACTGTAAGTCCAGTCTGCAGCATTTAAGTGCCCACGCAAGAGCTCTCTTTTGTCTTTGGCCTGGTGATATGAATGCTCAAGATCGTGGCTTCTCCAGTTTTCTTTGGTGAGTAGAGACCCCCCCCCCCCAGTTGACCTGTGGTGGCCATATAGTCTAAATGAGAAATCTACCTTCGTTGTGGGAAGCCACTGAGATTTTTGGTACTATTTGTTACCACAGCATACTCTAGTTTAAACTGACTCATGCAGGTGGCACCCAGGCCAGGCCCTGATTAGCACTGATTCACAGTGTGTAAGTTCACCCTTCTCAGTTCCCTGTCCAATCTTCAAAGAGCAAGTCTTAAATAGGAGCTGATGTGACTCTACACCTTCCAACCCTTGTTAATCTCCCAAGATAAAACTGGCCTTGGGTTCAGGGCCTTCAGCAGGCAACAATATCTAAATAGACTGTTATGACGTTATTTGCTTTTCTCCTTTATTTATTTATCTAAGCAGCATTTGATAGCACTGAGTCCATGCCAGGCTCTCTTCTAAGAACTTCACACATATTAACACACTTAATCTTCAAAGCAGCTCTCTGATTTAGGCGCTATCTTCATTCTCATTCCACAAAAGAGGAACACTGAGGCTCAGAAAAGTGAAGACACTTGTTTAAGATCATTTTAATACTTGCCTTCAATGTAAGACCAAAAAAAAATTCCTGATTTTCCATTTGTGGTGGCAGTATAAAATAAAGCTAACAAAGTTTTTTTTAAAAGTTAATTCTTTGAAGGAAAAATGTTAAATAAATATCAGTGTGGGGAACATTTGGACAGGGCAAAAATCATGAAGGTGGTACTCTTAACATCAAGATGGGGAAACATTATTTTAGAGCCATCTGTGCTCTGTCTTAGCTCCCCCACCAGATGGAGAGTAAATTTATTGGATTCATCTCTACTGTTAATCCTGACATTTATAAAGTTTTTCAAAGAAGTTTTCTAGAATGAATGAATGAATGGATGAATGAATGAATGAGCTCCTGCTAGGCTGCAGGGAGACTGCATCAGAGGTGGAGCAGTTGAATTATCCTGCTTTAGCCTCCTGTGTTTCCACACATCCTGCCTCCCCAAACCATCAGAGAAGCTCAGTGGGTGAGCGCCTGCCCCAGAGTCCTCTTTGGTTCCTCCCTGGGTTCTCCTTGCTCCATGCAGAAGTTCCTCTTCTGGTCTCTGCTGCCCCAGCAATCTGGATCCTCAGGATGAGGCTGAGCTAAGGGTGGAGCCAGGAGGCAGGAGAAGGAATGTGCACCACTCCTGGCCAGTTGCCAAGGAGACATCAGGAAGGATGTGGTTACTATGGCAACTGGGGCATCTTGCGAGGTGAAGAGAGGTGATGGGTCTGGGTACCCCAGGCTGGATAGGGTCCTATGTGGGACTTGGGGGTTGGGTTTCTAACTCTGGGGCCAACCTTGACTGCCTCTGCTCCCTTTGTACCTCCTATTGTTGCCTCTGCAGGACTGGCTTCTGGCCAAGCCGAGGGTCCTTCTTAGGGATAGGGACCCAGGCCCAGCTGTGCTCCTGCACCTTCTTTCTGTTTGTCCCCAACACACCCTCCTGCTCTCTGATGGGGTGGGGGATGGGGGGATGCGGGAGCCATCCCCCGCCCCCAAACAATCCATTCATTCATTAATTAATTTCATTAAGTGGTTTGCAACAGGCAACATGCATTTCCTCCCCCGGGGTTTCCCAAGACCTGTGGTCCTCTCTCCTGCTGTGACTGGAGAAATGGTGTGGGGAGGCGGGGGCATCTGTCCTCCCACCTCTGCCCGACTGCTGCCATCGATCCTGCTAACCACCATCTCCGCGAAAGGAAGCACTAGGCTCCCGCCAGGCTTGCTGCCTCAGCCCTGCCCCCTCTCCCTAGGGTGGCTTCCAGCCTCTGCAGCCGCCCCCCCACCCCCACCCCCCGCCCTGCTTCAAATTCTGCAGATATGGCTCAGTGAAGCAGCCCCCGCCTCCCGGGAAAGCGGGCAGGGAAGGAGAGATCAGAGTGGAAGTGGGGTTCCCTTCACTTGCCAGAGGTTCCTCAGCACCGCTGGCCTCTCCCCTGGCCCTGCTCTCAGCGCTGGAGACCCTCCCTCGCCCACCTCTCCCCCCACCAGGGAAGCATCCTTCCCCTTGCTCCTCTGCAGAAGCAGCCTTAAGAAAGGGGGTTGTTGGGGGGTGAGTATTTCGGGGGTGCATAATTGGGCTAATGGTGTGAAATATAAATCTCTGTGTGGGCGATAGAGGTAGGGAGGGGCATCTGTGTGCACACCCAAGTGCAGCTTTCGGACCAGACAACACCCTGAATGCGGGCTGGGAAGGAGGGTCCTGACACCCATCCCTGCCCATGGGGGCTCACTGCAGTGGTATGGGCCCCACCCTGTGCCACCCCCCCTTCTCTTTTCTATTTCCCTCTCACGCTGTGGGTCCATCTCTCTCTCTCTCTCCCCCTCTGTGTCTTTATGCCTCCCTCTCCATCGTTGCCTCAGTCCCTCTATCTCTCAGTCTCTATCTCTTTCAGGCTCTCTGTCAGTCTCTGTCTATATTCCTTTCGGTCTCCCTTTCTCTTGCTCTCTCTGTCTCTCTCTCACTTCCTCCAGCTCCTATCTTTCCCTCTTTCTCCCTGCTTCTCACTGAACCTGCCTGTCAGAGATTTCAGGAAACACCCACCGTAGGTGCCAGCACTAGAAAAAAAGAGGCATATGGACCCCCTCCCCTTACCCTCCACAGAGACCCTGAAATCTGCGAGAACCTCTGTGGCTGCAGATCCACCCGCTCCCACCTTCGAAGCCCATCTCTTCGAGTCCACTACCACCGCTGTGCTGGACCAGCCACCCGGTTGCTATAGCTACCGGTCCGAGCATCCTTTCTCCCGGGACTGCCGCTCTCCAACCACGGGTCCCGCACAGGAAAGACACCACCGGGAGAGGGTGTCCAAGAGGCCTGGAGGGGTGCCAAGGGGTGCACTGCAGGGGCCTCCGCCCATGGTAGGAAGGGACATCCCCTTCCCCATTCCTCTCCCCTTCCAGTACTGGAATCTCCCCAGATCCTCTCTCCTAAGCTCTAAGATCCCGGAGCCCCCCTGCGCCCTCTCCCCAGGCGACGCTCACCCTTCGTGGTGACCTGGGTCGGGGTCGCCATGCCAAGCCGGAGCAGGGGGCGGCTGGATGCCGAGGCGGTGAAGGCGCGGCTGCAGCAGCTGGAACCAGGACGGACTGTTGTCGGGGGGAGATGGGGGGAGCCCTGGTGTGGAGGGGGCCGTAGCCAATGGGGGCCCGGAGAGCCCGCCCCCGTCCCGGCCACCCCCGCCCCCGCCCCCGCCCACTGCCGACGTCCCCGCCCTTTCCCCAAGGGTGGGGGCGCCCTCTGCCGGGGCCAAGGGGGCACCCAGGCTTTCCGCGCGAAGGGACTGACAGATCCACACCTCTCTGTCAAGACAGAAAAGCACGTTTTATTGGAAATCTGAGCGGCAGAGAGGAGTCTGTGGGGGCAGGGCTGGGGAAGAGGACAGTCCAGATGGAGGTGGGCGCGCGGAAGGTGGGTGGGAGGCGTCAGGTGCCAGGGGAATTTTGTGTGGGTGAAAAGGGTAAGAGGCAGGAGAGCCCTCCAAGCCCCCTATCCCAGCCCTTCGCCCCCTCCTCCTCCCCCCCTCCCTCCTCCAGCCTAGTCAGAGCTGCAGGACCTGGCTGGGTTCCATCGCACCAGTTGTCTCTACCGCCTGCGGGTGGACAGACCTAAGGGGGAACACATAGAGTTCGGATAGCAGGAGGGGCACCCCAGCTCCTCTGGAAGGTGGGAGCACAGCAGGGCAACTCTCCGACCTCGGGTTTCAGATCAAGCCCCCCCTCTCCACGCGCCCACCGAGGACCAGGAAAGGGGTTCTTGGAACCAGCTCGCATCCCCAAACACCCGAAGTCTCCCCAAACTCACGGCGGATTGAGCTGCGGAAAGTTCCCTCCTCTTCATCAGGTTCCCCAGTCCTGAGAAAGGAGACGCAGAAGGAATTGGGGATGGAAATGGAGAGAGGCGGCTACACCCGGGAAACCCCAGTGCAGCCCCCATTGTGTACTGAGACCCGGAGATGGGCGAGGAGCAGGTTCCGGGCCGCCAGAAAATCCAGTGCACCCAGGAGCAGTTTAAGTGTTTGGCAGGAGGCGCTCCAAGCCGGTCACAGCGAGTACCTCCCCGAGTGCTGCAGAAGGAACTAGAATTTGGAAGAGGAGGTATAGCCAAAGCGACTTGAGGGCAGATTGCCTGGAGACGGCCTAGGTTAGAAACCCAGAGCCTTCATCTTGCAGCTGAGCGATCTGGGGCGTGTGGCCACCTTCCTGTGCCTCGGTTTCCTCATCTGTAAAATGAGGTTAATAACAGCACCTGCCTTATAGAGATGGTGTGAGGGGTAAATAACTCATAATGAAACAGCATCCTGCACGTGGGACACACCCAATAAATACTACCTTTATTTATAATAACATCTACAAGTATCTTAATACTGACAAGGTATTCATACATCGCCTGGGCTTTACATTTTTATTTAAGGATGAATCAGAGAGCTAGAAACAGGACTCCGAGCTAAACTGGGCCGCCAAGTGAGGTGATCTCATTTCGCCGCGGCTCTTTCTTTCACAGCACTTACCGCGCTTCGTGATTTTATATTTGTGGGTCTGTTGGAGCCCATTGCCACCGCCCCCACTGGGCTGGAAGCTCAGCCAGGCAAGGAGGGCAGTTAATTCGTGGCTTGGTCCCAAGGCGTGGCTTGGGGCTGGGCACGTAGTAGGTGCTTGATACATATTTGCCGAGGGGTCTCTCTGGCTCTGGATTGAGTGGACTTCCGGCCTCACCCCCAATGCTCCTTCAGAGCGGGAGTAGATGAGTGAGGGCCCAGAGAGGCTTCTTACCTCTGCTGCTGGTTGAATTTGCACCGGCATCTTCTGCCTGTGGGTGCGGGCGTGGGGAGGAGTGCGCTGAGATTACGCTCTACGCGGCACAGCGAGCCAGAGCTCGCGCTCGCCAGGGCTGGAGCGGCGGGGGGATAAGGGTGGGGCAGGAACAGGGGGTGCTGGGCCTGCAATAGAGACGCGGCGGGCCCGAGGGAGGAGTAGAAGGCGCAGGGCGGAGCCTAGGGCAGGGAAAGGGGAGGAGCAGAAACAGGGGCGGGGCCTAGGGCGGGGACGTAAACGGGGCGGGCCCGGGGGCGGTGATAGAAACGGGGGCGGGGCCGAGGGCGGAGTAGAAGGGGCGGGGCCGAGGGCTGCGATAGGGGAGGGGCATAAACAGGGGAGGAGCCGAGGGCGGGGGCCGGGGGGGCAGAAATAAGGGCGGGGCCAAGGGCTCTGATAGGGGCAGGGTTGGAGGCGGAGCGGGGACTGGACGGGGTTGGGGCAGACACCCGCAGATTCGCGGGTGGAGTCAGGGTAGGGGCACTCACTCAAGACGATGAGTATGCCCAGGATGAAAAGGATCCCGGCGATGATGAGGCCTCCGATCCGCAGGGATTGGTAGTCTGTGGGCAGCAAGGAGGAGCGTGAATGCAGGGAGGGGAGAAGGAAGGATAGTAGAGGGGCAGAATGGAGAGGAAGGGGCAAGGAGGAAGGATGGGGAAGAGGAGAGGAGATCAATGAGAGGAGGAAGGAAAGATGTGGGAGAAGGGGGATCAGGGAGAAGAGAGGATGTAAAGAAAAGGGTGGGGGAGGAGGTGGGCAAGGCAAAGAGGAGGGAGGAAACAAGGGAGCAGGGAAAGATGATGGAGAGGATCAGGGAAAGGAGAAAGGCAGATGGCAGCAGAGGATGAGCCATAAGATACTAAGAGGTAAAAGGAGAAAGAATCAGAGATACAGAGACGGATGAAATAGACAGAGACCAACAGAGAGACAGAGACAGAGGGAGATCAAGACAGAAAGAGTCGGAGAGCCAGATCAAGAGAAAGAGAGAGAATGAGAATGACAGAGACATAAACACTGAGAGTCTAGAGATAGCTGGAGACAGAAACAGAGAGAGGTGGGGGGGCGGGGAGGAATGAGGAGAGGACAGGCTAACCCAGCCCAACACCCCCCTAACTCCCAAAGAAAGGTGCCCCTCCATCCCTCACCATAGGTGAATGGGTCGTGTTCCTGTGGCGCTTCTGGAAAGAGAGAAAGAAATCAGGGTCGGATGCTTCCTGGGATCCTGGACAAGGAGGGGCATAACGAGACCTTTTGGGGGTTTTACATTCCTGGGCCGAGAGACTGGGGACTGTTGGACGCTGAGCAGGCTGCCTACCCTCTCTGGGTCTTAGCTGCCGCGCTGCACTGTCCTGGGTGGAACAGCAGGCACCTAACTGCCTCAGCTCTCTGTCTCATTACAGGTTGTTTCTGATTCCATCATTCACAGGCCTCCATCCCGCCCTCCACCTTTGCCTGACCTGGGGCATCCTCTCCCCTCCCCCAGATACCAGCTTGTGACCGGACCCCACGTGAGACCCCAATTTCCTGGTGCCTCAACTGACTCAGTTCAGATTGGAGGCTCCAACTTGGTTCTCTTGCAGGGTTTCCCCTACCCTTGCCACCCTTGGGGCTGAAGTGGGTAGTGGGCTGCCTTTCCCGGACTCACCTGCGTTGACCATGGCGAGGAGACCCACACAAAGAACCAAGATGTGGCTGAGAGATGCCATTGTCCTGGGGGACACCAAGGGTCAGGAAACCCGTACCCTCGTTCCCCCACCTTTGAGGCCTGAACTCTCTTCAGGGGACTGTCTCTGTTAAGTCAGAGACAGTCCAGGGACTTAATTTCAAAAGCGTCCATCATCCAGCCTGGTCGCCCTGAGAAATAGAGGCACCTCCTGCTTCACCGGGACACAGCATCACGAAAACAACCCACGCAATGGGGGTCACAGAGCAGCAAGGGCAGGGGTGAGACACACACACAGTCCACAGGGACCTCCTGCAGGCCAGGGCCGTCCCCACAGCAGGCCCCAGATTCCCCATGCCTACCCTGGCAGGGGAGAGCAGGATGCCTTGCCCCACCCAGGTGGAGAAACAGACACACTGCCAGGGATGCGGCAGCCAGGACATACCCAAGGGCCCGCCTGCCCGCACACCATGGCCTCGCCGTGTCCGTAATATCCCAGCTCTCCTGCCCTCAGCCGCTGGCCTGCTCTCTGCCTGACCCTGGGTATAAATATCTCCCACTTCACTCTGGAGGAATTTGCCTCGCACAGGCCACCATGGCAACAGTCGTCCTCCCCTCCGCTTGGGGGTCACGCACAACCCTGCCCGGGTGAGGCTGGGCTGCCACATTGCCATGGGCTGTCCCCGTGGGAAAGGCCACCCCTTCTCCTCTCCTGGAAGAGATGAGAAGAGGGAAAACGTCCCCTTTGCCTGCCTCTGGGTGACATCTTTCATGAACGGACAACGCCAGGCGAGTGACATGAGGCCCAGGCCAGCGGGGCTGAGAGATAGAAGACAGATGCCAGGGGCAGGAACGCACGCACACATGCACACACGCGCGCGCACACACACAGTGGGGCTGGAATGGAGACGACGCCCACTCCCCAAACTTCTGGTTGGAGCAGGACATGGGGTGGAGACCCAGGGACACGTTACTCCTCATCTGGGCCTCCTGTACCCCCAAACAATGACGCAACCCGACCTACACCCTACACACGTGAGTGTCCAAAACCCATACCCAGCCAGGGTGCACGTGCCGCAGCAGGACCAGGGAGGAGCTGCACCCACACTCCCACCCCTGGGAGAACCCCAACTTCCCAACTACACTCCCTTCCTCTTGGGTCTGGCCTGCCTGGGAAGCCACTCCTGTTCCCAAAATAGGCGGCCCAGCCAGGCCAGGGGTGAGGCCTGGAGGGGAGGGGCAGGGGACGCTCACCCCAGTCAGGCTGTCCCCTGCCGAAAGAAGGCCCCAAACGTCCGGCTGTGCCCTGGGGCCGAGCACTTTGGACCCCCTGGCCCAGAGCTGGCTGCGCTGCCCTCAGCCGTCTCCCCTCCCCGCCCCACCCCACCCCTACCCTCCCCAACCGGCAGCTGTAACTGGAGCCGGGCTGGAGGGGGGCCAGGGGGCGGCCCCCAGCCCAGACCGCCCTGGTCCGCTAGGTTAACTCTCTCAGCTCAGGGGGAGGAATCGTAGGCAGCCAGCCGTGGGGAAAGCTGGGGAGAGGAGGTGCAGGCAGGGAGGACTGTATTACAGGCGCACAAACACACACACACACACACACACTCACACGTGAGCCTCGGGCACACTTCAGAGGGCTTCTGAGCTGGGAGGGCAGGGTGGGTGTCAATGATTTTCCACGCTGCTCCCTGGGAATTGGGCCCAGCCTGGGCTTAAGGTCACCTGGCCTGAGCGCCTAGGAGTCCACTGACCCCTGATCCCAGGGTCCTGCGGGGCCCTTGTCAGCACCACAGGGCTGTTTGGAGGGCATTTCATCGTGTATGTAGGTTGTCTTCTACAGACAGACAGACAGACAGATAGACACACAGACACACACACACACACACACACACACACATCCTCATGCACCGGCAAACAGGCACACAGCTGGTCATACAGTCGCAGACATACAGGCCTACGCTCTGTGTTCACACACTTGGAGACACCACCAAATGTGCGCTGATGTGTTTAGCCCAGAACCTTCCCGTCCCTGAGCTCATGTGACCCCTAAAACACCCTGGAGGACAACAGACCTGGTGTCCTCATGGGCGGGCCAGGTTACTAGGCACTGGTGACAGAGAAAAGGGGGATCAGCTCTGGGCTCTGCCATTCCTAGTTGTGAGAGCTTGAGTGGCCCAAGAGACCTCCCTGTGCCTTCATTTCCCATCCTACAAAATGGAGAAATCACTAAGGTAATACATATCACCCTGGGCCAGGCTCAGAGGTCTCTGAACCTGACATTGTCTTTTTAAAAAATATTTATTTACTTATTTATTACTATTTATTTGGTTGCACTGGGTCTTAGTTGCAGCTCAAGAGCTCCTTAGTTGTGGCATGTGGGCTCCTTAGTTGTGGCATATGAACTCTTAGTTGTGGCATGCATGTGAGATCTAGTTCCCTGACCAAGGGTCGAATCTGGCCCCCCTGCATTGGGAGCTCGGAGTCTTAAGCACTGTACCACCAGGGAAGTCCCCCTGATATTGTCTTATTATTAACTCCATTTTAGATATCTGCAAACCAAGGTTTAGCAAAGTGGAGATAATTCTCCCAAGGTCCCTCTGGTGGTTAAGCACAGAAACTGCCCCCATCTGAAAGACACCTGGGCCCAGATACCACACTCTGCAGGGCACAGATCAGGAGCAGGTAGATGTGCTCACACCCAGGCACAGGTGGCCCTGACACACACACACACACACGCACGCACACACGCACACACGCATGCGCGCGCATGTGCACGTGGTCTCAGAGGACCCCGGCAGCTTCAAAAGTCTCCCTCATGAGCCTCTGGCCCTTGTGGCCCTATACCCCAGAGTCACCAGCAGTCCCTGGTTAATGATAACCCTAATATTTATGTAGCCCTGGGGAGGGGTGACAGAGGAGCAAGGGGGACCAGCAGGGAGGGGGGCACCTGGCTTGCTCTAGCCAGTGCTGGGCTCCCTCCCCTCACAGGGCCAGCTGCTCCAGAGTGGAGAGGCCCAGCCATTTTCGGGCTGGGTGATGGACCAATGACTTAACCTCTCTGTGGCTCAGTTTCTCCTTCTGTAAAATGGAGATGATAATACTATTCAACTCAGAGGGAGGTCAGCATGATTATCTGAAATGATCCATGGAAAATATTGAAAACAAAGCCTGGCACACAGTAAGTGATCAAAAAAAAAAAAAAAAAAGTAAGCCGTCACCATCATCATCCTTGTCATTCTTCTCACGGTAAACAGGAGGGAGAACACTGCTGACTGAACGCTCTGTGAGTACGGATTTAGGCCCATCTGTCTCCCCTCGGTGTCCCTGGCCCTAAGCTCTTTATCTATCTTTTTCAAAGACCCTGTAAAGAAGTTTATCATCCGTGCTTTATGGCTGAGGTAACAGAGACCTGAAGGGCCTTGCTCAAATCACAGAGATGTTCAGGTGCAGGATAAGCACTTGGGTCCAGAATCCACCCCAAGCTGTGGGGTGCCCACCCTGCTCTGAACACTCTCTATCCTCTAGGATAGAGGAGGAATTCTTTACACATCTGAGATGTGGGTGACATGATTGCCCCATTTGACAGATGGGCAAACTGAGGATCAGGGACCCAGATCTGAGTGACCCCACCTGGGGTCAGGGGAGGTCACTTTTAATACTTTTAAAAAATATTCAAGTTTCATAATTTATGCTTTACCAGTAAGACACACATCTCTCCTTTTCAGTAAAAGGTGTTAGTGGAACAGTCCTGAGTATGCCAATCTGAAGCTGACCCAACGCTGACTGGGCCTCATCTGCCCACAGCTTTGCCCGGTGTCCTCCAAAGCCCCGACTAGCCCACGTGCCAGGCCCACCCGGTGCCCTGCTTCGTGACCAGTTACCCCTAGCTGGTGCTGTTAGGTCCCTTGTCCTCCAAGTGTTCTGGGTGTGTGCAGCAGTGCCAAGAGAGGCTGTGTGTTCTCCTCATGCCTTAGTTTTCCCATCTGTAAAGTGGGGGTTAATAATACTACCCACCTCAAGGGGTTGTTGTGAGGACTGAGTAAATTCATGTCAAGACTGATGCATAGTAAGGGCTCAGTGAGTATTATTACTACTACTTCAGATTGGGTAATATCATTTATTTATTTTTCTTATTTAATGAACAGAATCTATCCAAACTGCTAAAAGCTTAGTCCAAATGAAAACAGCCAATATCCATGGGTTCTGATCTCCAAAGGAGAAATGCAAAATCATACTGGGAGGCTGTGCAGCCAGCTGCCTGGGCTTGAGTCCTGGCTCTGTCCCAGCTAGATAACCTAGATCTCAAATGACTTGACCCCTCTCTTCAGTATTTCCATCTGTAAAATAGCCATATGATAGTATCAGCCTCAGAGGGCTGTAGCGAGGTCAGCACGAGCTAAGAGATGAACTTGTAGGACACGGCGTGGTACAGAGTCAGTGCTGAAGAAAGGGGTGGCATCATTATCATCCTATTTCCCTTGGGTTGGCTCCCTACCCCTAAGTGAGTGGTGGGTACTCAAGGAGTTAATTTCGGGCAAGAGAGGTTGTGGGTTTGGGGCAGGGCGGCTGCCCTGCTGTGTGTCGCCACCAGAGGGAGCGGCTGGACTTGAGCTGGCCCCTCCAAGCCTGGGCACCAGTGTCCACCCAGCCCTACTGGAGCCAGGGGAGGGGGCTGGCTGGGAGTGGCCTTAGAGGTCTCTCCTCCCACCCCCCTCCTGTCTGCAGAGCCCCGCCCTGGTGGTACCCTCCTCACACTCCGTGAGTGGGGTGGAGTGGGGAATCTGGGGAGGGGGCTGGCCAGCAGGGGCCAGGGCAGCTCCAACGCTCCGTGGCCCCTCCCCTCCCATGGGGCCCTCTGGCCCCTTCCCAAGGGCTGCTCTTCCTATGGCCTCTGACGCCCTCCTCCTTCCTGCCCTGCTTTGCCTGGAGCATGCGGTGCCCAGCAAGTCCCTTTCCCAAACCTCCTGGGAGAAGAGACGTGGGAGGAGGGGAAGAAACTTCCAGGGAGCTGGAAAGGGGGTGGGGGGGTAGGGAGACAGAAATAAAGACACCAGACAGAGGGAGACACACACACACACACACACACACACACACACACACTCAGACACACACAGAAAGAGAGGCCAACAGACAGAGGAGACAGACAGAAAGAGCAAAAGAGAAACAGAGACAGAGAGACAATTCAGACAGAAATAGAGAGCCAGAGATAGAGAAGCAAACTAACTCCCGGAGTCAGAAGCATACAAAGCGAGAGAGACAGAAAGGCAGGGAAAGAGACGGAAACAGAAAGTTAGACGCCAAAGAGATACAGGAAGAAAAACAGACTGAGGAGAGACCAGAGAGAGGAGAGAGAAGCCAGGGCAGAGCATGCCAGCTGGAGGCATGGAGGGTCACCTGGCATGGGAGATGTAGTGGC
This sequence comes from Kogia breviceps, assembly GCF_026419965.1. Taxonomy (NCBI): domain Eukaryota; kingdom Metazoa; phylum Chordata; class Mammalia; order Artiodactyla; family Physeteridae; genus Kogia; species Kogia breviceps. The sequence continues at coordinate 15,134,933 of NC_081327.1, forward strand.
CCGACCTGGGCCAAGCTGGGCGTGCAGAGGGAAGCCGGCGCCTGAGCGGAGGTCAGGGGGCATGGGCGGGGCAGGAACGCTGCTGCTGCTGCTGCTAGCTGGGGTGGGCGCAGGGGGGGCCTGGGGACCCCCAAAGGGGAAGTGTCCTCTGAGTTGCTCTTGCTCCAAAGACAGTGCCCTGTGTGAGGGCTCCCCGGACCTGCCCGAGAGCTTCTCCCCGACCCTGCTGTCGCTGTGAGTGTCTGGCCCTCTGGAGGCCTGAGGCTGGGGACGGGAGTCCCGGGACCCCAGGGCCTGGGGGGCAGGGTTCTGGCTCCCCAAGGACACAGGGACCCATCAGAATCTTGGGAGGGGGGCAGCAAAGGATGTTGGGAGGGCTGCAAGGGGGCTGCTGGGATTTGGAAAGGAGTGGGAGGGAAATTCCAAAGGGCAGGGTCAGCATCGGGGCCTGGGAGGAGGGAGAGCCGCGGGGTGGGCTGAGCACTGCCAGGATCCTTGCCAAGCGAGGAGGGCAGATGCCTGTCTCCCCTGGGATGTAGGGGAAATACACACACCCAGGGTCAGGTGGCATGCCAGGGTCCCCTCCGCCCCACCCCCGGACACAGGAGACAGCTCTGGGATAGGACTGGCACACTGGAGCAGTTTTCTCCTCGCCCACCATTGCCCACATCTCCAGCTCACTCGTTAGGACTGGAGTCACCCAGCTGAAGGCCAGCAGCTTCCTGAGGTTACCGTCACTGCACCTGCTGTGAGTGGGGCCCGGCTTAGCGACGACCACCTGAGGGAGGGGGGTGTCCGCGTGGGGGAGCGTGCACACCTACGTGTACGTGCGTGTCCGTGAAAGCATCCGTGTCACGCACATACTCACGTTGCATGCACATGTGTGTGTGACCGTGCCCACATGGGCTGGGGTTGGGAGGCAGCAAGGTTAACGTGTCAGGTAGGGAACGGCAACCCCAGAAAAATTTCTTTCTAACTTCCTTGCCAGCCTCTTCACATCCAACTCCTTCTCCGTGATCGAGGACGATGCATTTGCGGGCCTGTCCCACCTGCAGTACCTGTGAGTGAGGCCAGGAGATGGGGGCCCTGGAGAGGAAGGAGGAGCCCCTCTGTGTCTCCTAGAGTAGGGGAGATAGGGGCTTGTTGCCCTGGGGAGGAAGCGTCTGGACAAGGGACCGTCCTGGAGGGGGCAAGAGGCCTGGCCTCTTGAGTGGGTTTGGGGCTCCTGCTCAACTGCCCTCTCTGTTTCAAGATTCACAAAAGGCCTGGGTGACCCATGACTGTTTCTGGTCCTCCCTGGCTTTCGGGAGCCCAGGGAGGTTGCAGAGAGGCCAGAGATGAGGAAGTGTTTCAAATTAAGAGGAAACTACTCTGAGTTAGATGGTGATGGCGGTACTGATGGTAATGGTGGTGATGAGAGCATGACTATGGCAGCGTTAGTGCCGGTGCTGGTGGTGACGATCATGGTGCTGGCGGCGATCCTGTTGCAGCCGCTCGCAGGGACGTGGTGGCATTATTGAGGATGGTGGGGTGGGGGTGATTTTGACAAAAATGGTGGACCCAGCGGTGATGGTGCTATTGGTGGTATGGATGATGAAGTTTGAAGGGCCGGCGTTAGTGATAATTATCAGTATTCTGGGCATTGGTAATTATTGTATTGGTATTGGTGCTGGTGTTGGTGATGGTTTTGGGTAGGACGTCGGTGTTGGTGTAATGGCAGTGCTGTTGGTATGGGGTTTGGTGGTGATGGCGGAGACGTTCGTGTGTATGGAAACTGTGGCAGTAGTGGTGCTGATGGGTGATGATGTGAGTGCTGGTGGTAAAGGTGATGTTTCTGGTGTTGGCAGTGCTGGTGCTACTGCTGAAGCTTGTGATAATGGTGGCGATGGTTTGGGTATTGATCACAACGGCTGTGTTCTTGGTGATGCTTATCAGCGTTGCTGGTGTGGGTTTGGTAATGATGGTGTTGGTGTTGGTGTTGGTATCGATGGGAATGGGTGGTGATGGTATTGGTGACAGTGGTGACATGGTATATTGTTGGTGATGATGGCAGTTATTGGTACTGGGGTTGATGGCGATGGTAGAGGCACTGGGCATAATGGATGATGGTGGAGGTATGGGCGGTAATATTGGTGCTAGTGCTGGTGTTGGTGATCATGGTAGCAGTGGTGGTGATGGTGGTGGCAGTGTTCACGGTGAGGCTGGCAATGACCATAGGGTCAGGTTCTTGGGTCCTGAAACTGTAGGCTGGGACCTTGGTGAGGAGAGGTTCCTGGGAGGTTTTCCCTGGGATTATGCAAGCTGTTGGGGGAGAATTCGGCACATTCCAGTGGCTTCCATGGGGTGAGTTCCCCAAGCACTGTAGGGCCACAGCAGGGCACCAAGGGCCGCCCCCTGACCCCATCTTCCCTCCACAGCTTTATCGAAGACAATGAGATTGGCTCCATCTCTAAGAACGCTCTCAGAGGACTCCGCTCACTAACACACCTGTGCGTGCCTCCATCGCCCCAGCCCGCCCTGACAGGCACCCCGCACCCTTCACCCAGGCACACAGCGTATCCTGGGAGCTGCTGATGGTTTCTCCTTCTCTCCCTCCACCAGAAGCCTGGCCAATAACCATCTCGAGACCCTCCCCAGATTCCTGTTCCGAGGCCTGGAGACCCTGACTCACGTGTGAGGCTCAAGGGGGCTGGGAGGGTGGGGGGATTTGGGAATGCTTGGGTGGGGGAAGGGGACATCTGTGCCCACTCTTGGTTGGCACAAATGAGTATGACTGTGATGGTTCCTACATATTTTCCACCCCACTTGGGGGCCCTATCCTGAAATCTTGCCTGGGGAGGGGTGGTGAGCGTGGCCCCCAGGGAGTGGAATCCAGGTCGCAGCCCCTCCCTGGCCTCTTGCCCCAGGGACCTCCGCGGGAACCCGTTCCAGTGTGACTGCCGTGTCCTCTGGCTGCTGCAGTGGATGCCCACCGTGAACGCCAGCGTGGGGACTGGGGCCTGTGCCGGCCCCGCCGCCCTGGCCCACATGCAGCTCCACCACCTCGACCCCAAGACGTTCAAGTGCAGAGCCATAGGTGGGGGCTTTCCCGGTGGGGTGGAAGGGACAGCAGGTGTTCCTGGAAGAAGGTGGGAGATTGGGGAACAGCTGCCAGGGCTGAGGGGCTCACCTCCCTCCCTGCTCTGCCATTTCCTGGCTGTGAGTCTTCTGAGCAAGCAGCATCACCTCCCTGAGCCTCAGTTTTCTTATCTGTAAATAGGGGTAATAAACAGTGACATAGGGCTGCTGTGAGACTTCAGTGACGTACTTGGCTCAGGGCCTGGGAGGGGAGGCCCCCGTAAATGTTCATTCTCGTCGTTGTTGTTATTGATATAAAATCGACCGTTTACAAAATACTTCCTATGATCATTTTGCTTTTCCACAAATATATTTTGGTACCTTTATGGGTACTGGGCAAAGCAGAGAGCACGGCAGTGATGAAGCCAGTCCTGGGTCTTGCCCTCACAGAGCCCACAGCCAGAGGCAAGCAGAGAGGGACGGCCCAGAACGATCAGGGTTGGGACGCGGCAAGCACAGAGGGGTCAGAGCCGGGATGGAGGGAAGCCATGGAGCTACGGGAGCCAGAGCCAGAGCGGGGGCCAGGCACGGCCGGAGGGTCAGGAAGGAGCGGATATTTGAGTTCAAACCTGAAGACCATTACTAACATTATTATCATCAAAGCGTAAGACGTGGTTTTGGTCTTTGGGATTCACAGAACAAGGGAATTTAACTTAGTTCCTCTTCATTCCATCATTCAACAAACAGTCACTGAGGTCCACTCAGTGCCCGTCCCTGTGAGAGGCGATGGGCACACTGCCGTGAGCAAGGTAACCGTGGGCCTTGGCCTTGGCCTTGGCCTCACGGGGTCACAGTCCTGGGGGCGGGGACACAGACATTAAATAAAACATTGCACCAGTAAGTGTATGGTACACATTGTGATAAACACAGTGGGTGATGAGAGAGTTTAGGCGGTGGTCCTGCCTTACCTGGGGCATCGGAGAAGGCTTCTCTGAAGAGGCAGCTCTCGATGTGGATGTAGCTAAGTGGAGTACAGAGGAAGGGGTCAGCATGGGCAGTGACCCCCCAAGGCAGCACAGAGCTTGTCCTGAATGAGGATCAAAGGGAGGCACGTCTGGCTTGCACGAGTGAGGAAGGGAAGGACACAGATGAGGTGGAAGGTGCAGGGGCCTCACTGTGCAGGACTTTGAAAGCCACCGAGAACAGGGTGGCCTTTATCCAGAGGGCTGTGGGAAGCCATGGAGGGTTTTGAGCAGGGAGTGACATGATTTGATGGCCATTTTTAAAAGATCCCCTGTGGGTGGGTGTGCTTAGTGGTTTGGTTCATCGTTTCAACCCTGTTCCCTAGAAGCAGGGCCTGGCATGTAGAGTGAAGTATTGTAAACTGGAGTCCACCACCCGGCTCCACCGCCACCACAGTGGGCAATCTGGGTGCACCATTGCCAAAAATGCTAAGTTGCTGTAACAAGGAGGCTGTAAATACCATGAATTAAAGAAAACAGAAGGGTCTGAGGTGAGCAGTTCAGGTGGGTGAGGCAGCCCCTGGTCGGTATCCTGCTTTCCGCGGCTGACACCGAGCTGTGGCCCCGCCCACACGCCAGGTCACAAGGAGAAGGGGAAAGGGCCGCGTCCAGGATGAGCCGTCTTCCTACAAGCAAGGCGAGCCCTACAACCGTCACTCTGCTTCTGTTCCAACGGGAACTTGGTCCGGTCACGGCCACACCGGACCTCAGAGGCCGGGGGCCAGCGTAGGGGGAGTGCTGGGCTAACGTGGCCTCTGGCTGGGCAGCTGTGTGCCCAGCTGCTATCCTATCTCATGGGAGATGGGAAGGATGGACCTGGCTGGACAGCTGGCGGCCTGTGCCTCTCAGGCTCAGTTTCCTCATCTATAAAGTGGATATAATGACAGAACATAACCCATAGGGATCTTGGGAAATTAAATGAATGAATAAATATGCTACTTCTAAGCAACTATTTGATGATGCCACTCAGCTTAGAAAATAGAGTACCGCCATGTCGTTGTGAGTGAATACGTCCATAGGTAAAAGGATTCCGCTGTATGTCCCTACGAGGTCAACACCGTGGTGGTCCTCACCTCAGAGGTGTGCAAACCGGGGCTCAGGGATGAGGACCCGTGGGGTGCCCCTGGCTTGCCTGACTCTCTCCCCTCCCCACTGCACCCCCTCCCAGAGCTGTCCTGGTTCCAGACGGTCGGCGAGTCAGCGCTGGGCGTAGAGGCTTTCTCCTACCAAGGGGAGCCCCACGTCGTCCTGGCACAGCCCTTTGCCGGCCGCTGCCTGATCCTGACCTGGGACTACAGCCTGCAGCGCTTCCGGCAGGAGGAAGAGCTGTCTGGTAAGCCCACTCCCATCCTCCCGCCTGCCACGTAGCCTGCCCAGCTCATCTGACAGGTGCCCTGCTCCCCGACTCCCCACAGCGCCCTCCGTGGTGTCCTGCAAGCCGCTGGTGCTGGGCCGGCGCCTCTTTGTGCTGGCCGCCCGCCTGTGGGGAGGCTCGCAGCTGTGGGCCCGGCCCGGCCCCGACCTGCGCCTGGCCCCGCTGCAGGCCCTGGCTCCACGGCGGCTGCTGCGGCCCAATGATGCCGAGCTCCTGTGGCTGGACGGGCAGCCCTGCTTCGTGGTGGCCGACGCCTCCAAGGCGGGCAGCACCACGCTGCTGTGCCGGGACGGGCCCGGCTTCTACCCGCGCCAGAGCCTGCACGCCTGGCACCGGGACACGGATGCCGAGGCCCTCGAGCTGGACGGCCGGCCCCATCTGCTGCTAGCCTCCGCCTCGCAGCGGCCCGTGCTCTTCCACTGGTCGGGGGGCCGCTTCGAGAGGCGCACGGACATCCCCGAGGCCGAGGACGTCTATGCCACACGCCACTTCCAGGCCAGCGGAGATGTGTTCCTGTGCCTGACACGCTACATCGGGGACTCCATGGTGAGGCTGAGCCCAGTCCCGTGGCGCAGGCACAGGCCGGGCCTGACCTGCATCAGCACACTCCCACTCAGGGCCGGCCTTTCAGCACTGACCCCACCTGGTGCCCTGGCCTCTGAACTCTGACCCACCTGACGGGCTGAGCTTCCTAATGTGCCAATCTTTGAGCTCTGACCCCACCCCAACACTGACTCCAAGACTGTGATCCTTGAGGCCGGCTGACCCTAAACTACTCCCCATCCCCCAACACTGACACTGGCCCCGACACACCCCAGCACCTACATTTAATCACAGCCATCACACCCTGAAGCCCCAGGGCAGACGGCCCACCCCCTCCAGCACTCTCTCTCTGGAGTCAGGTACAGCCAGGGGGAGGGCTCTGAGCCTAAAAGGCACTGATCTGACGCAGGTGTTCACAGGGTGTCTGCATGGGGAGCAGCAGGGAGACCAGGAAGGAGCCCGTGTGATGGTCCAGGAGGTGGCTGGGCTGGAGTGCGGCCAGAATACATGAGAGACATAAATACCATCGTAGGTGAAACTGACAGATTCCAGGGCTCACTGATTCTATGTGGGGTGTGAGGCAGAGAGAAGGGCTCAGAATGACTCCAAGTCGGTGGTCTGAGCAGCTGGGTGGTGACATTTATGAAGATAAGAAAGCTGTGGGAGTTTGGGGACCTACAGGCCTCTGTTCCCAAGCTGTTCCAAGTCCTCCAAAGCCTAGAGGACCACTGACAGGCAGGCCTGGGCCTCTTGGACCCCAGCCCTAATGATCGGCCACCCTCCGCAGGTCATGCGCTGGGATGGTTCCATGTTTCGCCTGCTGCAGCAGCTTCCCTCTCGCGGCGCCCACGTCTTCCAGCCACTGCTCATCGCCAGGGACCAGCTGGCTATCCTGGGCAGCGACTTCGCCTTCAGCCAGGTCTTCCGCCTTGAGCCTGACAGGGGGCTCCTGGAACCACTGCAGGAGCTGGGGCCCCCAGCCTTGGTGGCCCCCCGTGCCTTTGCCCATATCACCATGGCCGGCAGACGCTTCCTCTTCGCTGCTTGCTTCAAGGGCCCCACACAGATCTACCAGCATCACGAGTTAGACCTCAGTGCCTGAGACTGGAAGGGACCCTGGACATGGCTGGCAGAGGGCTGGCATGGGGAGTTGTGGGCCTCTGGATGCCCCATTGCCTGGACTCCTGGCCCTACTCAGAGGTGACTGCTGGTCCTGTGAGATACTGACCACAGGCCAAGTTCAAGGCAAGAGCTGCTCGTCCAGTCTTAAGCAACACCTTGGCTGGGGGCAGATGACCCCTCCCCCTCCAAGGATGACTTGGGGGCTCAGGGTGGGGCACAGCCACACGGAGCCAGTACAGAAATTATGGGGGGGGTAATGTGCAGAGCTCCATGAGGTCTGGAAGCGCCCCCCTCAACCCACTCTCACCCCTCCTATTCCCTGTAAAAGTACTACGGAGAGGATAGCTTTCCTTTTCCTTCTAAACTCAATCCAGCCAATCGCTTTTAGTGCCCGCCTCCATGACGTCATCAGTAGCTGGGCAGTTTTCCCTGCCGGGCTTGCTAACTTCCTCTGTTGCTTGTGCGCATGCCTGCTGCCGAGGCGGAAGCCCAGCGTGTCTTCCCTGTTGCGCGTGCGCAGGGAATAGGCGGGAAATAGAGAATTGTTGCCGGGAGTCCGAGGTACCCGTCCTCGGTCGGTGAAAGGGGCGAGGACAGAAGGTGTTTGAGCTCAATAAACGCGCTGTGCACCCGCCTCACCGGTTGTTGTGGGGTCATTGGGAGAGGGTGTCTGCTGTGGCATGGTGGTGGGGTGAGGGAAGAGGATTGGTGTCCCAGGAACGGTATTATGGAGCGGGAGGAGGTGTCCCAGGGTACATTTTGGCTGCCCTTGTTGAGCTTTCACGAGGTTTCTAAGGAGTGTGTACTCATGATTATGGGGGGCCTTGTGGGATGTCCAAGGGATATAAGGGCATTATTAGGGGACAGGTCACCGGTTTATTGTTGGTCTTGTGTCTTATGTATTGTAGAAGATACTTCGGGGTGTTCTGAAGGATTTTAGGCATTTTTATGGCTCTTGGGGACATGTTGGAAGTCTTATTGGGTATTGGAGACTGTCTCAGGGGAGTTTAGAGCTTGTTGGAGGTTCTCACACCATGTGGCCATTATATATTATTAGGAGTATCATGGGGAATAATTTAAAGATCTTACAGGAACATTTGAGTGTTAGGAAGCGTCTTTTATAATCAAATGGGGTCTGAGGTGAGTCAGGGGGTCACCACTGTAATCATAAGCCATCTGGGTACTCCTGCTGTGACAGGATGATCCCATGTCCTAGTTTTTCTGGGATGTTCCCACTGTCCGCCGGAGCGTCCCAGCATTCTATCTGTCTAGAGCTCTCTTTCACTCTCAGAATGTCCCCCATGTGGCTACTAGAGCATTTTTAATGGCAGATGTGGTTCCCATGGCCACGGAGGCAGAGGTCAGGCCCCATGCCGTCCACCAGGTCATGAGGAAGCAGACCTGTGGGCTTGTCCCAGTGCAGAGATTCAGCTGCCAGCTTCCATGTTGGCCCCCATGCACATCCACCTTCTCCTGGCCCCCCAAAACCCCAACGCGCGCATAGGGAGTTTTGAGGCTGCTTAGGCATGAGGCAAGATCATTTTAGAGTGAAAATTGAACCAAGACCCCCTCCAGTGAGAGATGAGATGGAGCTCTGGCCAGGTGGTATGATAATTCCATCCTGGAGTTTAGGCTCTTGTGCAGAGCCAGGACTTGGGGAAAGAGTGGGCCTCGGTGCTCTTTCAGCTGATCCATCCTCAACAGTTATGGGCAGAGCCTGGGAGAGGTGACAGGGTCAGCTTGTGAGAGTGGAGCAGGTTATTTCTCCCCAGGGTGCATACACACACACACACACACACACACACACACACACACACACACACACACACACACACACACACACACACCCCTCATACCCTGTGTCCCAGTCAGCCCCATTCTGTCCCTGTCTTACCTGAAGTGATGAGAGGTGGGGCATCCGCTGGATGGTGGCTAGGGAAAGAAAAGTGATGAGATCTCTGTTCACCCCCGTTTATCCTCTCCCTCAAGGCTAGAGGCTTCTCAGCTTGGCCCAACATAGCTTCCTAGCTATTTTCCCACAAAGTTGTACCATCCCAGGGACCAAAGCATTTCATGATTGGAGGCCCTCTGAGGATTCATGGCTCTGAAGAATAAACCTGGAAAATCTCAGTAACAGGAATTCTTCAGGGCAAGACCCAGACACCCGGCCTTTTTTTTTTTTTTTGCAAGATTTAGCTCTTTACCCCTGAAAGGTGTCTGTCCAGTATGAGGCAGGCACACTGCCTGGAACCCATCTTACCAGGGCTTCCGGCTGAACTTGCATTTGCATTTCCCACCTGTTAGGAGAGAGGGGAGTGTCAGGGGAGGACACCCACCGCCCTGCGCTGCCCGCTCCCCGCCAGCTACTCCACTCACTCATGAGGACGACGATGCCAATGGCACACAGAACCGCTGCGAAGATGAGCCCGCCGATGCGGAGGCTGAACCAGTCTAGGAGAAACCCAGAGGGGGCTCTCGGTGCCAGCCCGTGCCCTCCTCATCCAAGCCCCCAACCTCTTGACGATATGCATTAGGCACCCCTGATGTGGGATACGGCAGTAGAAGGAATAGACAGCCCTCCAGCCCCCGCGCTTACTTTGCAGTCTCTACACAGCAAGCGACGGAGATCTAACGCGGGTTTAGGTAGAGACAAGTAAGCAGGGCCAGGGGACGGAGAGTCAGAAGACAGCTCTTTTAGGGAGAGTGGCCAGGGAAGACCCGGCTGAAGGGGCATATTTGAGCGGAGGAGGGGAAGGAGGGAGCATATGGGGTGACGTGGAAGAAAACATGGGGGTGGTTGTAAGGACCAGGCTGGCATGCCTTGTTCCCTTAATCCCCTGTGTTCACTGTTCAATGCCCCAATCCTCGCCCCTGGGTCACCCCCATCAGACCCTCACCCAACCCTGTGTGGGACCGTTGGCACGAAATCGGTCTGAGGGGTGAGTGGGGCTGCAAAGGGAGGGGCACAGGCTCTCACCATAGTAGAAAGGACTGTTTTTATCTGCAAGGAAAGAAAAATAGGACATGAATCCAGGATAAGTGTGGGGATGCAGGGGTCCTGGGGGAGACTTTGGGGGCGGGACTGGTGGAAGGGTCGGTCTGACTCACCTTCCGGGTCGTTGGCATCCAAGGCAGGCAGGCCTGGCGGGGAGAAGCGGGGTAGGAGAGAGATGGGGGTGCTGGCCTCGGCAAAGCTGGGGACAGGGCCGTTGGAGCTCCAGGCCTCAACGTAGGGTCCCCTGATGGACAGTTCCCCACCTCCCACCGGCACAGGGGTCCAACCCCAAACTAGCTCCTCTGCACGTTCCACCTCGGAAATGAGGGTTTTCCCCCAACTCAGCCCCACACCTGAAATAGGTTTTCCCCTGGGTGGCTTTGGGCCACCTAGCCAGCCTTTGGCCTGATGTTTCCGGACACCTGGCTAATCCACACCCCCTGCAGAAACGAGCGATGGTCCTGTCAAGATGACAGGTGGCTTCAGCTCCCAGGCATTCGCAGCCCTCATCTCCTGGTTCTGCCACGTCCACATCCCACCCATCCCTCACCATTCCCCTTAAAGTGACTTACTAGTTATAAACTTAATATGCTTTATTTAAAAATGCAACTTTAGGGCTTCTCTGGCGCAGTGGTTGAGAATCCGCCTGCCGATGCAGGAGACACGGGTTCGTGCCCTGGTCCGGGAAGATCCCACATGCCGCGGAGCAACTAAGCCCGTGAGCCATGGCCGCTAGGCCTGCGCGTCCGGAGCCTGTGCTCCGCAACGGGAGAGGCCACAACAGTGAGAGGCCCGCATACCGCAAAAAAAAAAAAAATGCAACTTTACATCGTTACCCTGAATGGAAAGGCAGTCTTGCCCAATGTAACGGATAAAAACAGATACAATGAAAGCAAAGGACTACCATTGAATTCTGGCTAGAAGCAGTGGGCTGCCTTAGCTCTGGGCCTAAGCTCTGTTCTTTCTTCGTTAAAGGGAGGTTCATATTTTTAAATTATATTTAAAGCACAAACACATGGTGCTTACTCTGTCCCAGGCACTCTCCTAAGTGCTTTGTAAATAGTAACTCCTTTAATCCTCGTAGTGACTCTAGAAGTAGGTGCTACTATTGTCCAGATGGGGAAACTGAGGCACAGGGGGCTTTGGTAACTTGCCACATAACCTTGAAACTCTTACCTCTCGTAAGCAAGTGTTAAGAAGTGTTAAAGACACAGTAGCCCAGGGCTGATCCTTCTTGATATCACCAAGGAGACATCAAGACCCTGCATGACGAGCTGTGTGAACCTCTGCTGTAAGAGGTCCTCCTTTATGTGCTCCTTGAAATCACCAGTGTGACCCTTCCCGCCTTCCAGGAGATGCTGTCCTGAGACTCACCACCCCACAGGGGAGGCAGAAAGCACGAGAGAGCCACAGGCAAGTGTGGTCACCACCCAGCTGAGGGGGTCAGGGGAAAGGCAGTCCAGGAACGGCACTCACCTGCCAGGAGGACGAGCAGGCTCAGGGCCACCTCTTGCATGTCGGAGAGCTGGCCTGGAGGGATCTAGGGGGGAGGTCCAGCTTTAGCAGGGCCACCGGGATGCCTCTGGTTCCCAATCCCCTGCTACTGTGCTCCTTATCCAGGGTACACAGCTCGCCCCAGGGCAGAAAGCCTGGCCTTGAAACTCGCTGGGCTGAGAGATAAGAAGGAGCCGGAAAGTGCAGTGGGGGCTGGGTGAGAACGAAGACCTGAAGGGGGAGCAGCAATAATAACTCACTGGACGTGGACTTGAGGCTTTAAGTGAACTGCCCTGGCAACCAAATGAGGAAGGTGCCTCCGCTGTTATCCCCATCTTACAGATGTGGAAACTGAGGCTCCAGAGGTGAAAGTGGGTGCTCAAGGTCACCTTGCCAGGAAGCGGGATTGAAACCAGACCTGGCTCTGCGGAGGCTGTTCCTAACTCAGGACTCTCTCAGGGCCTTGGGGTGTTGTGGGAAATGGGGTGTTGGGAGCCAGGTGGCAGGAGGCCCGGTTCCTGGGAGTGTCTCCCATACACAGCTCGGAGCCTGCCCGCCCTGCCCAGACTTCACAGAACTTGGGCTGGGCCAGGGCTGGGGACTGAGCTGGCTCCTCTTGTTGCTCTGGGCAGGATGTGGGGAGGAGAGAACTCAGAGAGGATAGGGGGAGGGGGGGAGGGGGAGGGGGGAGGGGGAGGGCAGCCCCAGCCTCATCTTCTGTCCCACCCTCCTCGCACCCCACCCCAGCCCATCCCACCCCAGTCCTTGGTCCTGCCTCTACCCCTACCAAGCTCCTCTGGCAGCAAACACTTCCTCTTTCCCCAGGAAGGCCTGCCCAGCACAAAGAACACTCCGCCACCCCCTTCTTGGTCCAGTATCAGCCCCCCTGTCCCCTCCCCCGCCCCTGCCCCACTGCCACAGCATACATTGTCCCAATCTTGATAGCAAGAGCTAACACTCAGATCCACCCTGTGCTGGGCACCGCCAAATGACCTTGCTGGGTTTTCACTCATGTAATCCCCCAAGAATCCTGGAGGCCATTGGTTATAGGCCCCATTTCACAGACGGCAAAACACATACCGTCCCTAAGCCTGGTAAAAAGCCCATTGACATTCCCTGCTCTGTCTCCTGTCCACAGCTGGAGAGCACGTCCCGTCTCTCTCTCTCTGGCCTCTGTGTAACCCCCTCCCTGAATTTCTTTCCTGAGAAACTTCTTAGCTTCCCAGTTCATCCCATACACCAGACTCACAGTTTTAATTTGAGCATTCATTTCTTTGAGCATTCAGGCAGGAAAAGGGCCTGTAGCTTTGGGGAACATTACTAAGGCATTTAAGACCGTCCCCCCAAATTTGGGGCAGTGCGGGGAGAGCTGGAGTGTGTACGCGGGCAGGACAGCCTAGTGGTTGCCGGCACAGGTCTGCAGAAGGACCACCTGTAGTCTAAAGCGAACACCTGAGGCTTTGTCACCCCACGATCACACTAATACTAGTAATAAGAGCAGGTGCTGATTGAATGTTTACCCCACATCAGGCACTGTGCTCAGCTTTTTGCGCTTGTTCACACATGTAATCTTCGCAGCTTGATGAACTTGGCACTATGATTAGCTCACATTGCTGTCACAACCCTGTCACCCCTGCGAATTCAGCCTAATGCTCTATACTGTCACCCGGGACTCAGGGTCTCAGCGCTTAAGCCTCTTTCCATGGGAGCCTCCAAGCCTCCCTGGCCGGTGAGGGCTCCGTACCCCCCTGTACACCACCCCCCCCAGGCATCTCCCAGCATCCCCAGCACAAGGGGCACTGATGGGTGGTCTCAGCCGTACCCCAGCCCCTGCACGACATTTCCACCCTACTGTCCCATGGTGTGGGCTGCTGGGAGCTGGCATCCGGGCATCTGCCCTCTCCCGCCCTGTTCAGGCTGTTATTGGAAGAGGCCCCCGGGCAGCTCCAGAACTGACTGCAGTGGGTGTGAAGCCTTGGAGAGAAAGGCAGCCTGCAGACGGAGGCTGCGCCCACCCCTCTCTGCTCTTTCCTGGCCCCAGAGACCCCAGTGCTGGTGTGAGGACTTTCCGCCGTCCACCCCCTACTATGGCTCTATTTCTCCATGTTGGTGGCCAGGCCCCTCAGGCCTGAGCAAAATGACTCCCTTGTGTCCCTGAAGTCTCCGCACCACCTCCCCATTTTACAGCTTCCTCAGGAAGCCGCCAGCCCCTTCCCCTAGAGGTCTCCAGGACCCACATATTCCCAATATGCGGCCACCCTGAGTCCACCTCGTCATCCACCCATCCAACCAGTCCCATCCTCCCGATCCAGATACTTCTGTTCTACTCAGAAACCCCGATGTACCCAGACCCACCAGTCTAACAGACACCCCAATCCCATCTGTGGGCCTTACCCTCACCCCAGCCAGCTCACCCAGCCTCCTGTGCAGAGAATGATGGGGAGGGGGGGCTTTCTCTAATCTGCTCCCCCAGCAAAGGACCTTGAAGGGGGGAAGGTTCTAGGGGTCTTTAGCAGAGAGCAGTGGAGGGAGGGGGCCCCAGCCTCTCACCTGCGTGCTCCACGGGCTGCGCGGAGGTTCAGGTTCCGGGACACAGCAGGGCTGCTTAGCCTGAGTCCTGCCTTTATCCGCAGCCTCCACGCCCTAAGCAAACCTGGGCAGGTAGAGAACTAGTCTGACACCCTAAAGCTCAGGGGCTCTCTCACCTCACACCTGCTCTTAAAGAGACAGTTCCAGCCCCCAACCACTAGTGGCAGGGAGCTCCCTGGGGTCTCCAGGGTCACAGCAGCCTTAGGCGAGGCAGAAGGAGAATACGATGAGGGCTGGAGGTGGCTTTCTCCAGTCACCTGCCCCTCAGAAAAGGACTGGAAGGAGGAGGGGTTCAGGTCTTTAACGGCAGAGCTTCTGCCTGGCGGGGCAGTGGGGGGAAGGCCATGCTTTGGTTGTAATAACCTAATCTCTTTTACTTAGATTGTGTGTTGTCCTTGAGGGGGGATGGGTGGCCATCGCGGGATACCTAAAGTCCTCCTCCGGGCCACTTGTTGCTGTTGACACAGTTTGAGGTTCAGCAGAAGATGCTGATAGGACCAAGGTCATGAGGTGGGGACGGGATGCACGGGGGGTGGGGGGGTAAGAGGGGCTGAGCTGTTGGGCCGTAGACCATGACCTCTCCCCCATCGCGCCCATCATGGCCTGGGGAGACTGGGACCTGGTTCTCAGCACCAGGCAGAACTTCCCAGCCTGGGTTCTTCCCAAGGGTGCTGGGAGCCAGATGTCTCCACAGTGGGTGTTGGGACGGGGGCTGCCTCTCACCCCGGATAAGGCCATTGCACTGTGCAAGGCTCCCTTCCCCTCCTTCCTCCCTCTCCTGCTCCTCCTCCTTATGGCATTCCTTCCAGCTGGGGTCTGTGCAGGCCCCCACTTGTTCCCCGTTGGGGTGCCCCCTCCCCCCAATTCCGCCTTTTTAGACAGAGGGACTTTTGTCTGGGGGCTGGATGGAGAACAAGGCGCCTTTGAGTGGCTGGCGGAGGATTGGGGTCACAGGGAGGGGCAGGGCCTTCCTAGGGTGGCTCTGCACTGGCCACCAGCTGGACTCCAGGCGACCCCCAACACCATTGCGGGGGTGGGGAGGAGGGTGCAGGAGCCAGGCCAGAGAGGGAGTACCATGGGGAGTGTGGAGTGCAGGACAAGGAGAGGGGGTTTTAAGGTCAAGGCTCTGCTGGGGGCAGGGAGAAAGGACCCCTCCCCACTTCTCAGCAGGGAGGGGGAAGGGTGGGGCAAGGAACGCCCGCCCAGCTACATGCTTTCTTTATGTGGGTCCCTTGGGCAATGTCTCAATCCCAGGCCCTGGACTAGGACAGGGTCTCCCTACAAGTCCCACCAAGGAGGGGCCAGTCCCTGCAAAGAGTGGGGCTCAGTCAGGGTGGGGCTCCGTCGAAGCAGGAGGTTCAGAGGGAGATAGAAACAGAGAAGGGGAGGCCTGGTAGGGGAGGATCCCAGTCCAGCTAAGGGGGTCTTTGTGTCCAGTCAGATAACATCTCTTGCCCAGACATTTCAAGATTGCAATGTTCCTTTTAGGACACTTCTGGTGGTCTTGGGGGGTGGGGTGATGTCTCCCTCTGCTGGGAAGTCCAGGAACTGCATGCGTCCGAGACAGATGGCTAGGAGGGATGCTCCATCCTTCACCTGTGCCGGAGTCTGCACACTCAGATGCCAAGAGGACGAGGCAAGAATCATGAATGAGTGAAGCAGGACAGGCATGAGACTCTAAGGTACGGTGGCAGCTGGGCAAACAGAACTATTGTCCTGTCTAAAGGGCAGCCACCGGGACTTCCCTGGTGGCGCAGTGGTTAAGAATCCGCCTGCCAATGCAGGCGACACGGGTTCGAGCCCTGGTCCAGGAAGCTCTCACATGCCGCCGAGCAACTAAGCCCATACGCCACAACTACTGAGCCTCAGCTCTAGAGCCCGCGAGCTGCAACTACTGAGCCCGCATGCCACAACTACTGAAGCCTGTGCACCTAGAGCCCGTGCTCTGCAACAAGAGAAGCCACCACAATGAGAAGCCCACGCACCGCAATGAAGAGTCGCCCCCACTTACCGCAACTAAAGAAAACCCTCGCGCAGCAACGAAGACCCAATGCAGCCAAAAATAAAAATAAAATAAAATAAATTTAAATGAAAAAAGGGCAGCCACCACAAACACTGGCTCAAGCTCATGTGGACGGATACAGAAGTACCTCCCAGACATCTTGCTATGGGAAAAAAAGCAAGATGTAGAGACACATGCTACCATTTGTAAGGGGAAAAATAATATATATTCATATACTTATAAATGAACGAAATATCTTTGGAGATTGGCACCCATGGCTGCTTCTGAAGAGGAAGACCGAGAGGCTGGGAGATGGCTGGGAAGGGAGACTCACTTAAGCTCATGCACCTTCTTCTACCTTCTGAATTTTAAATCCTGCAAGCGTACTACTTTGAAAAAAAAGTTTAATTAAAAGAATTTCAAGGATAACCTCTACACAGTTCTAGTCAATTGCTTCTATACATTCCAAAGCTGTCAGAAACCTGAACCTTTATGTAGAGTTCCCAATAGTAAAAGTTGGCTCAGGGAATACCCTGGCGGTCCAGTGGTTAGGACTCGGCACTTTTACTGCTGTGGCCGAGGTTCAATACCTGGTTGGGAACTAAGATCCCATAAGCCGCATGGTGAGGCCAAAAAACCAAAAAAAGGCTCAGATTTTTAAAAAAATTATGAGGGTCAAAGGAAACAAATCTAAGGACTGGTTTCAGCCTTGGGGGGGAACCACCAATTAGAGGCTTCTGCCAACTTCATTCCCTGAAGTTTTAATCACGTGGTCGTGCATTTGGATGTTTCTAAGCCTATACCTAACCCAGGGTGGAACAGAGTGTGCCCCATCCAAGTGAGAAGAAGCACAGGCTTCTCATTGCGGTGGCTTCGCTTGTTGCGGAGCACGGGCTCTAGGCACGCGGGCTTCAGTAGTTGTGGCTCACGGGCTCAGTAGTTGTGGCTTGCGGACTCTAGAACACAGCCTCAGTAGTTGTGGCATACCGCCTTAGTTGCTCCGCAGCATGTGGGATCTTCCCGGACCAGGGCTCGAACCCGTGTTCCCTGCATTGGCTGGCGGATTCTTAATCACTGCACCGCCAGGGAAGCCCGAAATCATCTGCTGCAGCAGAGATTAGCTGTGATTTCTCAGTAGCCTGGGAATTCTTGCGAAATGAGAAAAACCAAACCTACAGATAATTTCCGAACATCACAAAGTTTTCAGGAGTGCCAAATTTTTCAAGTACAAAATCAAGGCTGTGGGGTGTTTTGTAGTCACCAATTCAAGGTTTTATTAATAGGGGTTTTGCCATTTGCTTTTGCTAGTGAGGGCTCAGTCATTTTACTGCTCCTCTCTTCAGGCTGTATTTCTTCAGGATCCTGGCAAATTCATAAGCCCTAAATGGGCCAGCCTGGGGTGTGGGAACTGGAAGCACCCCGACCCATGAGAGGGGTCCTGGTGGGGCTGGGGCCTCACCTTCCCAGGTAGAGGCTGAGAGGCTGGGCTGGGGGGCTGGGGAGATGTGCTCACAGTGACGCTCCAAGCTCCTGCTTCCTGGGCAAGACGGGGACAGAGATACCCATGGGCAGACAAATGAGGCCTCCTGCGGCTCTGTGGGGCTGCTCCCTGTGGCCTCAGAATTCAGCACCTGTGGGAAAAAAGAGGGAGCTGGCAGGTCCTGTCTTGACACTTTGGGGGTGTGGCTATGGGCATGTCGCTGTCTGCCTGGCTTCCAGGCGCCACATGAGGTGCCAGGCAAGGTGACTTAAGGTTAACAGGCCCCTTGAGATCTGCACTCTGTGAGGCTCAGTGTCATCAGCCACCAAGAGAAGTTGGAGAGGTTGATTTTTATGATGAAATCTCCTGATTTTTAAATGTTGGTAACTGACTTTGAATTTCCCTAACACTTTGTGGACCCGATGAAATGTGTCCAAGCTTGGATCTGGCCCTATGGCCACCTGTGTGAGTCTCCATCTTAGGGACTAGGAAAGCTCAGGGTGGGGCCGGGGGGAGGTTCAGCTACCACCATCCCCCGCCCCCCCGCCCCCCCACCCCGCTACCCCTCCTCCCCTCCAGGCATGTTTCTGCCTCAGGGCCTTTGCAACAGCTGTTCCCTCTGTCTGGGATTCTTCTCCCACATGTCAGTACGTAAGGGCTCATTCCCTTACCTTCTTCAAGTCCTGGCTGAAGACGTGGCCTTCCCTGATCACCCTATTTAAAATCGCATTCACCCTCTCCCTTTCTATTCCCTTCTGACGTATCTATCTTCAAAGCATATTCCAGGAAACTCCTCTTTGCTTTTTTGATTATCCGCCTCCCCTTCTGGCATGTCAGGTCCTCCCCCAAATTTTCATCTGAATTATATATAGAACAACACCTGGCAGTAATGGTGCTCGTGAACTATTTCTTAAATAATAAGAGAAAGGAGCTCTTATGTCCCCGCTCACCATCACAGAGGCCTTGACGGATTGAGGCGGGGGTGGGGAGAGCAGAGCTGCTAATGGGGGCAGGTGGGCAAGGGGGACCACATTTGCTGACAGTCTTGGACCAGTTTCCTCATCACTGGGGATGGGGGCTTGGGCTGATGGCTAGGAGTCCTGAGTGTGAGTTGGAATTATAGGGAAGCAGGAGAGGGGATTGGGGGGTCTGAGAGCTCCTCCTCCCAGCCTGTCTCAGTCCCTGAGACCAGGATATCAAACTGGCGGCCCCTGGGCCAACCCAACGATTGTACATGTTTGCTTGAGATCAAAGAGTGTTGTAAAAATTCACAGTTGCCAACATTTAAGCTCGGGATATTTCAACATAACAAGCTGCACGTTCAGCTTCTCGTGGAAGATCTGGCCTAACTGGGCCACATTCCCCCTTGGCACTAGTTGTTGGAGGGGCAGGTCTGTCTCCCCGGGGTGACCCAGGCCCCATCTTCCCCTGATAGGAAGCTTCAAGGGATGGAGAGGGAGATCCACAGTTGCTCTGGCCCCAGGCCTGCTCCTGTCACCTCTCATCCGAGACCCACCCTTTGCCTATGTGGCCACCATTACAGCACGGACCCTGGACACCCACATCCCGAGGGACTCATCCTTGAGGGGTGCACCATGGCGCGGTTCAGACAGGAATTATCGGCAGGACTGTCATCCGAGTCTGCCTGAGGTCAGGGGAAAAGGCACGATTACAGAAAAACCTGGTGATATTTTGAGACTCCCTCCCGAAAAGTCTTTGGCAACTAGCATCAGAAAAGACCAAGCCTTGTAAACTGCCTGCACTCAGGAGGGGCAGGAGAACACTTCTGAGATGCAAGAACTCAGAAAATATTACGAATATAGGTAGAGACATAGAGAGGTAGCAAATGAGGCAAACTATTAAGAACTGGTGAATCTCCGTGAAGGGTATTTAGTTTCATTGTACTGTTTAGGTAACTTTTCTGTAGTTTAAAAAAAAAAATCAAAATAAAAGTTGGGGAGAGGGCTTCCCTGGTGGCGCAGTGGTTGAGAGTCCGCCTGCCGATGCAGGGGACACGGGTTCGTGCCCCGGTCCGGGAAGATCCCACACGCCGCGGAGCGGCTGGGCCCGTGAGCCATGGCCGCTGAGCCTGCGCGTCCGGAGCCTGCGCTCCGCAATGGGAGAGGCCACAACAGTGAGAGGCCCGCGTACCACAAAAAAAAAAAAAAAAAAAAGTTGGGGAGAATCAATAAAATTTTTTAATGAACATTTACACAAAAATAATAAAACACAAGATCAAAAACAACAGAGGAAAAATAAATTCAGAATTGGGTAACCTAAATGTTAAATAAACAGAATTTAATTGAACTTTGGATATCATGTATTTATGTATATACTATACAATAATTAAATATTATTTATAAATAAATATATACATCCATTTTTTCCCTTTTAGATAAAAGCCTGTGTTCTTGCCCCCCCCCCCCACACACACACACAGTCTTCCTTTTCCTTCTCTCAGATCAGTCCCTGACCCCTTGGTACCCGCTCTGTCCCTCCCGCTAGCCGTGGGTGCCTTACCCACTCCTGGCTGCCCGGCCCTGGCCTGGTGGGGGGACCCTGAGGCTCTGAGGCTGATGCTAGGGGCTGGCAGGCTCCTGCTTGGCTGCAGAGGCATGGAGATGAGTCTGCAGTTCTAAGAGCTTGGCTGGCAGCCACTGCCATGCACAGGCACTGACCAGGCAGCCCTCTGGCAGCCAGGGCCCCTGACATCTCAGTCTTCTCATCTCCCTTCCCCCTGCACCTTGGCATCCAAGAAGGCAGTGCTGAGAGCCAACTGCACACCCCTGTACATCCCTGAGTCATTACCTGCTATGGCTAACGCCTCTCTCTATTGTCCGCTAACAATCCTGCAGCGTGTCGGGCTGTGGGACTTACCACTTGCTAGGCAGGCATTGTTCTCCCAGTGGAGGAAACTGGCACAGAGGAGCTCAGTCACCTCCCCACAAGACACACAGTTACTTAAGGGTCAAAGTTGGGATTCCAAGGCAGGTTGTCTGGCTCCACACCCTGTGAGTGTGTAGAACCGAGGACCCTGCATAATTTTGTGGGTCCCAAGAACAGACAGTAGGTCAGAAGAGGGAATGAGACACCAGAGAATATTGCCAGAACCAACCACTCCTCCCCTGCCGCTGTCCCCACTCCGGCCCAGCCTCCATCCTCTCCTTCCTGGACCATCACACAGCCTCCTCCCTGGTCTCCCTGCTCCCATCCCACCCCTGCAGTCTGCTCCCCACACACAGCCAGAGGGAGCCTGTGAACCCCTGACTCAGATCAGGGCCCTCCTCCGGCTGCATCTCACTCCTGGTAAAAGCCAATGTCCTCACGATGACCCGCAACCTGTAAGTCACTCCCCTACCTGGTCCCCCATCACTTGTCCTTCCCATCAACCCCTCACTCACTCACTTACTCAGCTGTAGACACACTGCCCTCCCTGCTGTTCCTCCAACCCACTAGGTGCCTTTCCAGCCCCAGGACCTTTGCACTTGCCGTTCCCTCTACCGAGCTCACTCTTCTCACCGATGTCACATGGGTCCCTCCCTCATCTTCTTTTTTCAGGGCTTTGCTCAAATACCACCTTCTTGATGAGGCTTTCCTTGGCTACTTGATTTAAAACCATATCTTCAGGTGCTTCCTTGGTGGTGCAGTGGTTGGGAATCCGCCTGCCAATGCAGGGGACACGGGTTCAAGCCCTGGTCTGGGAGGATCCCACGTGCTGCAGAGCGACTAAGCCCGTGCGCCACAACTACTGAGCCTGCGCGTCTGGAGCCCACGCTCTGCAACAGGAGAGGCCACCGCAGTGAGAAGCCTGCACACCGCAACCGGGGGTGGCCCCCGCTCGCCGCAACTAGAGTGAAGCCTGCGTGCAGCAGCAAAGACCCAATGCAGCTAAGAATAAAATAAAGTAAATTTTAAAAAAACAAAAAACCAAAAAAACCACATCTTCAGTCTGGAAACCACCTCGCCCCACCCTGTTCTCTATTTTTTTCTATAGCGCTAGCATAGATCACCTCCTGACATGCTGTGTAATTATATGCTTATTGGTTATATTTATTCACAGTCCTCTGTGTCCCCAGCACAAAGTCTGGCACATAGTAGGTGCTCAGGAAATATGTGTTGTGTGAATGAATGAAAACCATTCTTGAGAGTTACTATGTCCCAGGCCCCATAACAGAAGAATCAGTTACCCCCCTCCCCTTTCCTTAAGTGGATCACACTTTGGGGGCACCCAAACCCACAAGTGGAGAGGGAAGGATCTCAGAGGCAGAAAACCTAGGTTCAAATCCCAGCTCCACCTCTTTCTCACTGTGTGACCTTGGGCTAGCAAGCCTTCTTCCCCGGGCCTCAGTTTCTCCATCTATACAGTGGGGATAAGAATAATACTCACCCTGTAGGGCTGCCCTTTGGATTCAATGGGGTTGTTGTGTGGGATGCTGACAGCATGAGTAATTGTGAAAGCTGGTTCCCTTCCTGGAAGGGGGTGGGGTGGGAGGGGCACAGCTGTGTGTTTTCCAACAGCCAACAATGGAACTCTTGTAGGAGGGGCCCTCAGGCATGGAAAACACATCCACCCCTGTGGGGTTCAGACAAAAGTCTCAGGTCTCAGAAGGGATGTTTTCCAGGGCATTTACATTCTTTGAAGACTGTTGCAACAAGAAATACTGGTTTGGGAATATGAGCCCACTGCAGTGGGCTCCCATTTTATCCTTCTCCCTACAATGAGTAGCTCTGAGGGTTGGAGGGAATCTCTCCTACCTACAGCTCCTGAGACTAGGATCAGATAGGCTTAAGACAATCCCTGGGCCACAGCGATTGGCTCAGTGGGGTCCAATCAAAGTGAAACACAGGAATTTTGGTTTAATAGTTGAGGGAAGAAAAGATTTGGGTTTTGCTTCGGACAGTGGAGAAAGCACCTTTGAGGCCTGGAAGTTGAAGTCATTTTGCCACCACCAGAAAAGCCTGCCTGAGGGCAAAACTAACACCGTGGAGGGCCACAGACCAAGAGAAATGCTGATAAATAGAGTCTGCACCCTGATCACGTCATGCCAGCTCTCCCTCTGGAATTTTCAGTTATACACTCTAAAATTTTGACTTGAGTTAGTTTTAATAAGGTTTCCTGTTATTTGTAAACAAGAATAACGAAACCGGTATACGGAAAAATTCTGTGGACCCAGAATTACTACACTTTCACTAGGATATGTCACATGATTTTTACTTAGTTTCAGCCAAATCATTTCTTTTAGCTTCAGTCAGCTCAAGCATCTCCAGGGGTCAACGAGTGCTTACCTTGGCCAGATCAATGCTCTCTCTCTCTTTCTCTCTCTCTCTCTCTCTGTAAACAAACCTGGGTCCCATTCCCTTGGACAGACATCTTTGAAATGGGCCTGTCCTCCCTCCCGACCTCCACCTTGAAAAAGAACAATGAGCCGGAGGAGCCACAAGACTTTGCAAAGACAGAAACACAAATGCCTGGGAACTCCGCAGCCCTCCCGCTGAAGGGGTGAGTGCCCAGAGGCCTGGCAGGTGCCTGGGGAGAGCGGCTGGCGCCCAAACACGCCCCTCGGGGTCCCACACTCCCGTGCACGGCGCTGGTGGAAGATACGCAGTGTCAGTACTGCTCACACAGCAGGTGGCACCTGCCCCCCATGGAGAAGCCACGCTGGACGGGGGGGCGCAGTCAGTGCCGCTGAGCACAAAGCCCGTGTCACACTGGCAGCCCTCCTGTTGGGCAGATGTCGTGGGCTCAGCACGGGAGCTGGCACACGGGGAGCCGCAGAGCCTGTAGTGGCTGTGCGGAGGGCAGACCAGCTCTGGAGGAAGACAGATGAGAGTTAATAACTAGCCAAGCATTGCTCTTCGGGAAAGGATCCAACCAGAAGGGGACCAAGGGTGCAGAGAGTGGGTGGAGGGGGCCAAGGGCAGGTCATAAGAGCAGGGGGAAGGTGGGGGTATCATCAGGAGGTAACGTAAGAGCGCTGATGGTGCTACTGCTGCTGCTGCTGATCGTGGCGATGGAGAGGAGGACGGTGGTGGTAATGAGGCCCATGGAGGTGACCATGGTGATGGTGATGTTGGAGATGATGATAGTGCTGAAGACGGCCTGAGATAACGTTTCCTGAACACTTACTATACACCGGGCTCTGCGCTATGCTTCCTCGGGGTATTATATTTTATGCTTATTAATATCTTCTTCCTGAATTCACTGAAGAAAACTGAGTTAGCCAGAAACCATGCAAGGTCACTATCATCTCATTGATGAAAAGAACTACCCATAATTGAGCGGATACCAGGAGCTTGCTTTTCATATAGCATCTTGTTTACACCTCACAGCAACCCCAGGAGACAGGGACTTTCATCACCCCCTTTCATAGATGAGGAAACTGAGGCCAAGAGGGGTTAAGTGACTTGCCCAAGGTCATACGACTACTGAGCGTCAGAGCTGGGATTTGAAGGCTACTGGGTTGCACTGAGCCTGGACTCCCACTTAGCAAGAATCATCTGGGGAGAGCAGCGCCAACCCCATAGGGAGGACATACTCCCACATTCGCCTGGCCTCCCGTCATTATGTTTTCTTCATTGGGGCACAGTTGCTTTACAGTGTTGTGTTAGTTTCTGCTGTACAGAGAAGCGAATCAGCGATATGGATACCTATATCCCCTCTTTTTTTTGGATTTTCTTCCCATTACGGTCACCAGAGAGCACCGAGTAGAGTTCCCTGTGCTATACAGCAGTCTCCCCTCGTTATTACATCCGCATCAGCCATTTGCCTGCCTGGCTCCACTGGCATTTGGGTTTGTGAGCCCTGAAGAAGCAGCAAGAAACCACCTGGAGGGTGTAGACGCACATCAGGAGATGTCAAGAGAGGGGAAGGGCAGCAGACAAGGGTCAGAAGCGTGGGCAAGTCAGTCCACGCGAGGGCTCAGGTGCTCAGCCAGAGGCTTGCACTCCCTCCTAAGGGCAGCGGGAATCAAAGCAGCACGCATCTTGCTGACTCTCTGAGTGACCTTGCCCAAGTTATGGAACCTCCCTGTGCCTCCGTTTCCTCATCCATAAAACAGAGGTAATAATAGCCCTTCCCTCGGCAGGCTGCGGTGGGGACTGAATGAGCGAATGCATATTGTAGAGTCACTTATGGCCCCTGAATGACCACGTGCTTCCCCATCCAGCACCGCCCTTGCAGGTGAGCGGGACCTGGCCAAAGTGCTATGACTTCCAAGGTGAGGATCGAAGAGCAGGGGGTGCACGCGTTACCGGCGTGGCATCGCGGGCTGGAGATGAATTGGAATCATGTCCTGGACAATACTGCGGAATTTGTAGGAGAGAGACTAACCCTTGGTCATGTTTGGGGATGGAAATGTCAGGTTGGTTGGTTACTGCAGAGGAACCTAGACTATCCTGGCTGATTCGATGTCAGTCAATGTCAGCTGTCATTTTTTGTTGTTGTTATTGTTGGCTGTGCTGCACCGCTTGCGGGATCTTTGTTCCCCGACCGGGGGTCGAACCCATGCCCCCTGCATTGGGAACGTGGAGTCTTAACCACTGGGCCGCCAAGCAAGCCCCCCAGCTATCATTTTTCATGAAGCATTTTAAAGAGGGAGAGTCCTCAAGGGGGCAGTTATCCAGCAGGGCGTGCAGTGACTTTACTTGGATGGCACTGACCTAGGAGGATTTCCTGGAGGTGACATTGGGCCAGCTGGTGATAACGGGCTGAGAAGGACCCTCCCCTGACAACACCCACTCATCACAGGCCGCCAGGTGCCTCCAGGGCTGCACAGAGAGGCCTCGTCGCTGGCATTCCTGGGCATAGCTCCCCAAAACGGCACACAAAGTCTCCCGCCATCCCCCTGTGGCACAGAGGTGGTGGACGCGGTTCTCCAAGTGGATCCGAGGTTCCATGTCCTCACTGCAGGCCCCATAGGGCCTGTCCGGGCCCCAGCCATCTGCAGAAGGGCCTGGAATAGGGCTGCCTTGTCAGGTCTGTGTCTTGCGGGAACAGAGGGTGGCAGGCCTGTGGCTGAGCCATGGGCATCAGAGAGCCACGTGCTGTTGGAGCCACAGAAGCCAACCTGAGTATCCATGTGAAAGTCCCCAGCCAGGCCACAGAGGTTGCCAGTGTAGTTCTCAGGCGCTGTCACCCAGAGAGCACATGAAAGTCCACAGAGAGGCCAGGGGCCACCTGACTGTGATGGCCGAGGACGTGGAGACGTCCCGGAGAGTCCCCCAGCCAGGGTCGGGACCCGTTCACCTGGAACCCAGGCACCCAGGTTGTGTCAGGCAGACCCGCCCAGATACCAGTCCCTCTGGGGACCCCCTGCTTCTGTCCCCCACCCTGTGATCCGCTCTCCACACGGCATCCGTTGAATCCTTTAAAATCACAAATCAGGGCTTCCCTGGTGGCGCAGTGGTTGAGAGTCCGCCTGCCAATGCAGGGGACGTGGGTTCGTGCCCCAGTCTGGGAAGATCCCACATGCCGCAGAGCGGCTGGGCCCGTGAGCCATGGTCGCTGAGCCTGCGCGTCCGGAGCCTGTGCTCCGCAACGGGAGAGGCCACAGCAGTGAGAGGCACGCGTACCGCAAAAAAAAAAAAAAAAAAAAAAAAAAAAAAAAAAATCACAAATCAGACCCTGTCCCTCCCATGGCTCCCTAGTACACTCAGATAAAATCGAAACTCCCACCTGTGGCCTGTGCCACCCTACAAAACTAGCCTCTGTCACTCCTTTGTCCTCATCTCCTCTCACTCACCCCCTTGCTCACCCTTCTCCAGCTACACACCAGGCACCATTCCAACCTCTGGACCTTTACACTGGCTGTTCCCTCTGCCTGGTTACCCTTCCCTCCTGTGTCTACCTGACTCCCTCCCTCATCTCCTTCAGGTCTCTGCCCCAATGCTTCCCCGCCCTCCGTCTTAAAGCATAACACCCCAATGCATGCTCTTGTCTCCTTTCCTGCTTAATTTTTCTACAGAACAAACGGTATTACCTTCTGACACACTAGAAGTTTACTTATGTACTGGCTTATTATCTTTCTCCCAGGGAGTTTTGTCTATTTTTCAACAAAATAAACTAAGTCCCTGCCCTTGGAGAACTCTTATTCTGTCAAGAGGAAGACAGACAGGAAACAAAGAAGTGATCAATAGAAAAGATGATTTAAGGACTTCCCTGGTGGTTCAGTGGTTAAGAATCTGCCTTCCAATGCAGGGAACGCAGGTTTGATCCCTGGTCGGGAAACTCAGATCCCACATGCCTCGGGGCAACAAAGCCCGCTTGACACAACTACTGAGCTCACGCACTCTGGACCCCAGGCGCCACAACTAGAAAGAAGCCCACACGCCACCACAAAGAGCCCACACACCACGATGAAAGATCCCACATGCCGCAACTAAAACCGGACGCAGCCAAAAATAAAATAAATAAATATATTTTTTTAAAAAGAAAAGATGATTTAAGATACTGATACATTACTTTGAAGGAAAGAAAATGGGGGATTATAATAGAGAGAGACTGGGAGGGATGGCTCCTTTCATGGGGGTGGTCAGGGAGGGCTTCTCAGAGGAGGTGACATTTGAGAGAATGAGAGTGCATCAGCTATATGTGAACCTCTCCAGGAAGAGTGTTTCAGGCTGAGGGAAGAGCCAGTGCAAAGGCCCTGAGGCGGGAGCCTGCCTGGCTGTTGGAGGGGAAGCAGAGAGGTTGGTATGGCTGGAGCAGAGTGATTAAGGGGGCGAGTCGGAGAAGATGAGGGCAGAGAGGTCACAGAGGCCAGTTTTGTGGGGTCACATGGGCCACAGTTTTACTCCCAGTAAGACAGAGCCACGGGAAGGCTTCGAGATAGGACCCTTGTGACCTGACTTAAGATTTTTCAAGATTGTATCTTTACTCTGCAGTGGGGAGCGGAGCACCGCTAGAAAGCTGGTTTGCCTTTGCAGTTATATGTTTGATTTATTTATCAAACACTTTATGCCCTTACTAAATGCCTTGTCCTAGGCAATTTATATCTTTTCATCTTCACATACAGGTAGGACCCTGTGACATGTTAAGAAATATATATGTTGTCTCTGCCCCCAGTTTCTGGCACACAGCTCCTAAAACCCTTGTATTTCCGGAGTGATAGGGGTGCAGGGAGCATCTTTTGTTTTGCTATTTGGTCCTTGACCCTTGTTCCTGGTACACAGAGCTCCTAAATCCCTTGGAATTTCCTGGGTGATAGGAGTGTCTTTTGTTTTAATGAGGCAATGCTTGGTGGGCTTCTGGACGGGGGCCGGTCCCTTGAAAAATCAAGCCAAGATTAGAAGCTTGTTGCTATGATTAGAAGCCTGGAACTTTCTGTCCCACCCCCACCTTCCTCTGGGGAGAGGAGAGGGGGTAGGGATTGAGTCAATGATTGATCACGCCTATGTGATGAAGCCTCCATAAAAATACTTCAACTATGGGGTATGGGAAGCTTCAGACTGGTGAACACATGCACATCCTGGCAGGAGGACACATCCCAATTCCACGGGGATGGAAGCTCCCATGTTCGGGACCCTTTCACAGACCCCGCCCTCTGTACCTCTCCACCTCTCCATCTGGCTGTTCATCTGTATCCTTTGTAAGAACCTTTATAATAAACCAGTAAATGTAAGTGTTTCCCTGAGTTCGGCGGGTCATTATAGCAAATTATCGAAACAGAGGAGAGGGTTGTGGGGAGCCCTGATTTGTAGCCGAATCAGACAGAAGTGTGGGTAACATGGGGACCCACTACTTGGGCTTGGCTTCTGAAGCGGGGATGGTCTTGGGAGATTGAACCTTTTAGCCTGTGGGGTCCGATGCTGACCCAGGTAGAGAGGGTCAGAATGGAAGTAAATTGTAGGCACCCAGCTGGTGTCCACAGAGAACGGCCTGGAGTGGAAAACCCACACGTCTGGCCACAGAAGTGTTCACAGTACCATTATCCCCCATTTTACAGATGAAGCAACCAAACCACAGAGATGTAAAGCCACTAAGCCAAGGCCACTAGCAAATGCACAGTGGGATTCAAACCCGGGCCTCCAGCTCCAGCATCACGCTTCACCACTTCACCCTGTTGCCAGCTAGAGCATACACTAATACCGGCTGGGCCCGGCGTCCATTTTCCCTGAATTGTGGGCCCAGAACGAGAGTATAAATGGAGGCCCACATCTCATATGCCTTCAAGCTGCCCAACTGCTAAAGGAAATACGTTCTATCCTCCTGCCCTGACACCAGGACCTTCCTAATGCCCAGAGGCCAGGCGTGACCCCTCAGTGTCCCTGGACAGGAAATGGCGCCCAAGGACAGGCTGCCCCAGGCCCGCCTCCTACCTCCCAGCCCCGGCAGAGGTCCTGCGTATCCATACGACCCAGCCTGCCCTCCTCAGCCCAGTTTGGTTCCACCCTCCCCTGCAGGGGGGCCTTGGCGTGTGCTCATTGCCGCTGCCTGGTCCATTCTCTGGAGAAAGGTCTAGAAGGGGTTGGGAGGGACAGCAGGCTCCTGCGGGCACTTCTCAAAGGGCCTTGGACTCTGCCACCCGTGGGGAGGGATGCGGTCAGAGGTGTCCGGAGCGGGACCTCTGAATTGCAGGGCTGGGGCAGGGACCCTCTGCCCAGTTCTAAGCGCGTCAGAACCCCAGTATCTCTCTGTCTCCAAAGGGAATGCCCTTGGGCTACCATTTTGTCAGCCTGTTGTTATTGATGTTCATTATGAGTTGGCCGATGCCTACCTGGACCCCCCCAAACTGTCCCACCAGCAGTGACAGCCGCCATCCTGCCATGTCCCCATCTACCTGCTGGGCCCACGTGGCACCCCAGGGCTCCACTCAGAGGGCGACGGGGGGTGTGGTGTGGCAGCACGTTCAGGTCAGTGTCTCCCAGCCGAGTCCTCAACACCGGTGGCGAGTCCCACTGAATGTGTGCGGGTGAGGGTCTCCGCAGAGCCAGAATGTCCTGTAGCGCATGGGGCGGCAGCCCCGAACACCCCCGCGCTCGTGGCACAGTTCGTGGGGCCCGCAGGCATGAGGGTGGCACTCGAGTGGGTGTCCAGGCCTGTGGCCCACGCACCTCTGGTCACAGGTGGCCGTGGGTAGCACCCCAGCGCCCGGAAGGAAGTAGCAGCCCTGCGGGCAGCAGCCACAGCGAGTGTGTGGCACACAGATGCCCGCTTTCAGGGAGAAGCCCTGGCAGCAGAAGCAGCCCGCCGTGCGCTGGCAAGTGCAGGCAGCGGAGGGGTTAAGGCTGGCACAGGTGGCTGGGCAGGGTGGCCCACAGAACTCATAGTAGCTGTTGGCAGGACACACCACACCTGGGGGAGGGGCATCACCCGGAAACCCTGGATCCCTCAGTCAGAGGGAGAAAAACCTAGGAAGGTTGCAGGGGGCGGGGCGGAGGGGGAGGGGGCAGGGATGGACCTCGGGATACTTCGGAAATCACCGTTGATCCTGGTTAACGCTTTCCCTCCGTGTGGTTTATTAATATCACCTCCATGGGCCACTTGAAAATCATGGCACGTGATGAACAATGAGGACTGCTCAGGTTCAAGTACGGACAGTAGGAGGGGGGATTAGCCAGGGGCTGAGAAGAGCCCTGATTCTGCTTTGAGGTTTGGGTCGCCATCCCGGAGAGCAGGGTTTGGGGTCTCCCTGGGGGTGAGGGGTTTCCAATCAGCCGAGGGAGGGGACATCCTAGCTGCCCAAGGGGTGAGGTCCCGGTCAGAAGTGAAGAGGCACCTACTGCATCCCAGGCTGGCTCGCCACTCAGGCAGGCGGACGCCATGCAGGGTGCAGAGCTCGGCGTAGGCCTCCGGCAGCATACAGCATGCGGTTGCCAGGGCCGTACTGGCAGAGGTTAAAGACGCAGGCCTGCATGGAGGACACGGGGTCCTCGTACCAGTGGCACTCGGCAAAGGGCCCGGAGGGGTTCGCCAGATCTCTGTAGAGCTGCTCCCACGCAGGGCCCGTCCCGACAGGGCTCGGAGCCCCGCCATGTCCTGCTGACAGCTCGGGGGTCGCGGGGACTCAGCATGAACACCTCCAAGCCTCACGTCCTGCCCCCTGCCGGACCAGCCCCTGCCAGCCTCTCCCTTCAGGCCCTGACAGCCCCTGGCACAGTTTTATAAAGTTTAAAAAACTCCAACCCATAGTAAAATGATTTTCATACTGCAGGACATGAATGGAGGATTGACTGCTCGACGGGAGGCAGGGGGCCGTGCTCATCAAGGGTGGTTTGGGAGAGGGAGTTCCCTGGTGGTCCAGTGGTTAGGACTCAGTGCTTTCACTGCAGGGGCCTGGGTTCGATCCCTGGTCAGGGAACTAGGATCCCGCAAGCCTCACTACGAAGCCAGAAAATAGATAGGTGGAGAGATAGATAGATAGATAGATTGATTGATAGATAGACAGATTTTTTAAAAAGAGTGGTTTGGGGGCTTCCCTGGTGGCACAGTGGTTAAGAATCCACCTGCCAATGCAGGGGACACCGGTTTGAGCCCAGGTCCGGGAAGATCCCACATGCCACGGAGCAACTAAGCCCGTGCACAGCAACTACTGAGCCTGCGCTCTAGAGCCCACGAGCCACAACTACTGAGCCCACGTGCCACAACTACTGAAGCCCGCGCGCCTAGAGCCCGTGCTCCGCAACAAGAGAAGCCACGGCAATGAGAAGCCCACGCACCGCAACAAAGCGTGGCCCCCGCTCGCCTCAACCAGAGAGAAGCCCGCGAGCAGCAACGAAGACCCAATGCAGCCAAAACTAAAATAAATTTTAATTAATTAATTAATTTTTCAAAAAAAAGAAAGAGTGGTTCGGGAGGCATGAAGTTGAAGGGGGACAAAAGCCTTACCAGAGAAGGTTCAAGAGAATGGAAAGACAGGGCCTGGAGGCAGCGAGCACAGACAAATCTGGTGGCCCTTTGCTATAAAGGGCGTCTAAGAAAGGGGGCAAGAGCTGGCGGGGAGGGGGGACCGAGGGGGGTTTCTTGAGATGGGACAAATCAGAGCCTGTTGGACTGTGGTGAGAAGGAGCCAGTGAGAAGAGGCAAACTGATATCGTGGGATTAAATCCGTGGGGCCCAAGCGTCAGAGTCCCCGAGGGGCTGGTTAAAACAGACTGCTGCGCCCACCCAGAGTGGTGGTCTAGGGTGCGACCCAAGAATTTCCACTTCAAACAAGTTTCCAGATGATGCTGACGCTGCCGGTCTAGGCCCCCTTTGAGAACCACGGATGCAGAAGAGAGAGAGCAGGAGGGATCTCCGGGTGAGATTCAGGAACGGTCACGGGGTACGGCTTAGCCAGGAGCACGGGCCATCTCCCATCACCGCAGCCTGGAAGGCAGAGGGGCTCCCAGAGGGGTTCTGCCCACGTTTCCCAGTGAAACAGGAAGCGAGATCATCACAGCTGAGAGTGAGGTGATTGGGTGGGAGGGGAGAGGGGGCCAGTGAAGGTACCGGGGGCCTGGTGAGATGTCTCTTCAAGTTCATGATTCCAGGTAAGAAGGTGGGTCCAGAGGTGTTCAGCTGCCTAGGGGTGACTGCAAGAGGAGAGGGGAGCCTTCTGACGCGGGGTTTGCTTGGTGTGTGGGAGGGAGGGCACAGGAGGGAACGTGAAATCTGAGAAGGAAAGGGGTGAGGAGGAAGCAAGTAGCAGGGTCAGCGGGTTAGTAGGTTGGATGGCCAGTGAGGTGAACCAGTGACTAGAGTCCGGGAACCAGGGAGTGGGAGCCAGAGTCTGGGTTGTGTAACAAAGGAAGGGGGTGGAGGGGTGTCAGCCTCCCTCCCGCTTTCCCTCGGTCTCTATTTTCTATTTCTCCTTTTCTGTCTCCACCCTCCCACTCCCCGCCCCGCCCCCCATCTATCCTTTTCTTCCTCTTTTGCTCTGTCTCTCTCCAACTGATGGTCTCCCTCCCCTTGCTATCTCTCTGTCTTTCCTTCTCCATCTCTCTCCCAGTCTGCGTCTTTCCCTCTCTGTCACCCATTTTCTCTCCCTCCCTGCAGTTTCCCCTCTGTCTCTCCATCTCTCCCATCTCCCTCCTGTTTTTATCTCTTGCTCTTTCCCTCTGTCTCTGACTCTCTCTCTCATGGTGTCTCCCACTTGCCCAGGAAGCAGACCCTTCCTCCCTGGGCCTGGGCCAGAGAACCCCAGCCTGGGTCCTTCTCCCCCATCCCCTTCCTCACCCGGAGGCCAAGTTCTCCCCAAAAGAGAACTTGGTCCCAGGTGGCCACGAGCAGGGCGCGCGGGGTGGGAGGGCCCCGGGGGAGGCACAGGCCAGGTCTTGGGCCGCCCGCTGCAGCAGTTCAGGCGGTACCACACATGGCCCCTGCTCGATGTGGACCCACCCGCCCAGAACGGGGCTGCAAAGGCCTGGCCCGTCTCCAGGGGAAATGCCTCAGGCGTGAACAGGACCACAGGCTCCCTGAAGGACACCAGCCCGTTGGTGCAGAGCTGGGGGAAGTGGGGAAGGAAGAGACAGGCAGAAGGGTGTCATCGGGTCAGGGATCAGACGGGGGGCGGGACCCAGGACCCAGACGGAGCAAGGAGCAGATACAGACAGGATGAGGCAGGGGCGGGGTCAGGGTGAAGATGGGGCCCAGGGGCCTCTGGTCAGGGGTCAGGGCACTCACACAGGCCGTCCTGGGTGTGAACTCAATGCCGTTGCATCTCCTCCAAGAAGCCATCATCCTCAGCAGGAAGGGCTTTGTCCCCGTGCTCCAGCCCATAGGGGTACAGGAGAGAGGCTGGAGACACCAAGACCACTGAGGCTCCCCCAGGCCCTCCAGGGTGGGGCCGTGTCCCTCCAGCACCGCACCCCCCCCCCCCCCAGATTGGGCCATGTCCCTTCAGTCTCCAAGGTCGGGGTCAGGTCCCTACAGGTCTCTAGGCAGGGCCATGTCCTCTCAGACCCCTAGGGCCCTCCCTACCTGCCCCCCAGTCCTGTCCCAAGTTGGGAAGCATGTCCAGCCTCACCTCTGAGCTCCTCACTCCAGGTCACTTGGTTCTGCAGGACTAAGGGGAAGGGGTGTCTGCTAAGGGCTGGGGTCCACCCAACAGAGCTGACCCTTTTCCAGAGCCCCCAGTCCCACTGACCCGCCAGCAGCAGCCAGAGCAGCCTCAAGGTAGCCCCGTGGACTGGCTGGCCGCTCTGGCTCATGCCTGCAGCGGAGGTGGGGGCCAGGTAGGGACCTGCAACTCAGGTCCACCAACCCATTGTTCACGGACTCAGGAGGCCTGGGAAGCACCCAGGGATGCTGGTTCTCATCCGGTCTGGCTGAGGCTGGGCCAGGCCTGCAGGTGGGGGTGGGGCAAGGAAGGAGAGAGGAAGTGGCCCCAGGGCTTTCCCAGGGGGCAGGGTTGTGTCACAGGCATCCAGGCCCAGGAGGAGCTCCCCACCCCATCAGCAGGCCAGAGCCCGGGTCAAGCAAGCTGTAGGTGAATACACTGGAGCTCTGCTGAGGCTGGAGGGCTGGCGGTGCAGAGCTCCGCTCCTTCCGGGGCCCTGCCAGTTCTGTCCCCAGCAGGTTAAAGATGAACTCACAGCCTCCCCGATCCTAAGGGAGCATGCATGTGCATGGGGCGTGTTTGAGATGTGCACCTGGGGAGATGAAGGGACCCAGGGGGACATCTGCAGAGAATGATGGGAGAGTCTGTGGTAGAAACTCATAGTTGGGCATGTGGGAACATGACTGGGGGATGGACCGTCAGGAGAGATCCACCTGGAAAGATGAATAAAGGGCCGGCGATGGGGGCTCAGACCGTGCACGTGTGGAGATCGCTGGGGGCTGCCCTGGCAGAGGAGGTTCAGAATTAGAAAGTGGGGACTCCATCTTCAAAGTGGGGATCCTCAAGCCACTGCTCTGGCTCCCCAAACCCAAGCTAGTCCTTCACATGGTCAAACCCGGTGGGACAGAGGCCCCGATTTGCAGGCTCCCTCCCACCCAGCAAGAGCGAGTGGCCCCGTCACCTTCTCCCGGCTCTGAGCACGCTTTGGTTAAGGCCTCCCATCTTCATCCCCAGAAGACCCCCAGCATCTGGAAACACAGGTTTCTCTGGGGGCCCAGGGAAATCCTGGGGGACAGTGTCCAAGCCTGGTCACCCAAGAGGGTGGTCACTCGAGGGGGAGTGGGAGGCTCAGTACCATCTCCTGAGATGTCCTGGTCATGGTCCCAGTCCTACCTTTGCCCCTTCACATGTGCCACCTTGAGCAGATTCACAGCCCTCCTGGCTTGTTGCTATTTTACACCACAAAGTTTGGGACGGTTTGCTATGCAGCAGTAGAACTGGGACAGCTGCTCACAAAATAACTGTAGGATTTAAATAGTATTACTTTTTCTGCAGAAACTAAAATCCATTCTCTACTTACAGCACTATTTGAACATTCAGAATAATTATTTCTGAATACAGATTTCATGGCCATCACAATCATTGTTAATTATGGTGGCAATTTACTTGCCGAATAACCAGGGTGGAAAAATAACTGTACATTTCTCCTTCAACTTGACTGGGAGAATGCCAACTTATAAACCACATATGGAGCTTTCCATTCCAAGTTACATCCAGCAGGCTTTCTATATTTGAAAGTGAATATTCAGATATAAACACTCACCATGAATGCAAAGCCTTGCTTGTATTCCTGAGGTGGTTACATAAATTAGATCAGATGGGCCAAATACCTCTGGGTCGGAGATACACGGCAGTGACATGGAAGAAAGATCTGATATTTGATCTTTCTGAAGATCAAGATCCTAGCAGAGCTTCAAAGCAATCCTGTGATTGTTATTATTATTTTTCTAATATCTGCGTGGCTCCTTGGGGTGGGCGACAAGGTTAGTGGGAGCAGAGGAGAAACAGGCTCACCAACCCCTGGCCAACAAAGGAGACTGGTGAGTGGCGGTTGAGTGCATCGCAATCTCCCAACCCCCTCCCCGCTCCAAGAGCAATAATGTGGGCAGAACCCAGAGTGGCCCCCTGGTCGACATCTTCCCAGTGGACGATCAGTTAATTTTTAATGTCCAGACTTCCACCATGTCTCCTAGAATCAGGCTGCAGCCCCTCAGGTCTCCCAGGGCGGGGCCATGCCCTCTTCAGTCCCACCCAGAGCAGGGTCATGTCTACTCAGACTGGCCCCCGCCCTGCCAGGGTGAGCTGTGGCCCCTCGGAACCCCCGGGACATGGTCATATCTGCTCAGAATCCCCAAGGTGGACCATGTTCTTTCAGAGTCCCCAAACTTCATAAAACACACATACAGTACATTTTTCAGCTAACGACAAAGGAAAATTTACAGTCCCATCCTCATAACTCAATACATTTCTAACAAAGCAATGTGTGGGTCAAGTCTCGAATTATATCTCCAATATCATGGGTAGAACAGTGCAGCAGCATGCAGACGTTTGGAAAACTGCATGGAGATGTGGGGCTGGGGCGTTCCTGGTGGACAAAGTAATTGTGCGGATCACCAAATCCTAAAAGTTTGGTCCAGGGAGGGACGCTTGGAGCATTTTCTGAATGGATAGTCTGTATGTTATTCAAAGGGGCTTTCCTGTGTCTATTTATGTTTTAGGAAATTGCTCGGGGGCTTGTAGCTGATGAGCAACCCATTTAATTTTTATCATTGAAAGTCATGGGAGGGACCCCCTGGCAGCCCAGTGGTCAAGACTCTGCGCTTCCAATGCAGGGGACATGAGTTCAATCCCTGGTCGGGGAACTAAGATCCCACATGACCCACGGCGCAGCCAAAAAAAAAAAAAAAGAAGAAAGAAAGGAAGAAAGAAAAGAAAGTCATGGGAAACAGGCACCTGGTGGGTGTTTTCCTACAGAGCATCTGGTGTCCAGCAACACCTGGACAAGACTACCAAAGAAACTCCTCAACTTCCTGTAGTTTAGGGGGGCACTAGTGCCCCCTGGTGGCCACTGGTGTCCCAGCAAGGTCTGCAGATGCTCTAGGGAACAGAGTGGGGGTCCCAGGGGAAACTGAGAACCACCTCCAGCCCAGATGAAAAGATGGGGGTCTCAGGTTGTGCTCACAAGGCCTGGTGCTCCTGTCTCCTCCCTACAGGGCCCTGCTTTCCATGTTGATCCACAGTGGATGTCTTTTTTTCACTGGGCATCTACAACCATTTTTTCTGGAAAGAGCAACCCATTTTCCTTTGGAGAACCCCTCACACTCAAGTCATGTAGCTCCTGAGGGTCAAACCTCCTCCCCACCCCATGCACAGGTGCACAGTGATTTGATAAGGGATGAGCGTGTGACCCAAATCCGTCCAGGGAGAGCCAGGCCTGGGACTTTTTTGCTGGAGCTGATGGGAAAGAAGCATTCTTTTCCCACTGTGGCTGTTAAGTCATCCATGGCATGTAAGAGTTTCGGTGGGTTGGGGGGACATCTCTGTCTCTGATTGTAGGGGAGCCTGCTTGGTAATGAAGCTGACACAGAAAAGCAGATGTGAGAGAGGAAGTGAGGCACAGACAGTCCTGATGAAAAATATTCAGCAGCTGGATCCAACAGTACCTGAAGCCAGACGCTCCAGAACATTTCCAGTTAGGTGAACCAATTAAGGTATCTTCTCTTAAGCCAGCGGGAACTGGAGGATCATACTCCCTGTCTGATGTTTGCCAGGCCCAATTGCTCTCTTCCATCCCCCCCCAAATTTCCTCATTTGCTGCTTACATTTGCAAACTCAGAGACCACATTAATCAAAACCATCTTTATTATTTAAAGAGCATCCTGTCATCAGGAACACTAGATGGGATTCCCCAGACGGCAGAACAATATTTACATGGGGGTCAGAAGGGTGAGGCTCGGGTGGTCCCAGGGCTGAGTGGGCCCGCCACTGTGGAGGACCTTGGAGGGAGGGGATCCTTGGACCTGTGGGCTGGGCCCAAGAAGAAAAATGTTCCATCCCGGGGTGAACCCCATCATGTGGGGCTGGAGCCACCCAGATCAGCTTGGGCCCTGCAGGCGTGCACAGCGAGAAGCCACAGGTCAGAGTTGGGTCACCATGCCGCTGGCTTCGGAGTGAGTCTGGGGAAAGACAACTAGGGGCTTCCAAGGTCTGAGAGGCTTCCCCCAAAGTCCCGCAGCTGAACTCCCCTCCCCAGGAGCCCTCTGAAGGCTATCCGTTCCCTAGGGCACCCTCTTCTAAGCCTGAGCGTTGGTTTCTGGAAAACCCTGGCTCCCTTTCCCCCTCAGAGTCCCAAACCCTCCCACCCTCTGGCTCCCATCTGGGCCCAAATTTCACCTTTATGGCCTGGAAGATCCACTCCCGGAAGTCACTGACTTTGGTGTAGACGCCTGGCTTCTGGGCCAGGGCACAGCCGGTGCCCCAGCTCACGATGCCACACAGCCGCCAACGTGGCGTCCGAGAGATGCTGTCCTCACACACGAAGGGGCCACCGCTGTCGCCCTGGTAGGGTACGGAAGGCCTGGCTGGAAGCCAAGGTGGCTGGCGGAGAGCCCCTCCTTGGATGATTGTGGGCGGTGGTCACAGAGCGCTCTGGCCCTGAGGTAGTGAGCCTGACCCCCCACTGCCGTGGGTCTCCGCCCCCCAGAGAGGCGGAGACACATGAGGCTGCACCTCGCCGTCCCTCACCTGGCAGGCATCAATGCCACCCTCAGGATAGCCGGCACAGAACATCTTGGGTTTGATCTGCTTCCCGTAGAAGTCGGGGCCGTTGCAGACATCACTGCTGATTATGGGGACTCGGGCCTCCTGGAGTACCCCCGCCTGTTGGCCTGGGGGTGTGCAGGCAAGGCTGGACGAAGCTGGGGAGCATGCACACCCCCCTTCCTTCCCGGTGCCCACCCGGGCTCCTTAGTGCCCCTACACCCCTGGGCCATGAGGCCTTCAAGCAGGCCAACGGTCCTTCCCCAGCCCGGATCAGAGTCTCCCTTAACAGTGGCTTCCCAGGCAGAGGACGAACTCACCGTAGTACTGTGTGTTGCCCCAGCCAGTCACGGTGCAGATCTTGCCGTCCACTAGGGCCTGCCCGGCAGCCGGGAGGCACACGGGCTGGATGTACTCTGTGAGACAGACCACGCTGGTCCCACCCCTGCCGGCCTGCCCCACCTGGTACAGACCTCAGTCCAGCTGCCCCCGGTGCCCCCGGCCCACCCTTCCCTCTGTTCTTTTACAACAACAACAGCAGAAGTTGCCTTCTACTGAGAGCTCACTATGTACTAGGCACCTTTCTTGGGTGAGTTCCTTTAATATCCCATCAGCCCAGGGAGGTAGGAGCTATTAGTACCCCATTTAAAGAGGGGAAGGGCTTCCCTGGTGGCGCAGTGGTTGAGGGTCCGCCTGCCGATGCAGGGGACACGGGTTCGCGCTCCGGTCCGGGAAGATCCCACATGCCACGGAGCGGCTGGGCCCGTGAGCCATGGCCGCTGAGCCTGCATGTCCGGAGCCTGTGCTCCGCAACGGGAGAGGCCACAACAGTGAGAGGCCCGCGTACCACAAAAAAAAAAAAAAAAAAAAAAAAAAAAACACAAAAAGTAAAGAGGGGAAAATAAGGCCATATCATTTGTCCAAAGCCTCAGAATGAGTCAATGAGTCGATGGCAGAGCCAGAATTTGAACCCAGCTTGGCCCAAGTTGCAAGCCTGCGTTCTTAACCATGGCCCATGGGGCTGTCCCTGCCTAGAGGGTACCTCTGTGAGAAATTTTACAAGGTACTATCTTGAGATGCTGGACTTCCACTTGTCAAAAAAATCATCATAATAAACACACCAGTCCACCCTGTCCACAGTAAGAACGGCATCCCTGACACATGACTTCCTTGTGCAGTGCACAACCCACACCAGTGGTCCTGGCGGCCCTACCTGCTGCCTACTGGTGACTTCACCTCCCTGAGCTCAGAGCTCTCAGGTGCAAAATGGAAAGAATAATCGTTTCCCCCCAGAGGTGTAGAGTGAGAAATCGGTGACGCGTCGAATACCATGCCTGGCTAATAGGAAATGCTCACGTAACTAGTAATAGTAAAAAACAACGACAATAGCAATGATTGTTAATATTAACTGAGTGTTGGCATTGCTGTAGGCTCTTGACTCAGATTAACCCTTTCCATCATTTCAATAACCCTCGGAAGTCATTTAACAGATGAGGGAAACTGAGGCATGGAGAGGTGAAGCCACGTGCCCAAGATCACAGAGCTGGCAAGTACCTGACCCCAAAGCCCATGCTGTTACCCCTCAGCCATGTGTCTCAAACCCAGGCCGCTCCCACCCCATCCACCTGTGCCCCATGGATACCTCCCCACTTCAATCTTTCTAACCCTCTCACTCCATTCACTAAAGAGAAGGGTTTATTTTGTTTTAAAGAGAAACATGTATCACTCAATACTCTGTAATGACCTATACGGGAATAGAAACTAAAAAAGAGTGGATATATGTGTAGGTATAACTGACTCACTTTGCTGTACAGCAGAAACTAACACAACATTGTAAAGCGACTATACGCCAATTAAAAATTAACTTGGAAAAAAGAAAAGAAAAACATGGATCGCTCCCTTACACGGAAAACCAGCATCATGGATCATTCAAAAGAAAAACAACCATAAAAATAAGAAAAATGCAAACCAAATAGTACTGACTTCCCTGGCAGCACAGCCAGGGGCTTACAGGCACTGACTCCAGTGCCAGGCAGCCTGGGCTCAAACCTTTGCCATTTGCCAGTTGTGGTAACTGGGGGCATTATGTACCTTCTCTGTGTTGGGACCTTTCCCCTTGTAAAAAAACAGGATCATTAGAGAACCCACTCTCCCTGGGCTGTTGGGACAATGAAATGAGTGCATGCTTGGGATGTGTTGAGGGCAGTGGCTGCACACAGGAGGAGGGTGCAGTTGAAGTTGAAGTTCATCCTATCATCATTATTATTGTATTCTTTCATTATTATTATTATCATCATACTGTTGCCTGCTGAAGGATCATCATCATCGCTATTTTAACTTCGTTATCTTCACCATTACTATTTTTTTTATTTTTATCATTATTATTACTATTCCTACTACAGAGTGGTCTTCTGAAAGCTGAAGCCCACGGCCTGCTCTTAATCCAAAAGGCATGTGTAGATGAGGTATTAAAGACACACTGGCGGGCTTCCCTGGTGGCGCAGCGGTTGAGAGTCCGCCTGCCGATGCAGAGGACGCGGGTTCGTGCCCCGGTCCGGGAGGATCCCACATGCCGCGGAGCGGCTGGGCCCGTGAGCCATGGCCACTGAGCCTGCGCGTCCGGAGCCTGTGCTCCGCGACGGGAGAGGCCACAGCAGTGAGAGGCTCACGTACCACAAAAAAAAAAAAAAAAAAAAAAAAGACACATTGGCACCCAAGTGAATCTTTCTCATCGAGAGCAAGGAAATGCTCCAGAGAACTGTAACACGGATAACGCCTGACTTCCTGATTCATTCATATACTTAAATTTTTTTCATTTCATTTTTTTGGGGGTGGGGAGTGACGACGTTTCTGAGATATAATTCACATACCACACAATGCACCCACTTCAAGTGCACCAGTCAATGTTTTTTAGAGAGGTTTTAGATATAGGTACGAGCCTGCCTGGCAATAGGAAGGTGCAACCACCGTCATAGTTGATTTTAGGACATTTTCATCACCCCTTTTACCTACGACCTCCTGACATCCCCATGCCCCGCCTCCCCCGCCCCGGGGAACCACTAATCTGCTTTCTATCGCTACAGGTTTGCCTGTTCTGGATATTTAATCTGAATGGGATCATACAGTATGTGGCTCTTTGGGCCTGACTTCTTTCTTAGCACCGTATTGTCCGGGGTCGTCCATTGTGTTCCATGAATCAGGACTTCATTCCTTTTTATGGCCTAGTATCATTCCATTGTATGGATCTAGCACGTTTAGTTTATCCATGTGTCAGATGGTAGACGTCTGGGTTGTTTCCATCTTTTGGAATAATGCTGGTCTGAACACTCGTGCACCAGTTTTGGTGTAGCTATGTGTTTTCATTTCTTTTGGGTACGCTCCTAGGAGTGGAATTGCCGGGCCAAATGGTAACTCTGTGTTGAACTGCTTGAGGAACCGCCACATGGTTTTCCAAAGTGGCTGTACCAATTGTCCCCATCTAATGAATGCCCAGTGTGTGCCCCTCAAGATCATTTCCCTCATCACCGTGGATTCCTATGCCCCAGCCCCGTCCTCTGTCCTCCTGGCCCCTGGTGTCCCCAGGCCAAGGGAGCAGCCCCAGACTTACCTGTGAGGGGCAGGGAGCTGGAGAGGTGGACCAGGGCAATGTCATTGCTATTCTCCTCGCTGTTGGGGTCTCGAAAGGGGAGATAGCCCCCGTGGTAGATTACTGCCTGCACCCCCAGCTGCACGCCATGGGGTGAGGTCTGGGCCACGGCACCGGCAAACACTCGCCATTGGGACAGGACCCGGTTCCGCCTACCAGGGATAGGAGGGGAGGGTGGCAGCCTGCTTGGGCACAGCCTCCCCGACCCTGCTGCTCCCCAGCCTCCCCCCTCAGCGCCGCGGGAGACACTCACTCTGGGAAGCAGTGGGCGGCTGTCAGCAGCCAGTCTCTGGAGAGCAGGGATCCGCCACAGAGGTGTGCTCCATCGTAGCGAAGACTGACTTGCCACGGCCACCTTCCCAAGCTGGCGTCCTGGCCGCCCACGATGCGATCCACGGGCAGCTTCCTATGGCCACAGTCTGTGGGGGGAGGGGCAGTCAGGGGCAGTGGGAGGCCTGGACCCCCTGCCTTAGGGGGTCTGAGAGGTCATGCGCCACTCTGTGAAGAGTGAGTGGAAACGATCCTAAGCTGAGGGGTCTGAGGGACATGGTTCCACCCTGGGGGAGGGTGTCTGAGGAGACACAGACCCGTCCTTGGGGACCTAGAGGGACATGGCTCTACCAGGAGGGGAGGGAGAGCTGAGGAGACACAGCCCCATCCTTGCAGGATCTAAGAGGATAAGGCCCACCTGGGGGTATCTGATGGGACGTGGCTGCCCTCGGGGGGGGGGTCTCAGGAGAGGACTCTGAGTTTCAGGGTCTCACCTTGGCAGATGGTAGCCAGGAAACGACCCCTGGGACAGTCGCTGTGGGAGAGACAGGGATGGCGACACAGAGGGAGACAAAAAGAGAGGCCAGTTAAGACGCAAGAAAGGCGCAGCGGGGAGCACGGGTGTGCGTGCCCGGGGCAGTGTGCGCCCTGCCTGCCCGCCGCCCTCCTCACCACACGGAGAGGACCTCGAGCAGCCTCCGGGCGTGCGGCAGCCTCCCCTCGTCCACGCAGAAGAAGCCCGACGTGCCGTTGGCGCCTGCCGTCCGCACATCCAGCTCCGAGTGGGCCAGCGCCCTGGGCGGGGCAGGGGTCAGGCCTGCGGCCCCGCCCCCCAGCCCCCCACCCCCAGGGGCACCCCGGTACCTGAGGAAGCCCATCTCCTCGCAGCTGAGCCCCGCCACCCTGGCGTTGGAGCGCGAGGAGCACAGCAGGCGCCACGTGCCCTCCGTCTGGTCAAACACCGTGAGCCGAGGGTCGGCCGGGCCGACCTGCACTGCAGGGCGACAGGACCGCCGCCTGGGTCACCCTCCTGCCCGAGCCCTCCCGGCCTCTTCTCCGACCCCGTGGGTCTAATCCTGAA
This sequence comes from Kogia breviceps, assembly GCF_026419965.1. Taxonomy (NCBI): domain Eukaryota; kingdom Metazoa; phylum Chordata; class Mammalia; order Artiodactyla; family Physeteridae; genus Kogia; species Kogia breviceps. Next base: position 15,178,185 of record NC_081327.1, read on the forward strand.
TCCTGGCAGGCCCAATGGCAGCACCCCGGGCCCCCCACATTTGTGAGTGCATCTGGAAGGGCCCATGACTCAAGTTGAACCAAAGATCGGGGTCTCTGGGACTCTGGCTTCCCCACCAGGGGGAACAAGGGGGCTTCCTCCTACCACTGGGATTCCTAAGCTGGTTGCCCATGAGCTGGAAGTCTGGAACTCTGCCAGGAGATTTGGGAAGAGGGAAACTGTTTTAACCAAGCTCTCAGGAGAATGGCATGTGAGGCTGGGTCTGCCTGGGCCCATCTTTGCCCCCAGGAAGGGAAAAATGAGCCAATGTGGAGGAAAGTCAACAGATTTCTGATAACATTTTTTTTTTTTTTTTGGTACGTGGGCCTCTCAGTGCTGTGGCCTCTCCCGTTGCGGAGCACAGGCTCCGGACGCGCAGGCTCAGCGGCCATGGCTCACGGGCCCAGCCGCTTTGCGGCACGTGGGATCTTCCCGGACTGGGGCACGAACCCGCGTCCCCTGCATCGGCAGGCGGACTCTCAACCACTGCGCCACCAGGGAAGCCCCTGATAACATTTTTAAAGCCCCCGATGGAGTCAGGCTTGAAGAACCCCCAGAACTGTTGCTTAAGTGAGTCAATAATTTCCCTTTTTGTTTAGCCAGTTTCTTAGATTTTCCCTTTGTCTTTTGCAGCCTGAAGACCCTTGACTAATACATCACAGTGCCAAAATATTTAAATAGATTTCCTATAATCTTAAAAAAAAAAGAGAGAGAGAATAGCTATCTTTTTCTGCAGGACTTGTCAGAGCCTTGAATACACACTAAATTGCCTGATAATTCTCCAAGCAGAGGATGCAGTATTCGTTCATTCATTCAACAAGTGTTAACTAGACACATACTCCATGCCCAGTCCTGTGTGGGGTGATGCCGGGGGACATAAAGATGACCAAGACAGCCCTGGGCTGTGCCCTCACCAACCGAAGTCCCCCAATGGGGGAGACAGACAGCAGTAAAAAAATCACCCAACCAAACACAGCATCACCAACTTTGAGAAGAGGTAGGGCGGAGATACACAGAAAGGCTGGAGAGAGCTTATGGGGGATTCCTCCTGCCTGGGGCTTACTGTGTTGAGAAGTGATGCTCCCCTCAGCCCCTCACAGGCTGCTCCACACATGGTCAGAGGACCCTTGTCCACACCTACGCCAGGTCACAGCCCTTAGCCGTATTTATTTACATTTAGCAAACACTCAGTATGTGCCAGGCTCTATTTTGGGCAATGAACAAATCAGACAAAACCCCCAGCTCTGAGGAGCTCAAAGGCCAATAGGTGAGATGCATAACAAACAGGACAGAGAGGTCAAATAGATGGTGTGTCACAAAAGAAGGCGCCAGGGAGATAAATCAAGCTTGACAGAGGCAGGGGAGTGCTGGCATTGAGGGGAGGGGAGGTTGCACTTTCCAACAGGTGGGCAGGGAAAGCTGCACTGAGAAGGTGGTATGCAGACAAAGATCTGAAGGAGGTAAGAAGACAGGTGAGGGAACAGAGAACCAGGCCAAAGGAACTGCCTAGTGCAAAGATGCCAAAGTGGTGGTGGTGGCGGAGGTGGGGGAGACACGGGGGATGTTTAAGGAACAGCAGGGAGGCTGGAGCAGTGAGTTAGGGGAGGGGAGATGGGAGACAAGACTAGATTGACACTAGGACTTTGGCTTTTACCAGGAGTGAGATGCAGCCAGAGGAGGGCTCTGAGCCAGGAGGGCCCTGGTCTGACTCAGGGGTTCACAAGCTCCTTCTGGCTGTGTGTGGGGAGCAGACTGTAGGGGCGGGATGGGAGCAGGGAGACCAGGGAGGAGGCTGTGTGATGGTCCAGGAGGGAGAGCATGGAGGCTGGGCCGGGGTGGGGGCAGTGGAGGAGCAGAGTTTAGATTCTGGATAGACTTTGTGGGTGGAGCCCACAGGGTCTGCTGAGATTGGATGTGGGTGTGAGGGAAAGAGGGGTCAAGGGCAATTCTAGGGTGTTTGGCCCGAGCCCCCAGGAGGATGGAGCTGCCACTGACTGAGATGGGGAAGGTGGGGAGGAGTAAGCTTGGGGAAAGATCGGCTGTGAACCCCTTTTCTCCTGAGCCTCCTGCGTGGCTGGTGTTCTGAGAGCACATTCTGGGAACGTGAATCTGGTGCAAACTCAGTTTTGCATCCTCGTAGGAAGAACTTGGTGAGGCCACACCCAAGCTGAGCAGTCTTCCCACAGCCCCACAGATCTGGGCGAGGGGAGGCAGGACTTCCAGGGAGAACCCTATCCTGCTGAGGACAGAGAAAGGCAGACAGAGGATGTGCATTCAGGCCTGAGTGACTCCAAACCCCAAGCTTTTAATGTTGCCCTAGACAGCCTCTCAAGTGACTTCCCTCCTGAGGGTTAAACAATAATGGCACAGTAATAATAACACTGGCTATGTTTCCCGGTGATGTCAGTGGGCTGACCCCATGCTATGTGTCATATCTGGGGGGTTCTTTGAATCCCACCACCATCCTGGAAGGTAGAGACCATTTCTATGCCCATCTTGCAGATGGGGAAACTGAACCTTGGAGAGGCTATACTTGCCTGGGGGAATATAGCTAAGAACCTGCAAAGCCAGGATGTGAACCCAGGCCTGCCTACCTGCATCTCCCTGCTCCTTCTGTGGCTCTCATATGGACCCTTACCCGTCCCCACCCTAAATATACTCACCCACAGCCTGGACTAGGAGCTTCCTGGCTGACTTGCCTTAGTCATAGCCTCCAGGTGGGGGCCCAGGGATACCTGGTACCTCTGCTGGGTGGTGCGTGCCACCCGCTGAGTCCCCAGACCAAGACTTGGGGTCTGAAACACCAACTGCGGGTGGGAGTGAATTCTTATTTTTAAATGACTTCTCAGTGCCCCAGGAATGTGATTTCCAGAAAGTGTGAGGTTTTAGGAAAAAATTATCACTTTATGGATGGATTTGGAGAGAGGGGGGAGGGAATATCAAATGCCCCCTCCAAGTATTTTTAAAACTATATTCTGTGCCACTGTTTCTCACTTCTAAACTCTTTATTCTTGTTTGTATTATTTTAAGCAACGCAAAAAGTATGTTCTGGGTCACCTGGTTTGCCCACCAAATTGTCTGATATATTTAGAGGTGTGAAAATCCCAGAAAAGTGAGGTGGGGATATTATTTCTGGGTTGTTTTTGTTTGTTCATTTTGTAGTTTCCCAGTGTCTTTGAAAAACCCGAGTATAATGGAAGGGCACTGTGCTGGCGTTGGCCAGAGCCAGGTCTGAATCGTGGCCTAATTACTTTCCAGCTGGAAGCCCAGGACAAGTTGGTTCATGTCGGCAATCTGTCCCCATGCTTATTCATTAAGCAAAGATTTCCTGAGCACCTACTATGTGCCGGACACTGTCTGGGGCAGTAAACAAAATGCCCCTGCCCTCCTGAAATTCACCAGGAGTAAATCATGAACTGCCAGTGGGAGGAGGGTTTTGCCAGGGGCAGCAGGATGGCTGTGGGGAACGGGATGGGGGGTGGGGGGGGCGGTCTGGAGCCTGGGGGCAGAAGGGCCCTGCTCAGGAAAGGTACAGCCTGAAGCATGAGACACAAAAGCCCACGGTTAACCAAGTTGGCCGAGAGTCAAGCGTTGCACGGATCATTACCTCCTCTAATTCTCGCTCCCAGTTCCAGATGAGCACTCTGAGAACCAGAGAGGGCAGGAGAGGTGTGAGCCTCAGCTCAGCAGTGAGGGTGCAGGACCCTGAAACCTGCCTCGGGGTGTGAGCGGGAAAGAAGGTGGTGCAGGGAGGGTCCTTCGAGGGCGTGAAAGCTGCCCATGCGCTGGAGCCTGAAGGGCACCGGAAGCAAGCATGAGGTGAGGATGGAGAGGGGCCCACATCCTAGGAGCCTTGGAGCCTGGCTCCTTTTAGCCCAGTGGCAGTAGTGACCTTCCGGCAAGTGCATGACCCCTCTGCCCTGCCATTTATTCAACGTGCGGACTTGGACAAGTCAGTTCACTTCACTGGGCCTCAGTTTCCCCATCTGCAAAATGGGGGTGATGATAATGGCCCTGACTTCACAGGGCTCTTGTGCAAAGACTGCAGCCCGGGCCTGGCATGTGTTAGCCGTCACTATGGCAACTCACTTGGCTGTTTCTTGAGAAACAATAGAGTATAGTAGTTCTGTACAAGAGCTGGATCCAGGCTGCCAGGTTCCAATCCCAGTGACCTGAGGCAAGTCACTTGGTCTTTCCAAGCCTCATTTCCCCATATTAAAATGGGCTGTGTGGAGGATTTAATGAATCAATACCTGCGAAGCCCTGAGGCCTGTGCCTGGCACATGTAAATGCTCTCTAAGTGTCAACTGTAGTGGTTGACCTTGAAGGTGGCTTTCCTTGTCTAGATGTTCATTTCTGCTCTTAATGGGAGCTGAGTCCTTTATGGAACTAGAGGAGGTTTGTGGGAGTGAAAAATGCATCCCATCACCCCACTTCCCCATTCTTCCTGCTGCCCTGAGCCACAGAACAGCAGCTTGGAGTTGGCATTTGGGGAGATTCATTCATTCCACAATGAGTTTCTGCATCTATTTGTGTGGTCACTCCTTCCCACCTGCATGCAGATACATCTCTACCAGTCAAGTCAAAGAGCTATTCGTGGCCCCATCATTTACCAGCTGCATGTCCTCTTTGGTCCTCACTTTCCACATCTGTAAATGGGGATAATAACAGCAGCTACCTCCAAGGAGAGCTAGAAAAAGGTTGGCTGAATTCATACAGTACCTCTCAAACATGTTTTGACCACGTTCAGCAATAAGAAACACATTTTTACATTATGATGTAGCCTTGAACGTCTGTTTTCTGGGGTGAACTATGGCGCTGCTCTAAGCCTCAGTTTCCCCATCTGTAATATGGAGAGAATAACGGTCCCACCCTCATAAAACCAAAAGAAAAGCTTAGCAGGACTTCTTCTTACTGAGAGAGATGCACTCTGATTTTTTAAATCTATTTCATACTTTTTAAAGTGTGGTTTTCAGCTCACTAATTTCATGAGGCACTAACGGGTAACGCATTTAGAGTCTGAAAAACACTGGGTTTGACAAGTGAAGCGTTTGGAGCAACAATACGAGTGCAGTGCGGGAGCAGTACCAGCATTCCTGCATTCATTCAAAAAAATCCTTGCATTGAGTTCCCACCAGGTACGGGTTTCCTCCAGGCCTCCCCAGAGGGTCTCAGCACGCTCTACTCACCTGGATACAGCGGCTCCTGATCACTCCTGAGTAGAACGGTCACTGCAGAGAAGGCAGAGGTGAGGGCAGGTAGGCTGGGAACAGCAGGGGGCAGGGGAGGGGAGAGGCGCAGGGGTCCGTCCACTCTCACCAATGGCCCAGGACGCTGCCCCGATGCCTGTCAGGAGCAGCACGGTCCCCACAGTGAGAGCTGCCACCTTGGGTCCAGAGCAGCATGGCACAGTCCGGCCACCTGCAATAGACACCATGCTGGGGCCACTGCCAGGTCTGTCCTCATTGTGGCAGGATCTGAGCAGCTCTGCCCTGCCCCCAGGCCAACTTAGCACGCCGGAGCCTGCCCTGCCCTGGACCCAGTTTCCTGGGGTGAACAGTTGGCAGGGCTGTCCCTCCCCTGCGGCGAGGACAACCAGGTGTCCAGCCCCCCAAGGCTTCCAGCTGGGAAGAGCCGTGGCTGGGACAGCTGCCACCCTCTCTGCCTATATTCCTGGCCCTTAAGGGATTTCTCCTCCCCAATGACGCTGCTGTTATTTCCTTCATCACATTGTGTTGTCTCTTCTTGAACGTCTCACTTCTGCTAACTTTCCCAGAGGTTCTTGGAGCCTCTTGGGGGCTGTGACCCCTGACCTTTGCCCTCTTGGCAACTCTCTTCCCTGCTGTTTGGCATTTTCTCACTGCCTCACTTCTCTCTGCTATAACAGACCCTCTGCCCCTGGAAACCCCCCAAAACCAGACCTCTCCCAAAGGACCCAGCTCCAAGGTCAAATTTGCCCCTGGAGGTTGAGAACTTACATTTGGAAATTTGCCAGCCTCACTTAAAAATATTGGCCTTGGGGCTTCCCTGGTGGTGCAGTGGTTGAGAGTCCAACTGCCGGTGCAGGGGACACGGGTTCGTGCCCCGGTCCGGGAAGATCCCACATGCCGCAGAGCGGCTGGGCCCGTGAGCCATGGCCGCTGAGCCTGCGCGTCCGGAGCCTGTGCTCCGCAACGGGAGAGGCCACAACAGTGAGAGGCCCGCGTACCAAAAAAAAAAAAAAAAAAAATATTGGCCTTGGACTTCCCTGGCGGTCCAGTGGTTAAGACTCCGTACTTCCACTGCAGGGGGCACAGGTTTGATCCCTGGTCTGGGAACTAAGATCCTGCATGCCGTGTGGTGCGGCCAAAAATATATATATATATTGACCTTACCCATTCCTATGTGGGACCTTGGGCAGGTGGTGTCACCTCTTTGAGCCTCAGCTTCCTCATCTATATAATGGGCATCCACCTAGCACACACCTCTAAGTATAATGTTTTAAAGTTCTTTTAAATAATAATAACCATGCTCTTATCACATGTTTTATGTGCCAAGCACTGCTCTGAACGCATTAACTTATTCAGTCCTTATCTAAGTTATGATTCCCATTTTTCAGACAGGGAAAACTGAGGCTCAGAGAAGTGGAGTCACCTGCCCAAGGTGACTCAGCCAGGAAGAGGCAGTGCTGAGTCCTGAATGTGCTATAGTGCCTGGCATATAGCAAGTTCTCAATAAATGCTTTTTTTTTATTTATTTATTTTTCATTTTTTATTGGTCAACAAATGCCTTTAAATCATTAGAGCTGTGTGATCCTGGGCAACTCCCTTCACCTCTCTGGGCCTCCGTTTTCTCATCAGTAAAATGGGGCTTTCTTCATTCATTGTCCTACTGAGCATCCACTGTGTACGTGGCACCATTCTAGGCTCTGGAGACACATCCCAAAACAAGACAGATGAGATGCTGGTTCTCATGGAGCTCACATTCTCATGTGTGTAAAGTGAGGAAAACCAAAACAAGTAAACAAGTAAATGAGCTTGATAATTTCTAGATCGTGGCAAAGTCTATGAAGAAAATGAGGTGGGCTGGGGGTGGCAGTGTTCTGTGGGGTGTTCAGGAAGGACCTCCCCAAGAAGTGACTTTTGAGCGGAGACCTGAGGGGTGCGACCAGCCAAGCAGAGACCTCCCGTAGAAGGGCACAGTGGGCAGGGGCGACAGCGCAGGCAAAGACCCGGAGGCAAGAATAAGCATATGGAGGGTTAGAGGGCAAGAGAGGCCACTGATGTGGCCAGAATGGCATGAGCTTGGGGAAAGCAGTAGGGCCAAGGCTGGGGCCAGCTGGGGAGGGCTGGCAGTCCCCGGAGAAGAGGGTTTTTATTCCCAGTGCAACGGGGGCCCTGGGGCTGAAAAGCCAACCCTTTTGCTAGGGATCAGGAGGACCAAAGGGAAAAGGCAGCTGAAAGCTTTTGCTGGGCCTGGCACGCACCCGACTGCCCTTGGCATCTGCAAGGCCCTCCCAGGGCTGCAGGACCTCCCATCTTTGCCATCTGTGCCGTGGCGGTACGGCTGATGGGCACAGGGCCAGGCCAGCACCCGGAATGGAGCAGGAAGCAGTCCAGCACCTTCCTGGGATGGCTACTGTCTGAGTGTCTTAAGAATCTGAGAGCCCAGCCACTGCCATCAAGGTGCTCCTCCCTCCAAAGAGGCCCCAGTGGACCAGGCCAGCCCAGCCCTGGCTGGCTGACCCCTTCCTGTCTCCCTGAGGAGAGAAGTCCCCACCTCCACCCCCAACCGTCTTCCTGGTTCCAGTGGGAGGTCTTGGCTCCCCTAGCCGTCAGGCTCGTCCTGGTTCCTTTGTGTTCAGATGTGCCTGCAGAGCTTTGGGCCATTCAGAGCCCAGCCCAGAGGCTTTGGCACATCTGCTGGGGCAGGAAGCATTGCCACCCTGTGTCTCTTAAGGTGAGAGGCAAAACCTGCTTTCATGCCTTCTGGGGAAGTCAGGGGACTTCGGGCAACCCCCAAACAGGTGCCTCTGGTGGGACAGGAAGCATCCTCACTCTGGCCCCCTGGCGTGAGCGGCATTCTCACTGCGTATCTTTGCTGAGGCAGGAAAGCGTCCTCACTGTGTGAGAGGCAGCAGCATCCTTGTGTGACTCCTCAGGGCTGGGTAAGCCAGGACCCCCGAGCTTCCCCCTGAGGCTCTGCTCTCTGTTCCTCCAAGGGCGCTAGGCTGCCCTTGTCTTCTCACAGGACAGTTCTTCTGTCCCCACCATTTGCTGCAAAACCCTCCCAAGTGACATCTTTGGCTCCTTGTCTCTAAAACTCCGTTCAAGCTACAGCTCCGTGTCTGTTTTCATTGTACACAACTCCAACTTCCTGAACAGAAGTCTCTCCCCATCTGATTTCTGGGACACCGCCCGTGCCCGATTCTGATTCTCCCCCTACTTCTCCATCTCCTCCACACGCTCCCTGAAATCTGGGGTCCCCAGGGCGGCCATGGCCTCCTCCCCCTCATGCCTCCCCACTCCCGTCTGTCTTACCCACCTCCACAGCCTTTTCTGTCCCCAGACCTGGACTCTCCTTTGCCCTAGATCGGGGGTCCTGCAGTCTCTTAGATGCCTCCCACTTGAATCCCCAGGTCCCATACTGGCCTCAATGTCTCCCCAAATGCCCAGGTTCCGTCTCAGAGGCCCTCATCCTCAGGACTGTCCCTCATCTGCAGGACGCCTCCCTCCCACCACAGCTACAGGCCTCCTGCGTGTCTCCTGCCCACTCTCTCCTTCCCTGCTCCCACCCCATCCAACCCCTGGCCTCAGTCTCTCCTTCTGGCCCAGCCTCCAAATGGAACCCCAGGGGATCTTCCTAAACACCAAATCCAACCTGTCCCTACCCTCCATGACTCCCCAGGACAGAGTCTAAAGCCCTCAGCCCGTGGTGCCAGCCCCTCTAGGATGTAAGCACGGCTGTTAGAGATTTGGGGGTTGAACACGCTTTCCTAAATTCCCACACAGCCACATGGCTCCTTACCAGACAACTGATAAGCGGTTCCAAAAAGCAACCAAAACGACAGGACTTATAAAACAAAGAATACCCATCAGCGCCATCTTGTGGAGAGACCCGGCACTGCCCAGTCATGGGTCAGCTTCTCACCGGAGTCCTAATGGATCTCAATCACCTTCCCAGCTCCATTTCCAACTTTACCGACAGAAATACCAAATTAGCTACGTGCCACTGCACACCCGGCAGATTGTCACCCCAGCTGTTAGCCTTGCTCTTCCCTCTGCCTGGCACGCCTACCTACTCCCTCCTCATCCTGAGTGTCAATTCAGGTATCACCTCCTCTGATTCTAAGTCTCCAGGGAGCATCGAGAACCTCGCCTTAGGTGTACTTCAACAGCAGAATGGGGCTTCCCTGGTGGCGCAGTGGTTAAGAAGCCGCCTGCCAATGCAGGAGACACAGGTTCCATCCCTGGTCCGGGAAGATCCCACGTGCCACGGAGTAACTAAGCCCGCGCACCACAACTACTGAGCCTGAGCTCACGAGCCCGCGAGCCATAACTACTGAGCCCGTGTGCCACAACTACTGAAACCCGCACGCTTACAGACCATACTCCGCAACAAGACGAGCCACCACAATGAGAAGCCCGTGCACCGCAACAAAGAGTAGCCCCCACTAGCTGCAACTAGAGAAAGCCTGCGTGCAGCAACAAAGACCCAACGCAGCCAAAAATAAATAAATAGATACATAGATAGATTTATTTTTTTAAAAAAAAAACAAGCAGAATGGTAACACAAACATTAGCACAACTGCAGCCACAATGGTTCTCAGAAGCTACACCGACCTTAGCCCTGTCCTAACCCCATCCTGCAGTTTCCTAAAATCCTTGCAACCGTTAATGAGGAAGGTGTCATTATCACCATCCCCAATTTACAGATGAGGAAAGGACGCCCAGAGAGGTGCAGCCACCTACCCGGGGTCACCCAGCAAGTAACCACAACACCAGAACTTTTCAGCATTCGTGTCTAGGTTTGAAACGACAGCAGGACTCCCCTCCAAGGCCAGGCCCGAGCTGCCTGGGGATGCACTGAAGCCCACTGTACCTCGGTTCTCTCTGTCCCCAGGCCAGTCTCTGGCCATCCTTCAGCACATGCTCTGCTTTTCATCCCTGGTTCATTCACCCATAGGCCCCAGGTCTGGTGAGATCCCTTCAGTGGACTCCAGGAAGGAATGGTTCCAAAGGTTCAGGGCTCTGCTGCCCACCTGTTTAGCAAGGGCACAGCACCTTCTCCCGAGCCACTGGAAGCCTGGATTTACTCTGGGCCACAGCTGAATGATTTGGGCTCTGATTTGCTAGCTGTGCTGAGACCCAAAGAGGTCAGTGATCTACACCCATCATTTCAGTCAACACATTCAGTGCTTCCTGCCTATCACGGCATGTAAATCCTCACACCATCCTCTGAGGTGGGCACCAGTACTGTCTCCATTTTACAGAGGAAGAAACGAGGCCCAGAGAGGGTAAGTCGCCTGCCCAGGGCCTCACAGCTAGAAAGTGATACTGCCTGGGACCAAACCCAGCTAGCCTGGTTCCAGGAAGAAGAGAGGGAGTCAGCCCCAGCTGGGGAGCATGGAAAGGAAAGGCCACCCGTAACTGGGCCCTTCCAGCTGGCTCCCAAGTGTGGACGACGGTAAAAAGGAGCCAGGGTGTCTGGAGCCCCTGCCAGGGGCTTCCGTGAGCCCTGGTTTCTCCCCACCATCCCTGGAGCAGTTTCTCTGTTGTCTCTCCCCTTTCCATCCATCCGGACCGAGTCCAAAGTCCTCCCTCTGCTGTTTTGCCCACAGCGTGAGGAGGTGGGGGGAATGCCTGGAATCGGTGGGGGTCTTGGGTCCCAGGACTCCAAGTCAGCCGACCTCTTCCACGACAGCTCTGGTGCACCACATTTGACTTACACGCTGAGCCCCACGCTGGAGCCTTGCGTGTGTTCCGTGCTCCCAACAACCTCACCGTAGGTAGGTAGGTAGGTAGGTAGGTAGCATTAGAATCCATGCTTGACCCAGGGGGGGAATGAAGCCCAGAGAAACGACGACACTTTCACGAGATGGCACAGCAAAAAAGTGGCAGAAGCCAATTCGAATGCGAGCCTGTGTATTTGACTCCAGAGTCTGTGTCCTTGACTGTGATAGCTAGTCTCCCCGCCTTGGCCCCTAGTAGAGGACAGGTCCAGGGGTAGCTGAGAGATCACTGGGGGATGAGGGGAAACTGAGGCAAGGAGCCAGGAAGGTCATATGGGGTGGCAGGGAGGCAGGTGGTGGCACAGCCCCACAGAAAATTTGGTTAATAGTTAACGAGGTGGAGGAGGGTTCAGAAGCGAGTGGGGATCGGCCCCAGGAGGGGTGCCAGAGAGAGGGGGCTCCAAGGGGGTGGAGGGCTGGGAAGAAAGCACAGAAGGAAGGGCGCCAGGCAGAGCCAAAGTTGGGGCTCAGGGAAAGGGGAACTCACCCTCCTTCTCCGCCATGTCACGGCCTCTAGTTAATGATTCCCCGGCTGACCTCCCGGGCCGGGGCGGGACCTGTGGAGAGATGAACGGGGGGAGGCAGGGCCTGGGGGAGCCCAGGCCAGCCCCTGTGCCCCCAGTCCCAGGCGCCCATCCAGGGAGGCTGAGGGACTGGGCCCCGGCCAGAGCACGCCGTGATCACGGACACAGACTGGGCTGGGTTCAAGGATGGGGTCAGTGTGTGACCAGCAGCCAGGGGGATGTGCCTGGATTTGTAGGGCTGGCGGACCCCAAGCCTGGGCCTGGGTGAGGAGGAGACTAGGGGTCTGAACTCCTGGGTCTGAGGGAGGAGAGCTGGGGCCTCAACTCCTGGGTCCTGGGGAAAGAGAGGTTTGGGGGCCAGCCCTCCTTCAGAGGAGGGGCACAGGGGCCTGGACTCCTGGGTCTGAGGGGGGAGGAGACTGGGGCCGATCTTGGAATCTGAAGAAGAGGGGGCTGGAACTCTGAGGTCCTTGGGGAGAAGCCTGCCAGCCCACTCTCCGGGTCCCTGGGAGCCCTTCTAACCGGGAGCTGAGCATTAGGGCGGGTTGGGGTGAGGGGGCCCACGTCCTGGGGACTGGAACTGAGGACCCTGGTCCTTACCCTGGGGTCCGGCAGGTGGGGACGGAGCTGAGAGATGGTGCCGGTTTAGGGTCAGTCTCCGGGCCTGGGCAGGAGCATGGTGGCCCCTCAGCAGCGGCGGCCCCAGAGGCAGCGGTGGCGGTGGCGCGGGGCCTGCTAGGCCTGGCTGCCTCACCTGAGGAGGAGGGGGCTGGGCAAGAGGCGGGGGAAGGGGCGGGGAGGGGCCGGGCAAAGGGATTGGCAGCGCCGGAGGCCACCTGGCTGGTGGGACAGCGTCTGCAGGGGCTGGACCAGGCCGGCCCAGAAACCTGCCTCCGGCCTGGAGGGGGCTCAGGTGTGCCGGTCTGAGGGGACGAGGAGCTGGGACTGGCTTGGCCTGAGGGCCGGGGGTCTGGGGAGACGGGGCGGGCTGGGGGTGCTTACAAGGACCAACGGAAGGAGCTACGAATTGGAGGGACACAGAGGGAGGGCACCAGCTGCCCCAAGCCCACCCTGCCCCGGCCTCTTCGCCTGCCTCCTGCCCAGCCCCCACCCTGCCCCAGCTCAGGCTGAACCCCGTCCTTGTCCACCCCTGCCCCTTCCAGCACCCTATGCCCGGCCCCAGGCCCACCACTGCCCCTGCCATTTCCTGCACCTGTTGACCAAGTCCTGAACGAGGCGGTCCCAGTTCCAGGCTGGCCTCAGCCCAGCCCGTGCCCCAGACCCCTCCCGCACCCCAACTCCTGCTCCACCCTCTGCCCCTTCCAGTGTCCCCAGCCCAGCCCCAGTCCCAAGCCTGCCCCCGCCCTTGCTCTCCCTCCCCCCCCGCCCCCTCCCCCCAGCTGCTTTCCTACAAGTCACGGGGGCTGGTTTGCTTTGGCAGCCTCTCTGCCGCCAGCAGCAATGACCTCTGGAGCTGGGAAGTCCTAGACGGGAGGAGGGGGGGATGGGGACCTGGCCCGGAAAAGGCAGCACTGAGTGCTGAGGCCCAGGCCAATTGGCCGGAAGTGTCCAGAGGCAGATACACACTGTCCCACATCAGACACTCTTGGCGAGCAGCCAAGAGTCATCCACGTCAGACCCAGGGCCAGATAAACACCCAGACACACAAGGATCACCAGCAGACACCTGCCTGTGGACAGCCACGCCCTCGAACACAGTCAGATCACAGCTGCTCACACCAGATGGGCCGTGCCTGTACAATCGGACCCACCCACTCGCCCCTCACACCCCCTGCACTCAGAGCCACAGCCTCCCACAGGGGGCCACATTGGTACAGCCTTGGCACTGCCCAGCCCCTAGCCTCTCCTCCTCTCTCTCCATTCATGGCCCTCTCTCTCCTTCCCTCATCACACCCCCTGACACCGGCTACCAGTCTGCTTCCTTGGCTCCTACCGGCTCCCTCGAAACTCTTGGTGCCCGCTGAGCTAATGACTCCCCAGACCCCAACACATTAATCAAGTATCAAGTGGCTGCACCCGCTCAGTCTTCAGGCAGGCGCTGAGCCTGAGACACTGCCACCATCTTATCCCCGAATGTGTGTGGAGAGGCCCTGCTGCCTGCCCTGGAGGGCGGGTCCCCAGGAAAACTGAGGCTCCTGGATCTGGAGGGGGTGTAGAAGGTGACCGGGCTCACGAGAGAGACTATGAAGCAAGTCCAAGAATCTTTATTTCATGAACAAAACTACTTGTGTAAAGAGAGACGAGGCTGAATGGGCCCCTTTCAAAGTGGCCACAATCCAAGGCTGGTGAGAGAGGGCGGGTTGGGCTGGGGTGAGAGTGCATCACAGGGAGAGGAGACCCCAGGTCCAGCCAGAGGAAGCAGGAGGGGAAATGTCGCTGGGAGTCAGAGTGGGTCTCAGAACCCCCTGCCCCAAGCTGTTCCAGCCCATTATAACCCTCACCGGGCGGGGAGGGGGCAGGAAGGGGCTGGGCCCCAGTAGTGCATGTCCAAAGCGGCCAATGTGTGCAAATCAGCAAGAAAGAGGGGTGCGGAGCCGCTGCCCCCACCTCACCGCCCCCTCCCAAACAGGCAGCAGAAGCATGGGGGCAGCGGCAGTATTGCTTTACCCATCATGCACGGCGCGGGCGGGTGATGGGGCAGGAGGAAGAAGGCTGGATTAGGGGTGTGAGCCAAGCCCCCTGCCCCCTCCCACCCTGGAGGCTCCGTTGGCAGGACTTTGAGGCTTGTGGAGGCCCAGGAATGGCCAACCCCCATTGGGGGCAGGCTGTGCCCGGATGTTCCCTGTTAGGGCTAGCTCTTCCTTGGGGCGGAGCCCAGGGCCTAAAGGTGAGGAAGAGACAGGGCATCAGGCACCTAATGGCTGACACCTTCCAGGCCCTCCAGCCCCTGCCTGCCCAGCCACCTTACCGGGGCTATTCGGCCACCTGGACGCCCGTACAGTTCTCTTTGCTTTCTGACGTGATGGCCAGGTATTCCGAGCTGTGGGGGCAAAGGTCAGGGGTACAGCAACCCCGCCGTCAGTCTGGCCCACCCCCCCAGAGGCCGAGAAGGGTTGAGGTCTCTGTCCCAGGGGCACAGGGCTCCAGTCAGAGAGAAGAGGGGGCTGGCTGGCTGGACCCCAGGGATCCAAAAGAAGCCCAGGCTGGGGCTTGGAGTCCTGAATGTGAGGGAGGAGGTATCTGGGGGGCTAGACTCCTGGGTTCTAGCAGGGAAAGGGGTTGAGGGCCTGGAGTCTGAGTATGAGGGAGCAGGGACTTGGAGGTTCAGATTCCTGGGTCCTGGGGGGAAAAGGGCTAGGGCCTGGAGTCCTGTATCTTTGGGGCAGAGGACGCTGGGCCTGAACCCTGGGTCCTGACGGAAGAGGGGGCTGAGAGTCTGAGGGGGGAGGGGCTGGGACCTCATCGCATCTCTGACACCAAATGGTCCCCTCTGGGGAGGACTGGCAGATGGCGCCCTGGGCTGCTGCCCTGCCCGCCTCCGCGCTCAGCTCCCCTCTGGGAAGCGCTGGCTGTCCTGGGCTGCCTCTCCCCCTCCTCCGCGACCCCACTCACGCGTTCTCTTGTGCAGCAGCCTCCGTGGCAGCGGCGATCTTCTTGTAGCAGTAAACCATCTCTGCCACGAACCATATGGTCAACACCACGATGAGCAAGTACATCATGATCTCAGACACGATGGACGCCATGTCTCTGTTGGCTGCAGGGGCCAGGCAGGGTCAGGTGGCAGCCCGAGTGTGCCTTCAGCTTGCTGTGCAAGCTTGGGCAAGTGGCTTGACCTCCCTGGTCCTGGTCTGCAAATGAGGCCAGGCTGCTTCCCTAGAGTCATCGTTGTTACTGTGATTCTCAATAACCAGCCTTGGACGGGCTTCGGGATCCCCCTCAACCTGCCTCCCTGTGTAACTTGAGGGTCCTCTGTGTCATTCAGGTGGTTGTAGGTGCCCAAGAGCTGTAGCTCTACAAGGAGAAGACTCAGGTTCAAATCCTGGCTCTACCACTTGCCAGCTGTGTAACCTTGGGCAAGTGACTCAACCTCTCTGGGTCTCAGTTTCCCCATCTATAAAAAGTGGAGGGCTTCCCTGGTGGTGCAGTCGTTAAGAATCTGCCTGCCAATACAGGGGACACGGGTTCGATCCCTGGTGCAGGAAGATCCCACATGACGCGGAGCAACTAAGCCCACGTGCCACAACTACTGAGTCTGCAATCTAGAGCCCGCGAGCCACAACTACTGAAGCCCGCGCACCTAGTGCCTGTGCTCCACGATGAGAGAAGCCACCGCAATGAGAAGCCCACGACCGCAACGAAGAGTAGCCCCCACTCGCCGCAACTAGAGAAAGCCCACGCACAGCAACGAAGACCCAACGCAGCCAAAAATAAATAAATAAAATAAAATCCCCAAATAAAAATAACAACAACAAAAAAATGATTTTTAAAAAGTTGAGGGCTTCCCTGGTCGCGCAGTGGTTGAGAGTCCGCCTGCCGATGCAGGGGACACGGGTTCGTGCCCCGGTCTGGGACCCACATGCCGTGGAGCGGCTGGGCCCATGAGCCGTGGCCGCTGAGCCTGCGTGTCCAGAGCCTGCGCTCCGCAACGGGAGAGGCCACAACAGTGAGAGGCCCGTGTACCACAGGGAAAAAAAAAAAAGTTGATAATCACAATATCTCTGTCATGGGAGTGTTGTGAGAATTAAACAAGCTCTAAAAATCCTTAGAATAGTAATTGACACATACATAGCATTTGATACATGTTTACTATTATTAATATTATTACTGTTATTATTGGGGCAGTACAGCACAGTAGTTAAGAGCAGGGGCTCTGAGGCGAGACTGTCAGGGTTCAAATCTAATCTCTGCCTCTTACTAGCTATGTGACCTCAGGCAAATGACTCCACCTCTCTGGGCCTCTATTCTCCTTCTGTAAAATAAGGATGATAATACTCATGCCTTCTCACAGGGTTGCTGGGAAAAGAAAACAAGTTAACATCTGTAACATGCGTGGATGTGCCCACAGTCAGCACTGCGTAAGTGCTGGCTATTCGCTGACGTTTTCTGGAAACCCTCTATCCTTTCCGCAGCCCTGGCTCTTGCCAACACCAGCTTCCTTTCATTGAGCCTAAATTTAAACTGTAAAGGGAGTGCGTTCATCCAGGGGACCAGAGTGGAAGGCCACTGTGGCGTCCTCGGCCGGATTTCGCAGGTGTCCACTCTGCATCCCTGGCCCCCTCCTTCTGGATGGTCAGGATCTCATTTTCCCGGCTGTTCCCACGTGGTCTTCCTCCCCTGGGAGTGGGCACTTTCTGCTGCTACACCCAGTGCAGATGGCACCAATGCTTTCTGGACCACAGGGGATGGGGGGTGCAGGGCTGGATGCTTCTCCCCTGCTTCCCTGCAGGAGGAGCTGGGGACAGGGTTCCACACCTCAACTGTTTGTTTGTTCGTTCTTTCACTCCAAAGATACCATGAATGTGTCCCATGCAGTGAATGCATGCTCTCAGCCAGGCTCTGTGCTAAATTCTTTATCTGAGCATCTCTCTGACTCTTTGAAACAACCCCAAGGATAGAGACAGTCCAGGCTTCCCACGTCAGCTGACCTCCGGAAGCACACTGAGTTGAATATATGTTGGATAAAGCTCAGTCATCGGAATTCTCACCCCTGCTCCTGGAACTCAATGCCCAAACGGATTTAGGTAATCTGGTATCTCCTGCTCTCCCAATCAGATTAGGACAGTGACAGGTATGGCTCTGCAGCCCATTTGCAGGACAAGGTCACTGAGGCGCAGAGAGGGCAAAGTGCTGGGCAAGGATGCACAGCCAGGACTGCACTCAGAGCCAGGATTCAACCCTAAGTGTAACCGACTGTAGGGTCCGAGCTCTTATCTGCTCTGGAAAGGTTCCCCAGCCAAAGAGAAACTTGGAAATGGCTGGGATATGTCCAGTGCAGTTTCCACGGACCCACACAGACATCTCAGGAGGTGGGACTCCTCCACTTTACAGATGAGGAACTGAGGCAGAGGGGTCACACTGAAGGGCAGAGGTACCTTCTCTAGGGAGACCTCTGATTTCTTCAAAAACCCCAAATCTTCTGAGAGCTTCACCTGCCTGCCCACACAGGCAGCCCCCAGATCTGAAGCCCAGCCTGCACCTTTGCAGGTGGGATGTCTTGCCAGCCTCAGCGACTGCTTCACCTCAACACCTGCTCCCTTCGTACTAGGTGTGTCCAAATAGAATCAGCCAGCTTGTCCCCAGCTGCCAGCCCCATCCCTGGTGGGGGACCCCCAGGTGCTTCCTACCATCTTCTGCACCCCTGCCAGGCCAGTGAAGGTCTCACCACCAGCACCCACTGCCCCTCATTTGGAAATGACTCAGTTCATTGCTGAGGGATCATTACCAGGAGGCAATACAGACTGATGGGTAATGTTGAAACTGCAGTAAGAGTGGATTACAATAAAAAAGAATATAGCATGGCCAGTGATGCTAACAATAGAATAATATCATGCGGAATGAAAAAAATACTGTAGAGTGATATGTAATGTTAAAAATAGCAATGCTGGAAAAAAGAAAAATAGCAATGCTGGAACTTTCCTGGTGGCGCAGTGGTTAAGAATCCACCTGCCAATGCAGGGGACACGGGTTCGAGCCCTGGTCCAAGAAGATCCCGCATGCTGTGGAGCAGCTAAGTCTGTGCACCACGACTACTGAGCCTGAGCTCTAGAGCCTGTGAGCCATAACTACTGAGCCCACGTGCCACAACTACTGAAACCTGCACGCCTAGAGCCCGTGCTCCGCAGCAAGAGAAGCCACCGCAAAGAGAAGCCCGCACACCACAACGAGAGTAGCCCCTGCCCGCCACAACTAGATGAAGCCCGCGCACGGCAATGAAGACCCAATGCAGCCAAAAATAAATAAATGAATAAATAAATTTATAAAATAAAATAAACTTAAAAAAATACATCAATGCTACAGTATGCTGTCACTTTGGCAGCACATGTACTAAAACTGGAATGACACAGAGAAGATTAGCATGTCCCCTGTGGAAGGATGACACGCAAATTCATGAAGTGTTCCATATTTTTTGGTGGCCGTAATAACTAATGACAAATTCATGGCTAGTGATATATAAAATAAAATTTTCTTTAAAAAAAATACTACACTATGATTGGTGATGATGAATATAAACCAAGTAAAAATTTTAAATACTACAATATGATTGATAATATTTTAGAATACTATAGCATGGTGGCTAACGATAAAAATGTGATAATATGATTGATAACATTGAACATACTCTGCTATGATGGATTATGATAAAAAGTTACACGTTTATTAATGTGAAACAGTATAGCATACAGTATAATATAAAATACTACACTACAGTGAGTAATGTTAAAAAAGCAGTACCATAATGTGGTGGATAAAAAATACTGGGGTATGGTGGAGGATGCAGAAAATACAGGCTCTGGGAAGATAACAGAAAGAGTTCTACATTACATAAATATAAGAACACAGGCTCTGGGGGACTTCCCTGGTGGTCCAGTGGTTAAGACTCTGTGCTCCCAATGCAGGGGGCCCGGGTTCCATCCCTGGTCAGGGAACTAGATCCCTCATGCCACAACTAAGAGCCCGCATGCCGCAACTAAAAAAAAAAAAAGGAACCCACATGCCACAACGAAGGTCCTGCACGCAGCAACGAAGATCCCACGTGCCACAACTAAGACCCAGCACAGCCAAATAAATAAATAAATATTAAAAAAAAAAAAAAAAAGAACACAGGCTCTGGGAGGCAGTATAATGTGGTAGATAACGTTAAAAATCAGACTCTACTAGGTCACGGGTGTGCGTGAGCCCAGCCTCCACCGTGCAGGTGAGGACGGCATTGTGAGCAAGGGCTCAGCCACAAGGTGGAAAGAACCTGGGTGCCTGAAGGGCATCGTGGAGCCTCCCCACCGCCTGACCCTTCACCTCAACACAGATTTGAGAGATAGGACTGACAGAGATTTTGTTAAGCCACAGTATTTGGGGTGTCTTTGTTACAGCTGTCCCCCCAACTCACGCGGGCAGGGCTCCGTCATCTACATCCATGGGCGACTGCCCACCCAGCATAGTGACCTACGCCAAAGAGTCGCTCAGACATGTCTCCTGAATTGAATTCTGCTGGATCACTTTGATAATACACTTAAAAATGCTAATTATCAAAAGAAACCCACAGGCTCTGGCTGACAGAGTATAGTGAATCATGCCAAGGACAGAAACAACAGTCACACAGGCTTGGCTGGGTTCAAATCCAGGTCCCAGCTCTGCCACCTTGGCCATGTAATCTTCCCTCCGTGAGCCTCGATTTCCCCATCTGTAAAATGGGGATAGGAAGAGCCTCTACCCCACAGGGTGCGTGGGAGGATTCAATGATGGACTCCATGTAAGGCGCTAAAGCCAGCACCCCTCTCAGGGAAGGGTGGGCCAATGCACGTTGCCCGTGATGATGTGTGTGCACTGCAGGCCCCTCGGGACTCACCTGCCTTGCTCTTTGGTGGCCCAAGGTCTGGGATACCTCCCTGACTCTCTAAGCCAATGGGCCATAGGGCCCTGGAAAATTCCAATTTACACCCAATCAGAAGATAGTTCAGGAAAGGGGTTCAAGGCAGCTGAAGCCAAAATGATGAAATGGTTCAACAACACCTTAGATCTTTGCTGCTCGTTGTGGGCCCAGACCTGCAGCCTTGGCCTCGCCTGAGAGCTTATTGGAGATGAAATCCTGGGCCCAACCCAGATCTGCTAAGTCAGGATTGTCACATCAGCAAGACTGCCAAGTGGTTCGTGCACACAGTAAAATACGAGGAGCACCGCTCCAGGTGACACTCTCCTATCTCCTGCCCCACGTGACAGAGGGAGGCAGGGCTGAGGTTACTTGACAATCAGACACAACACCACCATTGCCCCCGTGTGCTGAGGCCCTGCTGTGACAGACACGCCGGCAACCGACACCCAGCATCTCGCTCAATCCTCACCACCTCCCTGTGACACAAGAATGGTTCCAACAACACCAGGAGAGGCAGATACTATTATCATCCTGTTTGCTACAGGACGATCCTTCGGCTCAGAGACAGGGAGGCACCCACCTGGAGGTCACACAGCGCAGGTGGCAGAGACGAGTTAGGCACCCAGCACTTCCACGGGACAGGCCCGCTGTGACCTCCCGTGGCTGAAGGGAGATGGAGGCCGGAGCTGGACTCCAGGAAGGAGGTGCTGCTCCCGTCCCCGCTGCCCAGGCGCGGAGCCAAGCCGTCCCCTGCTTGCCATCTGTCCCTCCATCTGGCCGCCCGTGGGCCTGACTCACCTTTGTTCACCACCTCAAGGTGGATCTTTTTGACGACGCTGGTGTTGTGCTCGTAGTTGTCGAAGAAGAGCAGGCGGTACACGTGGCACTCGTAGTCGCCCGAGTGGTTGTAGGTGACGTTGGTGATGAAGATGGACAGGTCCTGCAGGTCCTTGGTGCCCCGGCTGCCGTTCCACACCACGCGGCCCTCAAAGCGCTCATCCTCCTCCAGCTGCAGCACCTCGTTCTCATAGCGCAGGATCTGGCGGCAGTGGGGGCGGGGTCACCCCTGGGCCACGTCCGCCACCAAGACCTCTATTCTGTCCGGAGCCCTGACACATACACATGCTGACACACGCGTTCCTCAGTTATCCTCCCGAGCCCCCCTGCGGCATTCCTGGCCTTTATGCTCTACCATTCTTCCCCGGCCCCCAGACACGCTCCCCAGGCAGGGAGAGAGGCAGCCTGATGCCGGCTGCTGTAGACCCCGATTCTCCAGCAGGCCCTCAAAGTTTATGGCGCCCCCTCATATGTAATTCAAAATACACATAGCAAAAAGGAGGTCAAAAAAGTTCTGTTTCCTTCTATGATGACCACCTGAGACATTTTTGCTCGTACTAAATAACGGCAATGATATTGATCTTGTGCCATGTGCCAGGTGCAGGAACTCAATCAATCCTCATGCAAACCTCAGAGCTAGAGACCACCTGCCCCCCATCTTTACAGAGGCGGAAACGGAGGTTCAGAGAGGCTCAATGACTTGCCCAAGGTCACCAGTCGGTCACGGTGAAGCTGGAATTTGGATCCAGGTCATCAGTAATAGCACATTATTGCAAACAAACAACCAACCCCTACCGGAACCCTACCCTCGCCAACTCCCACACAGACGCCCACCCTCCACAACCCTGCCAGGCTCCCACACACCTTGACAAACTCCTCTGTGCCCTTCTGGCGGAAGGTCCACTCCGTGAAGGTCTCGGCAGTGGTCTCGCTGCGGCGCTTGCAGGAGATGCACAGAATTTTGAAGGTCATCCCATACACGGCCTCGGTCTCTGAGTCCACCTCCACACAGCCTCCCCAGGCTGAGGACACTGCGGGGACAGCAGGCTCAGGTCGAGCCAGGACACCCATCACCCTTGGCAATGCCAGGCTCGCTGGCTGTTAGTTCTCAGGCCCCTCAGAAACCATCTGTTTCCCCTCAATAATGATCAGGAATGGCCAGAAACAGATGCTGAGCCTGGCTCTGCCACCTGCTATGTGCCCTTGGCAAGTCCCTCATCCTCTCTGAGCCTCAGTTTCCCTCTGTGAATGGTGAGGGAATCGATCGTCCTTGCTTCTGGAGGTTGCTGGGCAGTTCTTTAGGGTAGGTAAGGTCGCAAGGGGCCTGGCACACAGGACACCCCCAATCAACAGGGCTGTTACTGTGGTCAGTAGCTCAGAGTTTTTGCTACCCAAGTACCCCTTCTTCAGAAGGCCACTTGCCCAAAATACTACAGCATGTAGGTGGTGGGACCAGATTTCCAGCTGTGTTAGAAGTTCAAAGTGGCAGTGTCAGTTCTACCATTATTGCTCTGTAAGACCAGCCAGCCCCAGAGAAATGGGTTGGGAGAAGGCAAGGCCTGAGAAGGAGGTGGGCACGGGAACCAGGGCAAACCCACACTCCAGCCCTGCTCCCCAGTCCCGTAAGTTCCTGTCGTCCACAACCCCCCACCCCGGCCAACTCCTGCCTCAGCCCCCTCTGCTCCCAGGCTCCTCACTTGGCTCCTGAAGCCAATCCCACCTCCTATTAGCTTCTCAAAAGTCTCTGAGCGCTTTCTGGCCCCAGGGCCTTTGCACCCTCACTGGATTCCAGTCCCTTTGAGTCCCTCCTCCACATTCTTAGCTGCCCCCTCCTTCCTGCTCACTAGCAAATGCTATGTCTCTCTCTAGCTCCGGGGCTTTTCCTTTGTCCCTGATTCTTTCCGCTGTGAATCTTGGGGTTTTCTGCCCTCCTCCTCTGCTGTCTCGTTCCATCTCCCTGAGCGCCTCTGTCTTTGTCCCCCCCTCTTTCTCTCTCTTAGGGGTCTCTCTAAAGGTCCCACCACTTTGTGTCCTTTTCCCAGGCTCAGACACGCTCTCCCGGCCTCTCGCTCTCTCACTCCACCTCTCCCTGTCCTTTTTAAACTCCATCTCTTCCTGTGTCTACCTGTGTCTCCATCTCTTTCTGCCTCGCTCAAGTTTTTCCTCTCTCCACCGCTCAGATTCTTAACTCTCTTTCCTCAATCTCTCTCTCTCAGGCACACTCTGCATCCCTCTCTCTTGGCTCCCCCCGTACTTCCATCTCCCCAGTCTCCCAGCGGAGCGCTCAGGAGTTCTTCTGTGTCTCTCGCCCCTTCTTCCGTCTCCATCTCTCCCAGTCCCTCCGTCTCTCCGTCCCAATCTCCGGGCGCCGCCTCCACCCCCGCCCCAACCCCCACCTCCCGCGGCTGTGGGTGTCACATTGCAGCCTGCGGGGCTCCGGGAACAGCTGACTCCGCGTTTCCTCGCCCCCGGCTGGACGCCCGCATCCACCAACCTGTGCCAGCCCGGCCCCCGCCCGCTCGCGCCCACCCGCACCTCCGCGCCCTCAGGAACCCCGCTGCCCGCGCGCACAACTTCTGAAGAGGACTTAGCCGGGCCGGGGTATGCGGTGAGGGCGGCCCTTGCCCGCTGCCGGGAGTCTCCAGCGCGCGAATCCCGCCGCCCGGCCAGTGCTCCGGCTGTGCCCTCCGCCGCGCGCGCCCCCAGCGCACTCACCCAGTGCCGCGCCGACCACGAAGGCCAGCAGCGTCCCCATGGCTGCGCTGCGCACGCTGCGCCCCCCTCCCGGGCCGCCGGTATTAACAGCGGGGCGAGAGGCGGCGGGACCCGGCGGCGGTCAGAATGTCCCCGGGAACGCGCGGGCGCAGCAGCTGCGGCTCTGGGACCGGCAAGGGGGGGAGGAGGGGGGGCGCGGCCCCCCCGCTCCGGTTACCGCCGGGGGCCCAGCCCCGGAGCCCGGTGTCCGGGCATCCCCGCCGCCGCGCGGGCGGCGGCCGCTGCTCGGGCTGTTGCGCTGGTGCGCGCAGCCGAACACATTCGCCAGGTGCGCGGACCCCGGCCCCGCTCCAGCTCCGGCGCGCCTGGGCGCGGGCCGCGGTCTCCTGCGCACTGCAGCGCCGGCGGCGGCGGCCACAGGAGGGAGGAGGGAGAGGGAGGAGGGAGAGGGAGAGGGAGAGGGAGAGGGAGAGGGAGAGGGAGAGGGAGGGGGCGGGATGAATCACCGCGGGGGGAGGGCGCGGCTGCCCAGCCTTTGCCGCAGCGGCCCGGGAGTCGCCCGCTGCACCGGCCTCTCCCGGTGGCGCAAGGACCGCGGCTTCGGGCGTGGGGCGCGTGGTCTGGTTGTCCGACCCCTCCAGACTCCGGGGAGCCCCAGTGTTGGAGCCTGGGAGAGGTCACCCTCAGAGTTACAGGAGTGTTTGGAGAGCGGTTTGAGGGCAGAGCTTCGGACTTCAAATTATGGAGGTCATCCCCATGGGATCTCGAGGGGAACTTGTCTGGGACCTCCAAGTCACCTCCCCCTCAGACCCCTGGCACTCCGGCCTGGAGGTCACTGTGTGGGAACCCCAGTGGGCATGGGGGGGTGTCGGGCTAGGGCTACCCATAATACTCCAGACCCCTCTCAAGCAAGATGGGCACCCCGGATCCAAAGCAGAAAGTCGGCTCTGGGGATTTGAGGTGCCATGAATGTTTCAAGAGGAAGGCCCTTCAAGACCCTGCTACCCTCTTTGCCTCTGACGTCATCTTCTACTCCCCTCTCCCGGCCACTGCCCGCTGCTGTCCAGGCCCCTGCTGTTCCCAATACACCAAGCTCATTCCCACCTCAGAGCCTTCACCCTTGCTCACCTCTGCTTGGGCCACTCTTCCCTTAGGTGACCAAAGGGCTCACTTCCTCTCCTCCAGCAGCTCTCGGCTCCAATGTCACCTTCATCAGGCCCTCTGTCCACTCAAGACAAACTGCCTCCGCAGTCCCTTACGTGACCTCCTTTACTAGTGGTTTTTTTCTTCTCTCTACAGCAGTTGTCACTACCTGACATTATACTCTTCTTTATATAGTTTTTCTCCATTCACTGCTTGTCCCTTCAACCCTGGAAAACAAGCTCCCCCAGGGTGAGGACACTGTCCTGTGCACCACTGCGTCTCCAACACCTTCCACTGTGCCTGTCACATTGTAGGTGCTCAATAAGTATTCGTCAAATGAATAAATAACCGCCAAGCACAGAGCCCTTCTGGTATGCTGGATTCACTTCTACCTCCCCAAACATTTATTGCACTTCTATTATTATTATTATTTTTTTTTGCGGTACGCGGGCCTCTCACCGCTGTGGCCTCTCCCGCTGCGGAGCACAGGCTCCGGACGCGCAGGCTCAGCGGCCACGGCTCACGGGCCCAGCCGCTCCGCGGCATGTGGGATCTTCCCGGACCGGGGCACGAACCCGCGTCCCCTGCATCGGCAGGCGGACTCTCAACCACTGCGCCACCAGGGAAGCCCCTGCACTTCTATTATTAATCTGCATTTTACAGACAGGGAAACTGAGACTGAGAGAGGGCCACTCCCTTGCCTAGGGTCATGCAGCTGGTTTCAGGTGGATCTGGAATCCTGCCAGGCAGCCCCCCCTGCAGGGGGCTTGTCTGCTAAATGGAGAGGATGAGGGGGAAGCTCCGTCAAGACCAGGGTGGGAGACTTTTGGCTGAGGGTTGCTCCTCAGGTCCTGACCTCCAGTTCTGGGTGGGGTGAAGTTCCAGAATCTCCCCCACTGCAGCCTTGCCAGGCGAGAGGAACCAAGGGTGGCGCTGGCCTGGGGCAGAGGGAGAGGAAGCCAGGGACACCAAGCCAGGGACACCAGATACCTTTGTCATCTGGGCCTTTGTGCCAGCACCTCCTAGGCTGTGAAATTCCCCTGCAAAAAATAACTCTCTTGCTCTTCTGATCCCTCCCCTCTGATGGGGGGGGTGGGCAGGCAGGCAGAAGCACAGTGAGGACAGGTCATAGGCACTAGGCAGCGGCACCTAGTGACAGCCCTACAAACTGATGTTGGCTGAGCACCTACTATGGGCTTGGTGCTGTTCTAAGCACTTTACTAATATGAACTCATTTAATTCTTCCTACAAGATGGGTGTTACCATTATGCCCATTTTACAGGTGTGGGAAACTGAGGCTCAGGATGGGTAACTTGCCATGATCACATAGCTAGAGGTTAGAGGAGGCTGGCTCTGCCCTTTCTCACCTGTGGTCCATCCAGCCCCATGCAGCCCCTCCCTCCAGTCCTCTGCCCCAAGCTATCAATTAAGATTCTTACAGCCTGACTGTGACTTGTCCAAGGTCTCTCTTTACCCCTCCTCACTCACTGT
This sequence comes from Kogia breviceps, assembly GCF_026419965.1. Taxonomy (NCBI): domain Eukaryota; kingdom Metazoa; phylum Chordata; class Mammalia; order Artiodactyla; family Physeteridae; genus Kogia; species Kogia breviceps. Next base: position 15,204,471 of record NC_081327.1, read on the forward strand.
GGAACCAGAACAGGGTTTGAGTGAGACAAACCTAGGTTCTACCTGGACCAAGACCTTGCCTCTAGGCCCATTTCCACATCGGTAAGATGGGGTCCAGATGGCCACAACCTGGGCGGGCTGGTGTGGGGTCCTGAAGGGGGCCCTTGTATCTAAATGTGGAGACACCAGGGGCTATGCCTTGCCTCCCTGCTGAGTAGCGCCAGGCATGTAACTGTTTGTTTGTCTCCATCTCATGGAGTAACTGTGAAAATTAAATGAACATCAGACCGTAGCACAGAGCCTGGTACATACTTGGTCCCCACTACATAACTTACTTTCTTCTCCCCTCCATTTTTCTGCCATAATAGTAACATTTATTGAATACTTACTCTGTGCAGACCCTGTTATAAGTAGCCACCTTTATTAACTCCTTGAAACCTTATAAAGCCGTTCTCAAAGTGCAGTCCCTGGACAATCAGCATCAGCATCACCTGGGAACTTGTTGGAAGTGCAGGATCTCAGCAGACTCACCCCAGATGTGCTGAGTCGGAAACTGAGGGTGGGGTCCGGCATTCTGCTTTTTTTTTTTTTTGTGGTACGCGGGCCTCTCACCGTTGTGGCCTCTCCCATTGCGGAGCGCAGGCTCCGGACGCGCAGGCTCAGCGGCCATGGCTCACGGGCCCAGCCGCTCCGCGGCATGTGGGATCTTCCCGGACCGGGGCACGAACCCGTGTCCCCTGCATCGGCAGGCGGACTCTCAATCACTGCGCCACCAGGGAAGCCCCGGCATTCTGCTTTTTAAAGAGCCCTCCAGGAGATTCTGATGCAGCTAAAGTTCGAGAACGACTCACTTCTAACAACCCTGGGAGACAGGTGCTATTCTTTTTTTTGCAGCACGGCATGCAGGATCTCAGTTCCCTGACCAGGGATCAAACCCACACCCCCTGCAGTGGAAGCGCAGAGTCCTAACCACTGGGCCGCCAGGGAAGTCCCCCAACAGGTATTATTCTTATGCTCATTGCACAGAAGAAACCGAAGCTCAGAGAGGTTGACCTGCTCCAGGTGACATGCCCACTAAGTATCAGAGGTAGGACTGAACCAAGCTACCAGCCACCAGTCTGTCCTCACAGCCCCCACACTGGACCCTGATGGTGCAAAGCTTGTGAAAGATGCTCAGGATTTCCAGGTCGCGTCAGTGACTGTGGCCTCAGAAAACGGACGGTACGCCCCTCCTACCACAGCGGGATCTGAGTGCAACGGAAGGCTCCCACCCACTCCCAGGGCCCCGCAGGCACAGCCACAGCCATTTCCAACCCTTTATTGGGGCTCTGTCAGCCCCAAATAAATATAATACATTAAACCCAGAGCTGAGGGAATCGTGCACCCCAGGAGGTGCCCCCCATAACCCCAGCTGAGCACAATAAGTTAGTAGGGGGCCTGCTGAAGGCCGGGCCAGTGCCCTGGCGGGACAGGCGATGGCAGCTGGACTCACACACGCTGGTCTAAAGTGCATCTCGGTTCTGTGGTCCCCGTGTCTGCGTGGCCCCTGGCCGGGCCACTGGGAGGGGTGGGCGGGAGGTTCCCGGCGCTCACACCGAGCCAGCAGTGGCCACCGAGCCTCTGTGTCCATCTGTCCATTTGGGGGGATGGCCGAGTGGCCAGGTATCCTCAGGAGAAGCTGTCGTCGGACCGTGGCTGGGAGTCGAAGGGAGGGTCTGAGATGGTGATGCCTTGATGCAGCTTCTCCAGCGAGAACTTCATCTGGGGGAAGAGGTGGGCAGGGTGGGGGATGAGTGCTGGGAGGGGTGACGCATCCCCCAACATGCTGCAGCTGAGGAGCTAGGGAAGGTCCAGAGAGGCCAAGGTCAGCCAGTGCCTCTGCACCCCAGACATTCTGCACCCAGTTTTACTTCTCATAGGCAGCAGGTGGAAGGGGCCCAGGTGGCCTGGATTCAAGTCCTGGCTCTGCTACTTACTGGGTAACCTTGGGCAAGTCCCTTAACTGTCCCAGGTCCCTCAGCTGAAACGTGGGTCAGTAACATACCTGCTTCACAGGATTAATTCAGAGATCTGATGGGTGAACGCCTAGGACCTGGCACACAGGAGGTGCTGGGTACGCGTTAGCTATTCTTATTCCCTGCTGTGCGACATTGGGAATGCCTCTACTTCAACATTCCTGTCTATTAGATGGGAGGTAAGAAGAGCAACCCCTCAGAGGCTGGCCATGAGAAACAAATCAGTTGGTCATTTTAGCTCTTAGAACAGCTCGGCTCAATTGGTGTCTGCTGTTAGTATTAAGTTGTACCCGAATAACCTTTGGAGAACCTCTTTCCCACCCTCACGTGACCCCTTAGTCACCTCATAGGCGGGGAGGGGTTCAGGGACCAAGCCTCATCTATCCCTGGCCACTATGACTGGTTCAGGGATGGGAATGTGACCCCAGTATCCAGTAAGAATGAGCTCTTTCCTTTGGATGTTACCCTGGAACTGTAGGTACCATATTGGTCATCCTAGGATGCCCCAAACAAAGGCAACCCTGGGGGTGGGCAGAGTCAAGAGATGGTAAGAGAGACTGATTCTTACTACTATTGAGTGGCTGGATCCAGCCATGCCTGAAGTCGGACATCCCTGGACTTTTTTCCCAGGATGAGAATCAATAAATTCTTTCCTCTATCCCACTGATTTTTCCAGCAACCCTGGGAGGCAGGGACTATGACTGGCTTCCTCATTTAACAGAGAAGGAAAGTGAGGCCCAGATGCACATGCCACATCTTGGGATTTGAATGCAGGACCCCACAGCCCAGAGCCGCACCTCGTCCAGGAGCTCCACAGAAGCCCGCAGGATCTGCCTCCACTTGTGCACCTCGACGCTGTGGAACTGCTTCTGCAGGGCCAGGATCTCCGCCCACTCAGTGGCTGTCTGGGGGAACTTGCTGTGGGGGATACATGGCCTGAGTGAGGTCTGGGCCTCCCCCAACTTGCCCAAGCTCCCAGCTCCCTGGGGCTACCCACTCACCCCTTGGCCAGGGCCAGACTGTGCCAGGACTCGAAAGTGTGGGCTGTCCTCTCCAGGGACCAGAGGCGGTAAAAGAGGAGGACGTTGAGGGCAATGAGGACGATGAGGCTGGGGGGGAGGGGTCAGAGGTCAGGAGTCAAGATACCAACACTCCCACAAGTGGGGGGTCACCCACGTGACCACACCTTGAAGGGGAGCCATGATCAGCCCTCTTTTCAGAGGCGGAAACTAAGACTCAGACAGGGTGAGTGACATGCCTAGGGTCACACAGTCCATAAGCAGCAAAGTCAGGGTTCAAACCCAGGCCTGTCTGATGCCTAAGCCCTCAACTGCTACTCCAGGCCACCTCGCTGGGGGAGCTGGGGGCACCGAGTGAGGACAAGGGGCTGAAGCTGAGGGTGAGACACAGGTGAGGGGAGGGCAGGACGCAGGACCCTACCTCACACAGATCCTGAGGAGGCAGAGAGGGGGAGACAAAGAGATGAGAGCCGCCCAGCCGGTCCTGGCCACCCACCGACCGCGGCAGCCCTGAGCTGAGCGCACCGCACAGCACCTCACTGGACTGCTGTTACTCGGCAAACTGAGGCCCAGGGAGGCTGAACGTGTGGCCGACCTCTCACTGCCCAGGGTCCGCGGGGAGCACGGATCTCATTTCCATTTCCTCAGAGCACCCTGCCCCTAGCCCCGGCCTCTGTGCATGTCAGTCTCCCTGCCTAATCCCCGTGGGGTCTCAGCTCAGAGTCCTCTGCTTTCCTGGGAAGCCTTCCCTGACGGCCTACCTGTCCAGCCTGCAGGAAGCCTTCACTGGCCTCCAAAGGCTTCCCTGTCCCCTCCGCCCATGTTTCGTCCATCACCACCCCATCCCTCTGGTCTGGAGCCAGGTCTGTCTTCCCCCAGGGCTGCTGGTCGCTACTGTGTCCCTCGCATCACACAGCTCAGGGCTGGGCACAGAACACCTGAATGAAGTGTAATGAAGTGTAAGTGACACTGCTCCTTTGGCACACCTCTCCTGGTTCACCTAATTCCGGCTCCCTTGGGAGCCTGCTCCTCCAGCCCCAGGGACGAGGTCAGGCCCCTCTGACACGCCCCAGACGGCAGACTGAGCAGTACACCACGTGAGGAGCCCTACTGGGCGCATCTCAAACATTGCCTCCTTTAATCCTTGCTGTGGGGTGGGGAGCCCGTGCTCTCATGTAAGCAGAGACCCAGAGAGGCCAAGCACTTGCCCAAGCTCACACAGCCAGGGTGCAGATCCAGGCCTGTCTGACACCCAAGCCCGGCCCCCTTACTCACACAATGCTGACGAGAACCAGGGCACTGGGGATGCCTGCCCCGGGGCCCTGGTCCACGGGCGGTTCCGAGAAGCGGGAGCTGAGGGAGCCTGCGGGGGAGCAACTCGGAGTCAGACTCATCCCCGCTCACCCCACCCGGACCCCCAGCTCCTCCCCCGCCGCCCCCAGGCCTGACGGAACTCACCTGAGGGGTGCATGCCAGCCCGGGCGCAGGGGTCAGGGTCCGGGTGCTGCGGCCCGTCACCGTGGCCCCTCCAGCTCAGGGGCCGCTTCCGCCTGCGCAGGCCGGACAGCAGCCCGCGTGCATCCTTCCCGCCTTCCTCCAGAGACAGCTTCTCAGCCTTGGCGAGCTCTCGCTCTGCAGACACGAGAGAGGGCCCTGCATGTCTGCACCCGGCCAGGCCCCGACCCTGTCTGTGGCCCTGGCCGGACCCCTGTCCCCTACCCAGGTGGTGGAAGTAATCTTCGATGCCGCTCCACGAGTTCTTCTCAATGAGAGACTTCACAAGGCTCCAGGGCTGCTTCCGATAGCGGATCTCGGAGGACACTCTGGGGTCGGGGAAGGGGTGAGGGGGTCAGGGTCTGACTCCAGCCTTGCTGTCCCATTCCCGGGGGCAGCCTTCCCTCCCGATTCAGAGAGGGCCCCTTGTCACCCACAGACAAAACAGACGCCCCCCAAGGGTTCCCTGTGATCCCCACTCACCAGCCCACTCAGCCCGCAGCCCCTTCTCTGTCCACACCCACTACCTTGGCAGGTCTCCCGCCTTTGGAGCTGCCCCAGCACTGCCCACCCAGACTGCCATCCTAGCCTACACCTCACCCTCGAACCCCTTCCATCTTGCTGCTGCGTCCAACTCCACACGGGCTTCTAAGAGACATCTCAGCAAGTCCCAAGCTGAGCTCCGATCTTCCCCCAAACCTGCCCCTCCCCACCTTCCCCTCCCAGTCAATGGCGGCTCCATCCTTCTGGTGGCTCAGGCCAAACACCTCGGGGTGTTCCTGACTTCTGCTCACCTGCCACGGTGGCAACCAACATTCTGCAGCTGACTCGGGGTGGGGAGACTGGGGCAGGGGCCCTGGGACCATCAGCGGGTCAGGTGGAGGGGCCGGGCCGCTGCTCACCGGAGGCGGGCCTTGTTCCGGGCAAGGCCCAGGATGCAGTAGCGGTGGGCAGTGTAGAAGTAGTCTTGGTAAGGAATGCCCTGCGTCAGCACCTCCGAGTCCACCACACACCCGCCTGCCTGCGGGCCGTGCCGGAACAGCGTCTGCGGGGCCAAGGGAGGAACGGGGAGTCAGTGCGATGGCCCCCACCCTGGCCCCCGGCCACCCCACCCGCTGGCCACCCTGCCGGGCACACCTGTGTCTCCACCACAGAGGCGCTCTTGGGCCCCAGCGGGTTGCTGATGGGAATGGTGTAGGTCAGCACTCGGCGCTGGTGGCACTTGCTGTCCCCGCTCCAGGGGCTCAAGGTCACGTCTGGAGGATGGAGGGGCAGAATGAAGACACCATTCTCCAGTCCTTTGACCACAGGCTGTAGGAGACTCAGCCTTTCTGGAAGGTTCCAGTTCTCTGGGGACTTGCCTCCAAACCTGGGCCTCCTCCCTGCCCCCACCCCGGTGTCTGCCCCATCTTCCCTCTGGACGCCTAAAACTTCAGATGTTGATGATCCTCAGAGCTGGGACCTCTCTCCTGCCTACATTTCTCAGCCCTCCTGAGCCACCTCCTCTACTCCTGCAGCCCCAGTCTCCTCTCTTTACCAGTCCTGGCTTCTCCCCTGAGCCTCAGACCTAGGGTCCTGCGACCTCTTGAACACCTTCCCCTGGAAGTCCCCAGGGCCCCTCACACCCACTGGCCTCAGCATCTCCTCAAACACATCCCTCCTCGCCCCACTGTCCTCCAGGCTTCCTGCAGAGCCCTGAGCCTCGTCCTGGACACTCCCTCCCCGTCTATTCACTGACCGCCTGAGCACTGTCCTAGTTCAGCCCATCCTTGTCTGTCCAGGGCCCCTCTTCAGCCTCCCCCTGAGCTCCTGGCCTCAGTCTCAACCTCTGGTCCAGCGGTAGCTTCTTAAAGCCAAACCTGACCCTGTCCCTTATCTGTCTACAACACTCCATGGCTCCCCAGTACTGCCAGACAGAGTCTGAGCTCCTCAGTCTGATGTGCCAGTCTCTCCAGGATATAAGCATAGTTTTGGGGGACTCAAGTGCCCCCAACACAAGGCATAGTCTTACTCATTCTGCAGGGGATTCCACGTGGTTCATTTTCATCAATACAGAAAAAAGAAACAGAGAAAACTACCATCTGAGTAGGCCCTCCCCAACTTGAATCTCTTTTGCAGCCTCCCGAGCTCCCTGCTAGTCCCCTGGTCAGGCCTCTGCACCCCCCCCACCCCCGGTGCTGTGGCTTCCCCTCTCCACACCTGGCCACAGGGGCCCAGCCGCAGGGGGCTTCTCCCAGTGCCAGCCTCCAGCCTCAGGATCTTTGCAGGTACCCTGCTGGCCTCCTGGATTCCTCTCTCCCACCTCCTCCACTTTCCCTAAGAAAGTTCCTCCTTCAGGCCTTAGTTTCAATGTCACATCCTTCCAGCAGCCTTTCCTAATACCCCCCAGACCACAGCCACCTCTCTGACACACACACTTATCTGCGTGAGTAGCTGTTTACTGCTGTTCTCACTAGATTCTGGAATTCATCTGTCCTGGTCTCTGCACGGGCCTGATAGAGTGCCCATTAACTCGTATTTATTAAATGCTTACTATCTGCTACTGTTCTAGGCACTTTTCTAGTATTAACTCACTTAGTTCTCATGAGACCCTGACAAGGCAGGTAACTAGTATCACACCCGCATCACACAAAGAAACCGAGGCACAGAGAGGGTCCGCACCTGGCCCAAGGCCACTCAGCTAGTAAGAGGCGGAGCCCCTCTGGCCTCACAGACGCTGCTTTCAACTCCCCGGCCTGCCACACCTGATCTGCACAGCGGTGCCTGCCCGCCTCCTGGCCTGCTCCTCCTCACCCCCTCCCGTGTCCCTTGGTCACCTCGGCCCCTGACCTGTGAACTTGCACTGCTGCAGGAAGCCCTGCAGGAAGGCCGAGTCTGAGAAGAGCATCTGCTGGAGCCGCTCGGCACCCACGTGGAAGACGGAGTTGATGAGGAGACGACCGGAGAGGTCGGGAAGGAGGGCTGCCAGGTCGGCTGGGCGACAGAGAAGGACAGGGGGTGAGGCTGCCTGCGTTCCTCGGTTTCCCTCTGAGTGACCGCTCCTCCCAACTCCCAGGCCTTGTGGGGTGCCTGGGCAGCCCCATCCTCCTGGACCAGAGCAGACACAGACACGGAGCTACTCAGCCCCCTCCACCACAGGATGGCTTTAGGGTGGGTGTGTGCCCCAAGCCCAGGCAATCAGAGCTACCACCATGGGTTCAAGGCGGAGCACACACCTAGGCTCACGCACCTGCAGTCCCAGCGATGACGGGGGGGACCTGCTCGTTAGCTTGAGCTTTCGGCCCCAGTGATTGGTTCAGGGGTGGGTGGATGGGTGTGTGTGTGTGTGTCCCAAGCCAGGCCAGCAGCCACAGTGATGGGCTCAGGGGTGGGCTTGCTCTCCAGTCAGAGCCAACCCTAGAGCTTTTGGTGCAGCCACTGGGAAAAGCATGCTTTCTCTCTGCTAGGTTTGTCTGGGGCAGGGCTGGGGCTCTTTCTGCCACAAGAGTAGTAGCTATCTGAGAATAAAGTTGGCATAGAGAAATGGAAATGATGATGATGATGATGATGATATGATAACAGCCAACACTTACTAACTGGCCCAAACACTTCACCTGTATTAAAACATTTAATTCTCTCAATGACAACACTATGAGGTGGGTAGTATTATTGCTAACCCCAGGTGAGGAAAATTTTTAGATGAGGAAAATAAGGCTCAGAGAAGTTGAATAATTTGCCCAAGTCACACAGCTAGGAAGCAGTGTGGCCAGGATTTGAGCCCCAGCAATCTGGCTTCAGAGTCTATACTCCTATCCACCCTGCTAAGCTGCCTGCAAAGCAGAGCTAAATATGGACAGATTTCTAACAACACCATTTAAACACCTTATCTTATCTGCCTACCCCGTGGACTTTTCGGTCCCATGAGCCAGCGAATCTCTCGGTGCAGCCCACGTGAGTGAGGTTTGTCACGTGTACCCAAAGCAAACGAATCGGCCACCTGCCTCACCTTCCTCCCCCGTGGATGAGGAGGAGTTACTTGTGTCTGTCAACAGCTCCTCACTGGGCAGCAGATCCAAGGGGCCCAGGGAGCCAGGCCCGTCAGGTGGGGTGGGCTCTGAGCTCGGGGGTTCAGCCACCGGGGTCACTGTCTGGCTGGAGGAGGCGTCTGGCTGGCTGTCTGTCTGCTCTTCCTTGTCCTCCTCTGCCTGCAGAGAAAAGCTTAATCCGGCCTTGTCCCAGCCTAAGGGCCCCTTGTGTACCCACATCCATCAGAAGGCTTCGAGACTGTAGGAAAACCAATGCTGGGGAGGTCATGCGTAGCTCACAGCTGAGCTACGAGGGGCCCTGGGGCCACCCGGACGAGGACTTCTCTCAGCCTCTCAGCCAGGCCTGGCTTGGATGCCTGGGCCATGAGCTTTCTTACGCCTGTCCTATCCATGCCTTATCTGTTTGTATCCAACCTCAGCCAGCCAGCCAGCCCTCTCGGCTCCTCTGTCTCTCCCGCTTCCCATCTATCTACCTGTCCCATCTTTGCCCGTCTCTCTCTTTCCCTACCTGTGCCTAGTCTCCTTGCCCACCTTCCCAGCTCCATCCCGTCCCTGCATCCATCCCGTCACCTACCCCTCCATCCACCTCTTCTCTGTCCATTCCCTCCCTGTCCCCCTCAATCTGACAGTCTGTCCCTCTCTCTCCCCGACACCACCCAGCACCCTCCTCGCTCCTCCATGCGCCTGCTCACCCCGTGGTCTGCGTCACTGCTGGCCCGGGAAAGGCTGGGGGTGATGCGGCCACGGCGCGAACCTGCCGGGCTTGGCTCCTGGCTGTGGTCAGCTGCCCCTGAGGAGGTGATGTCGCTCAGGGCGATTACATCTCCCACTTCCTTGGGGCTCCTACGGAGAAAGAGAGGGAGTGAGACCGCTGTATCTTTGAGACCCCACACACCCTCCCGGTCTCCCAGACTTTGTACCCCCACCTCAGTCCACCCAGGACTCCAGGAGCTCTGCACGCAGCCCCTGCTGTCTCCTCCCAACCCCCGGAACCAGCCTCCAGCCACCGACTCACCCTAGACCATTCAGCTGCAAGGGGCAGACATAGTCTTCATCCTCGCTGGTGAGGCCCAGCTCTGAGCCGTAGCACTGATGCACCAGGTGCCAGAGCTCTCGGGGACTCAGCGACTGGGCAGGCAGGACAGTTAGGTTGGCCTCCACCTTATCAGGGCCAGAGCCCTTCCACCCGCGCCCACCAGCCCTCAGCCTCAGCAGTTCCCCTGGTGTCCACAAGGGGGAGCATGACCTCCCATCCCAGACCTCTCCCAATCTCACTTCGCACCCCATCGCATAGGAGCCAGTGTGCTCAGAAATTCTCCCTTATGTCCTCACAATACTTCCATAGCCACAGGTTAAAGTTCCCAGTTTTACAGAGAATATGAGGCCCAGGGTGGAGAACTCGTGCTTGAGGTCAACTCTGGGGCTCAAACCCAGCCAGACTCCAGAGCCAATGCTCCCACCTGCCATGCTGTCCTGCCCCCAACTACTTTCCCAGGTGTCCTCAGAAGCTACCCATGGCAGGAGTGGCTGGATGATGCTGATGAGATACTAACAGGAATAATAGTAGCAGCAGCTGACATCCACTGAGCTGTTACCATGTGCCAGGCATTCTTCTAACCCTTTATGCATGCTAACTCAACAATCCTTCAAAACCATTCTGTAAAGTAGGTGCTAATATTGTCATCACTGTAAGATAATGACACTGAGGCACAGAGGTGGGTAATGTCATCCAATTAGGAAGTGGCAGTGTTGAGATGTGATCCCAGGGGGGCTGGTCTAGCCCTGGCGCTAACCACTGGACTGCACTGCCTCACACGAGCTGACGTTTCCAAGCTCTTATTCTAGGCCCAGCTCGGGTGCTGTGAAGGAGGGATGGTCCCCATCTGACCAATGGGGTTCAGTGACTCGCACTTGGTGATGGGGCTGAACTCCATCCCCAGCAGTCTGGCTGCCCTTGCCCTCCTCAGAGACTTTGACACTGCACTGTCCCTTCCTCGGGCTCCTGCTCCAGTGCTCTCGCCCCTGAGGATGGCCATAGCTAGAGCTGTCCCTGAAGACAGGAAGTGAGTGCAGCCCTGCTGGAGGAGTGGGTTTGGGCCTTCCGAGGTGCTACAAGCCAGCAGTAGCAGACACTGTGTGATGCCTACCTGACATCTATCCATGCTCCCTTCCTGCCAGCAGAACCCTGATTTGTTTGGGGTGAAAATCTTCCCCAGCCCCAGGGAATTATAACTGGCTTATATCAACGCATTTTTCCTTTGCCACATACCCAGCTTCCTGTGAAACCAAGGGTGATCATGCGACCAAGTTTTAGCCAAAGAAATACAAGGAAAAGTCTGCTAAAGGAGGCTTTCCCTTCCTGATAAAGGAATGCCCACTTTCCATCCATCCCTTTCTTCTTTCATATTTGGGACACTTAACTGAGGGCATGACATCTAGAGCTGTAGCAGCCACCTGCAACCATGAGGCAACAAGCATGTGGACAAAACATCAATATGCAGAAGGACGATGGTGTGGAATAATGGACAAGAGCTTAGGTCCTTGATGACATAGGGAGTCCTCAAATCTACCCTGGATTGCCTGCCTCCAGACCTCTTGTTACATGGGCATCAGTGTGATTAAGTGGACTCCAGAGCCTGACTGTAATGGGTCAGAATCCCAGCTCTGCCACAGAAAAGCATATGTGCCCATGGACAAGGCTTTCCCTCTGTGCTTCACTGGTGAAATAAAGATACTAACCACACTGCCCTGAAGGGTGGCTGTGATGGTTAAATAAGTGAATTAATGGAGAGCTCCGAACAGTTCCTCGCACCCACTAGCTCTGTTAAGTGTTAGCTATTATTATTATTAACTGAAGTAATTCAGTATCTGTTTAAACCACTGTCTGGTTGGGTTTTCAGCTACTTGCAGCTGAATGCATGCTACATAAACTCATGCAACCACAGTAGGCATTCCAGGAGAGCCCCCTCAGGGCTGGCCCATAGTAGACTATCAGAATGTGAAAAGTAAAAGTCTGAAAATTCCTTACTCAAAATCTTTGAGGTAAGACTTGATTCAAACTTAAGAAATTTGGGGATTTAAGAAAGATAATACACTGCCTATACTATAATACAGCACTAAAAATACCTATATTATATTTAGGATCCAGTAAGTACAGTGTATACCAGAGGTTCTCAAAGCGTGGTCCAAGGATTTCTGGGTATCCCCTAGATGCTTTTAGGGAATCCATGAGGGCAAAATTATTTTCATAAGTATGATAAGCGTTACTAGTAGTATATCACTTGCCTTTTTCACTTTTATTCTCTCATGAGTGTACAGTGGAGTTTTCCAGAGACTATGTGATGTTATCATTGTTCTGGTGGCTAATGTAATGCGTGTTTGTGTATCTTGTGTTTAAAAATTTCCCAGTTTCGGGACATCCCTGGTGGTCCAGTGGTTAAGACTCCGTGCTTCCACTGCAGGGGGGCACGGGTTCAATCCCTGGATGGGGAGCTAAGATGCCACATGCCACGCAGCGAGGCCAAAAAATTAAAGAAAAAAAAAAAAGACGCATTGAAAAACTTACTCTCTGTGGGAGGCCTTTCCACTGACCCACTGCACCACTACCTCTCCCAAGCCTGCCCTTTTTCTGTTCCTTTCTCAAACTTTGAACACTTCAAAAAAAATTTTTCCCAGTTTCAATTTCTAATACAGTATATACTGATAGATGTACTCTACTTAAACAGAAGCTTTTTGGAGTCTATAATTATTTTAAAGAGTGTAAAGGATTCCTGAAACTACAGAGTTTGAGAATCACTGGTATATTCTATACTGGATACTATAATATTATACTGAATCACAACCGTATTTAAGATTTACCCCAGTCATTCATATTATTATTTTTTGGTCCTGAAACATATGAAAAGTCCCATTAATTGAGATAAATACAGACCTGTGTTATACAAGAAGCGCACGTGGTGTTTTAAGTTTAAATTAATTAAAACTGAAATTAAATTAAAAATGCAGATGCTCAGTCACACTAGCCAGGTTTCAAGAGTTCAACAGGCATGTGTGGCCAGCGGCTACCATACCGACAGCACAGCACAAAACTCTGTTAGACAGTGCTGATAGGGACTGTAAACCGTGTCACCTCAAGTTAGGTTTTGCTTTACCAAAAACCTCCCCATCTTCAGAGCATTTTTGATTTGCAGGTGGTGACTAAGGGGTCGTGAGTACGCATTTCTCACGGGCAAGGTGTGGCACCGGAGCCCATGGCAGCCCCCTCTGGGGGCCTATGGAAGAGCTGCAGACACATTGGGTCTGGTGCCCATGGAGAAGAGCTGGAGGGGTCCTCCAGTTCCCCGAGTCCTGACATCCCTGGCTCCATGGTCCCCCCACCAAGCCCTCCCCCTAGCCCCGCCCGCCAGGATTCGCCCAGGCCCACCTTTTCAATCAGTGCGTTCTGCCAGAGGCGGAAGATGAGGAGGAAGCAGCGATCTCGGGCCCCAAAGGAGGTGAAGAAATGCTGCAGAAGAGAGAGGGGTGTGAGCCCTGGGGGAGAGACAAGGCTGGAGGGAGGAGAAAGCTCCACCTGCTGCACCCTGTTCCCGCCTCTCCATGCTGATGTATGTATTCATTCATCCCTTCACGTGCCCAGCCCAGCACTAGATGACCCTGGAGTCACCACGATGAGGAGATGGCCCCCGGCCCTGGCCCCAGGGCTCACAGTCCAGGGCGGGAGACAGGGTCAGCCCAGACTGGCTGGGCTGCTTGGGGGAAGCCCAAGGCACATTCCCAGTCTCCTATGCCCGCAGTGGGTGGCCAACGGATCCCCTTTTGGCCAAGAAAACACAAAGGGAAGTCTGCTTGAAGTCTTCCCGCCCCATTTCCTTCTCCAGTCCCATCTGGGCCACTGGTGTGAGGCAGCCCTCTTGGACCCTGAGGCAATAATCATGATACATGGAGCATCAGGGAAGGCTTCCCGGTGGAGGAGGCCTCTGAGCTGATAGAATTTTTCTGTTAATACTATCCCTGAGCAGCTGTTTCAGGGGACAGACTGCAGGGCCTGAGACAGGAGCAGACTGCAGGAGTCCGGGTCAGAGACTACAGGAGCCCACGCTGAGGCCGGGAGAATAAAGAGAAAGGGAAGATGAGAGAAGCTGGGTGCTGAGTCAACAGGGCTCTGGGTGGTTGGAAGGAGAGAGGAGCCGGTGAAGATCGGGAACCCCGGGGCCCCTGTCTGCTGGTCCTCTCGCTCACCTTCTCATTCTCTGTGCAGATCTGGATGGCGTTGGGGATCAATTTGGCCGTCTTTTCCTTCTTCAGACACGTCACTTCCTTCAACTGGATGGAAATCTGAGGACAAAAGACAGGTCAGAAGGGGCCAGGGCCTTGCCTGCCCTGGGGCCCCTCCTCGTCCCAGGTTGGTCAGCTCACTGTTGTCTCCCAGCGGAAGATGTTGCTGTAGAAGCAGATCCAGTTCTCGGAGAGATAGAGGCGGCCCTGGAGGAGGATCTCGCGCTGCAAGGCACAGGAGTAATCTGAGGCGGCCGAGGGGAGAGACGGGCAGACACCCGAGTCACACGGCTGTCCTGGCCGCTGGGCCGGCACATGCGGGAGGGTCAGGAGGGCAGAGCTGGGAGCCCCGGGTCTGGCTGGCAGTGACTCACCCACAATGAGGCGTTCGGCTTCAGGGAGCTTGCTGAACAGTTTACGGAAGTCCTCATTCCGCTGCTTGTACGTGGGGCTCAGCATCTGGGGGAAGTTTGGGAGATGAGAACTGGGACAGGGGGCCACACCCCTAATTCTGTCCCCCAAAGCTCCCAGCACCCCTCGGTCTCCTCAGCCTGGGAGGAGCCTCTCTGAGGCTTCAGTGTCTAGCTCACTTCTGGCTCTTACTGCCTGTAACGCAAGAGTAACCATAACGAGAGCCATTTACTGATTGCTACCTAAGCCAGGTCCTGTACCACGTACCCACCAGTATCACTGACTCTCAGTGAATGTTCCCTTCAGTCTAGTAAGGTCAGAACTGTTTCTCAAGGAGAGAGAAACCCAGAGAGGTTAAGCAACTCACTCAAGGTCACAGAGCATGTAAGTAGCAGCACAGGATGTGACCCCCAGGTCTGCTGACCCCAGCACCCACTCCATGACTACTGCAGCCAGGGGCCCCTGGCCCAGCACCTGTCCCCCTCCCTCTCATCCCTCCAGCAAGGCCCCCTGCCCCGATACTTACACTGTACCAGCTCTGCATCTTCTGTAAGAGAAAGGAATGGAGTCAGAATGAGCCTCGGGATGCCCCTGCCCTCCCCCCCCTCCCCCCACCCCACCTGGGCTTGCACCAACCGACCTTGCTGTTGCGGATGAAGTTCCGGCTGCCCAGGCTCTGGGTGCTGGGTGTCCCGGTCACCCCACCCTTCTCGGAGGAGCTATCTGACCCCTTCTCCACCATGGTGCCCGGTTCCGGCTCAGGTGGGGGTCGGCTTGGCGGCAAGAGCTGAAGCCGCTTACGGAGAGATGGGGAGCTGCTTGGCGTGCTCCGGCCAGAGTGCGGGGTGGTGCTGGGGGAACAGGAAGAGAGGCATTGTGGGGAAAAACAGGCTGGGGTGGGCGGAGGACAGGCCGGCGTGGGGGGCCCACCCATCAGCCCATTGATCCCCACCTACCCACCCTGCTCCACTTCCTAGCCATGTGACCCAGAGCAGGCCCCCTAGCTCCCCGGGCCTCAGTCAGTTCATCTGTAATCCAAGGGTGAGAAATGCATGTCCTCTTCTAGGTGTCTGGAGGGTTAAACAAATCAGTACATGTAAAGGGCTTCTAACAGAGCCTGGCACACAGTGAGCTCTCAGTAATGCCTGCTGGTCTTAAAATTAACTTATTAATTCATTCATACAATAAACATTTATTGAACAACCACTTTCCACTCAGTGGCTTGAGCTAAAAACCTAAGCGCGTCTTCTTTCCTACTCACCCCTCATTTTTACTCTATTAGCAAGTCCCACATGGTCCAGCTCTAAAATCTATCTCCATTATTTCTATTTGGCCCACCTCCCCCTGCTCCAGCGCCCTGGCCCAGCCTCCGTGCTCCCCCCTCCTGGACACCGCAGTAGCCTCCTCCCTGCTCAGGTCAGGGACCTCCTGGCTGAGTTCTCCCCCCGCCCCCCACGCTGCATTCGACTCCAGGTGAAGGCAAGGTCCTCATCGCCTCTGCTCAGGGGTCAGTTCTCCAAGATACCTTCCCTCGCCCCTCCACGTAAACCACATTCCCCTCTCCCGAGCCCCCTCCCTCTTCATCTCTCTCCCCTCCCACACCAGGAGGTGCACTTCACAGGGGAAGGGGGTTTTGTTCCCAGATGCACCTCATTGCCTAGAATGAGGCCTGGTGCACAGCAGGTGCTCTGCAAGCTTTTGCCCCTGTGGACTGAATGAGTGATTGACGCCCCCCCGTGCCCCCCACCCTCCAAACTTGGATTCCACCAAGTATACCACTGGCCCAACCCTCCGCAGGCTGAGGCTGCTGCAGAGCTCAGCTGGACCACTTCCCTGTGACATTGGGCAAGTGTCTGAACCTTTCTGTGCCTCGGTTTCTTCTTGAGTATACTGGGGATAACAGCAGTATCCACCTCCCAGGATTGTCTGGAGGACATACATACATAGAGCCCACCACGTGGAAGGTGCTCTGGTTGATTAGGGACTTCCAGACTAAGATGGAGCACTTGCTGCCGAGGTGCCAGGCTGACCCCTGCACAATCACCTCAGCCTGGTATGTGGAGCCCAAACGCACACCAACTCCAGTCAGTCACCCTCTCAGTGCACACGGAGCACCCGCCCTGCGCCAGGCACTGGGGACACAGAAGTGGGCAAGACAGATGCAACACCTGTGGGCAGGGACCTGACATTCTGATGGGGGAACAGAGACGATCAGTAAGAGATCATGTAAATAAGGATGATAATCTCAGACGCCGGTCAGTGCTGTGAGGCAGCGCTGCTCACAGGGGCAGCATCAGCAGTGCCTGGAAGCTGTCCGAAATGCAGAGTCCGGAACCTACCGCAGACCTCCTGAATCAGCAAGTGTGGGTGGGGCCCGGGAGGCTCTAATGCATGTTCAAGTTTGAGGACCACGGAGATAAGGAGGACTAAGTGGGTCGGTGTGCAGGGCACACTTGAGCTGAGCCCAAAGGACAAGGAGCAGATCTGGCAAAGGCCGGGGAAGAGTGTTTTAGGGGCAGGAACCGAGAGTTCCGGCACAGGACTGAGTTTGGCGGGTCGGAGGAGGAGCAAGGTGGCCAGTGGGGCTGGGGGAAGGAGGACAGGAGGCCACAGGCCCACCTGCAGGCCCTCTGGGCCCTGAGCAGGTGTTCGGATTTCACCCTGACGAGCCTGGTGAGCTCGGGAAGGGTTTAAAGGAGGGGTGACCACATTCCTCCCCTGCCTCATCTTCCTGCCTCTCTAGCCCGAAATGCAGACCCCTCATCCACCTATCCTACTCTCCTGCAGCCTCAGGTCTAGGGGAGGGCGCCTAGCAGACAAGTCCGACACGCACAGACAGGGCACAGCCTGCACCCCCAGACCTTGCTCCTTGGCAGGACAAAGAGGAAGTGCTCAAGCCTGACAGCCCGGAGGCTGCCCAACCAGGCAGGCTGCAGCAGAGGGAAGGGAGGAGCCCGACACCGTGACATGGCTCAGGGACTTGGAAGAGAATGGGGTTTTGTCACTGCAGACACCTCACCTCCGGTTTCCCGGCCGAAAGAGGCCAACAACGCCCTCTGGTCAGAGAGGGGCAGAGGCCTACACAGGTGTGCACAAAAGGGAACCTCGACGTGGCTCACACACAGCCACTGTCACAGGCAAACTGCAGTTCCCCACAGTTGTAAGATGTCTCCCCTATATCACAGGTATATTACAGTCACACACAAAGCCACAGAGTCCCAGCACAATCACACACAAGGATGCTACAGCCACACACAAAGTCTCAGAAGTTACACACACATGCACATGCACGCATGCACAACACACACGCAGCTGCAGAGGGTCACAGAAACAGAAAACCATGCAAAGTCCCAGGTACATTCACACATACGGACACAAGAAAGTCTCAGAGGAGACTTGAAAGCAAGTAACATTTCCACAGTTACAGAGAGAGCCACACAGTTAAAGAACAGTCACAGAGGACCCCAGCTAACACGTGCACAACCCAGGTAAATGAAGTCTAGGGTCAGCTCAGCTCTCATGGCGTTCCCCATCTGGAGGGGAAGCCAGAGCAAAGACCTGCTCTTACGTGGCAAGGGATGGACATGACAGCTGCTGTCGCTGACTGACAGAGAGCCCTGACACTCACACAGCCATGAAGGACTTGGGAAAAATGCAGTCCCCGGAGGTCGTGGACACAACTCGACAACACAGTGGCCAGGTACTGAAACCATGCATGGGACATGCTTTATAAACGGTAACAGGGGAACAACATCAGTTACTATTATTGCTCTGGAGAGTCAAGGGTACACCCAAGGTCTCAGGAGGAAGGGTCCCAGGCTCACTATGAGCCACAAGGGGTCTCTCTTTCACTCACACAAAGCCCCAGAGGGTCCCAGCTGCTCACATGGAAGCCCAGGCACATACAACAATGTCATGAAGGGACACACACAGGAACTTTCACACAAAGATGGAACCAGAAATAGATAAAAGGTACAACCCCCGAGGGTTTCAGTCAACTCAATGAGACCCAGACACACAATAATGTCACACATGGACACACACAGGTGACTTACATTTGCACACAGAGCTAACAGGTTCAGAGGCAAATTATAAGCACACAGAGGCAGAGGATCATAGCAGCAAACAAAGAGAGCCTGACACATGCACACACACACTACAAAGTCACAACTGAACACACAGGCAACTTACAGTGACACTTGGAACCACAGATGGTCTCCCAGATAAATACGCACACAGCCAAGGAGGATCACAGCTGTCTGCACACTAGGAGACTGAGACACATGTACACACACTGCAAAGTCACAATCAGACATGCATAGGTCTGATGGGATGAGATACATTACACACACACAACCACGGAAGGTCACAGCCACGCACACAAAGCCCCAGACCCACACTACAGTCACAATCAGACACACGCAGGGAGCTTACAGCAACACATGTAGCCACAGATGGAATTCGAGGTAAATCACACACACACGGAGCCAAAGAGGCTCACAGCTGCCTGCACACTAGGAACACAAACACGCATACACACTTCCAAGACACCTACAATGCATAACCTACAATACTCTGGGTCCAGACGGAATAGGTCAATTCCGTGCCCAAGACCCCAGAGGATCTCACGCACGCGGTCGGCCGGCCAGCCACGCAGCAGCCCCCATCCGAGCAGCCCCGGGACCAGCAACAGATCACAACGGCGGGACGGGGCCCAGACCGAGAGAGGCTGCTCCCGGGCTTGCCCCGAGCTCCGGGGCCTGGGGGCCCGGCCGGAGGGGGCTCGTCTGCGTCCTGCCTCGACCGCAGGCCCGAAGACCTGTGTCAGCCTCGCGCCCACCCCTCGCCTCCCAGGCAGCGGCGAAGAAGGCCCGGGGCGCTCCCGGAAGGCCGCGGTCCACCCCCGGGATGAGGCCGGGTCCCCCAGCCAAAGCCCCGCCAAGCCAACGAACCGGCCCCGGGTGCCTCCCCGCCGCCAGGGCCCATCCCCGAGCGCACCCATGGGCCCCCAACGCCTCCCTCCGCTCCCCCTGGCCGGCCCCCGGTGCACAAGCTCCCGGACCTCGGCTGCTGCCGCGCCACCCCCAGCCGAGCCCGCGGAGCCCCCTCCCCCCCCGACCTCCTCCCGAACCGCCCCCGCCGCGGTCCTCACTCGAACATGGATGCGGAGCGGCGGGCGCGCCCAGCCACAGGGCAGGGCCGGGCCTGGCTGAGCGTCCCCGCTGGGCAGCCGCCTCGCCTTCTTCGGCCGCCGCCCGCACCCGACCCCGCCGCCCCCCGCCGGCCGCCCGCCGCCCGCCGCCCGCCGCCCGCACAAAAGGCCGGGGCCGCGGGAGGCAGCCGCAGCGTCAGCTCCCCCTTCCTGCCCCCGCCCCGTCGCGTCACAGCACTGCCCCCCGCCCGCGGGAAGGAGGGGGAAGGGGAGGGACTGGCCGAGGCGGGGAGGGGAGGCGGGGAGGCGAGGAGGCGAGGAGGCGGGGAGGCGGGGAGGGGAGGGGGGGGCGGGGAGGCGAGGAGGGGAGGCGGGGGGGCGGGGCGGGGCGGGGCGGGGCGGGGAGGCGGGGAGGCGAGGAGGCGGGGAGGCGGGGAGGGGAGGCGGGGGGGCGGGGAGGGGAGGCGGGGGGCGGGGCGGGGAGGCGGGGCGGGGAGGCGGGGCCTAGATGGAGAGAGTCAGATACCTGAAGGGAGAAAGGGGCCGCCGGGAGGCGGGAGAGCAGGAGGTGAGAGCGAGAGGGAGACCCACGGGGGGCTGGCCAAGGCAAGGGAGGGACGGCGGGGACGGAGCGAGGCCACAGGGAGAGAGACACGAGAGGGAGAATTAGAGAGGGAGGGACGGGGCGCTGGGGCAGGAAGAGCGAGACAGAGACGGAGAGGGGCGGCTGGGACTCCAGAGCACGGAGAGAGCAAGAGAGACAGAGGCTCTAAGGTGACAGAAAAATGGACCGGGGAGGGGGAAAGACAGAAAGAGCAAAACACAGACTTGATTAAAACACGACACCGGGGCTTCCCTGGTGGTGCAGTGGTTGAGAGCCCGCCTGCCGACGCAGGGGACACGGGTTCGTGCCCCGGTCCGGGAAGATCCCACATGCCGCCGAGCAGCTGGGCCCGTGAGCCATGGCCGCTGAGCCTGCGCGTCCGGAGCCTGTGCTCCGCAACGGGAGAGGCCACAGCAGTGAGAGGCCCGTGTACCACAAAAAAAAAAAAAAAAAAAAAAAAAAAAAACACGACACCGCCATGGCAGCTAGAGGCTTGGGCACAGGCCCGACCCGCTCCCCTGGTACGGGGAAAGGGGTCCTCGGCTCCAGTGAGGCCCCAGGCTGGGGGCTCTCCGCACCCCCCCCAACCCGGGGCGGAACCTGAGAGGTGGGGCGGAGCTGGGGGTGGGATGGAGATTCGAGGAAACGGAGGGGTTGCGGCTGTGGGTACGCAGCTGGCGGGAAGCGGGTGGGGCCCTAGGCCGCCTCCCTCTCCGCATCTCTGAGGCCCAGCTGTCGGCCCCCGGAGGGCCCAGCGCCTTGGTCTCTGGGGACCCCTCTTGGTCCCAGCCCGCGTCAGCCAGCCCGAGTTAGAATCCAGCCTCCCTGGCGCTTATCTGACTTAAAGCAAGTCACCTAGTCTTGGGGATCCCACTAACTCTGTGGTCAGGACTTTCCCACAGGACAGTGGGGGGGTGGGGGGACAGCCCTTTTACAGAAGGGGAAGCCCGGCCTCAAAGATGGGAAGTGACTCGCCGAGGTCACTGTTGTTGGACGCAACCCTCACGTGACGCCATAACCTGCGCCTGTCTCTGCAGTGGCTGCCTGAGTTATCAGCTGCCTGAGTCTGTCGGTGTCCTGGACCCCTTGTCCGAGAACACAGACATGGGAGTCCTACCTCGCAGCTCCTGGCCACGGGCACCCCAGCACAGAGACTTGCTCCCCGCTCCTCTCTAGGACAGGCTGTTCCTAGCTGTTGGAAAAAAATTCCATTCCCATGGCTCTCCCACTCTACACCCCCTCCCTCCAAAAACAACCCACTGTCTTCTCCATTTTGGTGGATAGCAGGCCCCAAACTTCAGCTTTTCTTGACCCGCTCTTTCCCTCGCACATCCAGTCTCTCAGCGGACCCCGTGGGCTCCACCCACAAAGTCTATCCAGAATCTAAACTCTGCTCCTCCACTGCCCCCACGCTGGCCCATCCTCCATGCTCTCCCTCCTGGACCATCACACAGCCTCCTCCCTGGTCTCCCTGCTCCCATCCCACCCCTACAGTCTGCTCCCCACACACAGCCAGAGGGAGCCTGTGAACTGGTGTCAGGTCAGGGCCCTCGGGGCTTGGAGCCCTCCGGGAGCCCCACCTCTCAGTCCCACTGAAAGCAAAGTCCTCCCCTTGTTGCCTAGGACTCCACTCTTTCTTCTCCTCTGGCTCCCCCTTGCCCACAGCCTCTAGCTACCCAGCCTCCCTGCTGTTCCTCTAACTCCCCAGACACATTCCTGTCCCCAGGCCTTTGCACTTGCTTTGCCTCTGCAGGGAAGCTCTTCCCCCCCTTCTTCCCCTGACTGCCTCTCAAGGTCAGATCTCAGGGTCAGATCTCAGCCAGGCCTTCCCTCCCCCACCTCCCTTTATCTCACTGTTCTCTTTCTTTGTATTTCTCTTTCTTTCGAAATACTTTAAAATTTTTAATTAGGGAATATTTATCTCAAACAGGAAAAATACAAGAGTCATCTTGGTCCCTACCAAGTATATATGACATGAATAGATATGGACATTTTGCCATTTTTGCTTCAGAGCCTTTTTCTTTTTTTTTAAGAAATAAATGATTACAGTTACAGTTACCAACTCCCCACCCCTCTTTTTTCTGTTCCTGCCCCCCAAGGTACCCACTGCCCTGAAGTTGGTATGTGTTCTTTCTGTTCATTTTTCTATCCTTTTGCTGCATCAAGATGCATCCACTAACAATATATCCTATTATTCAATGTCTTCTAAAAAGATACACAATTAGGCTCCTTCTGTATCATTTTGCAACCATCATTGTTTCCGAGACTTCTCCACGTTGATACACAGAGCCCTACTTCATAAACTTTAACTCTTATCGAATGTTCATTGTTGGAAGAAACCACAATGGACATTTCTATTCAAGGCCAATGTAGTTCTTTCCTCTTTCCTCCTATAGCCTTGAACCTCCCTGTTCCTGTCTCCTTGTGCCAGAGGTAGTGTTTCTTTGCAGAAGTTTTGTTTAAACTTTTTTTTTCCCCCAAGAGTTGCAGCAGGAAATACCTTTTACATTGGTTTCCAAGTACACACTTAAAAATACGGTCAGCCCTCTGTATCTGTAAATTCCACATCTGTGGATTCAACCAATCAAGGGTCGAAAAAATAATTTTTTTTTAATTCCGGGAGGGGTACACTTGAAACTAACACAACATTGTGAATTAACTACACTTCAATTTTTTTTTTTTTTTTTTTTTTTTGCAGTACGTGGGCCTCTCACTGTTGTGGCTTCTCCCATCGCGGAGCACAGGCTCCAGATGCGCAGGCTCAGCGGCCATAGCCCACGGGCCCAGCTACTCCGCAGCATGTGGGATCCTCCCAGACCGGGGCACGAACCCTTGTCCCCTGCATCGGCAGGCGGACTCCCAAACACTGCGCCACCAGGGAAGCCCTCAATTTTTTTAAATTGGTACATAATATATTAGTTTCAGGTGTACAAAATAATAATTTAATATTTGTATAAAAAATTGGGGGGCTGGGGAGGGATAAATTAGGAGTTGGGATTAATACTATATGTAAAATAAACAGCAAGGACCTACTGTATACCACAGGGAACAATATTCAATATCTTGTAATAACCTGTAATGGAAAAGAATCTGAAAAAGAATAGATATATATGTGTATGTATAACTGAAACACTTTGCTGTACACCTGAAACTAACACAACATTGTAAATCAACTATACTTCAATAAAAAAAAAAAATTCCAGGAAGCAAAACTTGAATTTGCTGGCTGGCAACTATTTACATAGTATTTACAACCATTTACATAGCATTTACACTGCATTAGGTTTTATAAATAATCAAGAGGTAATTTAAAGTATACAGGAGAATGTGAGTAGGTAATATGCAAATACTACACCATTTTATGTAAGAGATTTGAGCATCTGCAAAGTTTGGTATCTGCAGGGGTCTTGGAATACCCCCATGGATACCGGGGACAGCTGTATATGTAATGTCACAAAATTTGTAGCAAGCCACACTTGTTCACTGCCTCATACAGTGTGTTATTTTCTTCTTCTTTTTTTTTTTTTTAGAATCGATTCTCTCCTGATCCTATTTGGGAAAAAGTGTTGATTGCTGTGTAGCGATTGCAGCAGCCCTTAAATGGGTCATGACCCACAGTTTGAAAAACACCAGGTGGGTCAAAAGAGAATGTTCACCTCTGGTTTTAGTAAGCAGTGCTCAGCTGAGCTCATTCGGTTATCCCAACACATATTCCCAGCTGCAATTTTTATCCGCATCTATTTCACAGCTTCCAGTCAGGCCCCTGTGGGGCTAAGGCCACATTCTAACTGACCTTCAGCTCCCCACCTGGAGTGCCAGCCAGAGGGAACCCACCCTGTGGGTCCTGAGAGAGAGAACCCCTTTCCCATCCCACCACCCAGGTCTGACCTGTCCTGGGGCAAACTCTCCAGGTCTGGGGTCCTCCGCAGCTGCAGGCGCTGGGGAGGTGGGGTGCAGGGGGGTGACTCCCCATCGCTGGCTGGCGTTATCTGAATGGAGGGCACCTCTGGGAGCTTCCAGGGCTTAGGGGCCAGGCCCTGGGCCCTGCCACCCTGTGGCTGCTGGCTCTGCCACTCGGCTGGGGGGACAGGTGAGTCCTGGGCCCCCGCTGTCCTGGGTCAGCAGGGGTGCGCAAGGGAGCAGGGGCAGGAACTCAGCCGTGGGGAGAGCTCTGCCTGCCCGGTTGGGGATCTTGGTCTCTGGGAGAGAAAGAAGAGGTGAAGAGGTGAAGGGGAGAGTCCCCATGCAAACCCTACCCCCCCCCCCCCCGCTGCTCTGAGAGGAGGGGTGAGCTTGAGCTTCAGAGTACAGTCAGAGAGGGGGTCAGAGAGGTCTGGGTGGGATTTCCACCTCTGCCAACATCCTCCTTTTCGACCCTGAACCTCAGGTTCATCTCTGGAAACTGGAGATCCTGATAGCGACATCCTAGGGTGACCGGGCAGTGTCAGGGAGCTCTGACAAGTGTAGGGCCCAGCCCAGGGCCCGGACCACAGCAAGCGGTCAGTGAACTCTAGACTGGGGTTTATTCTTTCTGAGAATTCACTAAGGCCAAGCCCTGGGTGAATATATACCCACCACCCCAGCACCCTTCCCCACACAGAGGGCCAGGAAGGAGCCAGCCCTGAGTGGGCCCTAGAGGCCCTTGGGCCTGAGTAACGGCTGATCAAGCGGAAAAGAGAGGCAAAATCCAGGATTTCCCTTCCCTGTTTGCCCAGCAATTGCCCCTCCCAAGACACACAAAGGGAGGGAACCAGGCCAGTTCCTGCGGTTGTGATTATGATCCTGGAGGCCACATGGGTCTGGGGAGATGAGATTAGTGTCTGTCTGTCCTCACAGCAGTACGTGGCAAGGGCTTCTTGGCACCCAGCTGCTGGGGATAGAGGGAAGGAGGAACCGTGGGACCCAGAGAGGGTTTCCCCTGGCTTGGGAAGACCCTGACCTTCACAGGCCAGGCCTGGACCCCAGAGTCCTTCCCAGACACCCCAACACCCCTACCTTATGGCTTCCTCCTCCTTTCGTCCTCACAGGTTTTGCTCTGACTTCCACGGTGAGGGCAGGTGACCAGGCCCTTTTCTGCCCCCCAGGAGTCCTGGCTGGGCCAGAGAGTCACGACCCTGTCAGGCGGAATAGCGTGTCCAGCTGGAGTCATGTTCCCCTCTGGCCAGCTGTTCCTGGGAGAAGGGCGGGGTGCCCGTGGGGGCATTCATATCTCAGAAGAGGCCCTTCCCTCTTGACTGCCCGCGGAGCAAGGGGCTGTCCTCACCCTAGGCCTCTACTGCTCCATGTCTCCTGTTGGCGGCAGCCAGCACGATGTCCCTCCTGTCCCCACTTCTCCCCCAGGACTGCTCCTCCAACCCCAGATATCACCCCCAGGTGGCCACATCTGAGGCTCTTCCAGTCCTCATCTTCCAGCCCTGCTCCTAGAGGCGGGAACCTGGGAGACCCCTCTTCTTTCTGGTGGGTTCTCTTGGCCTCAAGGGCATCCCACTGACAGCTCCACCTCACTTTTGTGCACAGCTCCTTCTTTTCCACCTGATCTGTAAAAGCTGGCATTCCCCATGGCTTAGCTCTTTTCCAATTTTATTATGTAATAATTGACACATGCTAAAGGACGTCTGCATCCTACTTGTGAGTTACCAAGTTGAACAGTAAAATGAACCCCATAATCCCCCACACCCGATTTGAGAGCCAGCACATCACTGTGAGTCCCCCTGTGACCGCCTTATCCTACCCCTGCCTCCCTTCCAAAAGCCTCCGTCACCCCTCATTTGTCAGTTATCATTCCTTCATGTCTTTTAATTGCTTTTTTGAAATCAGAATGGTATGCACTCCTAACCATTATAATTTTTAGCTTTACTTGCTTTTGAGCTTTATAAAATGGAGTCATTCCATCCATGTGTCATCTTCTGTGACTGGCTTTTCTCACTCAACATTATTTCTAAGATTCATCCCTAAGGGAGCAGGTAGTTACACTTCATCTATTTTTGCTGCTGCACAATATTCCTTTGTGAAATTAACACCACAATTTATTTATCCATTTTTCTGTCTGTCCCATAGACACTGGGTTGTTTCCGGCTCTCTGCCCTAATGAGCTGCGGAGCTGCCCTGAATGTTCCTGGACGTGCTTCTCGGGTAACTCCTGGATTAGCCAGCGTCCCCCTGATTGGCCGGCCGTCTGTGCCTCACCTGTGCTGCTCTGGCTCTAAGTGCCCGGGCTGATTCTGTGGATCTGCCTAACTCTGAGTCTATAAGATATCTCCTCAATTACTTGATCTTTAAAGTAAGTCTTGATATCTGGTGAAGCAAGTCTTTCTGTGATGTTCCTGTTCTACCAGCGTCAGCTTGTCAAGTGCCAGGGGGGAAAAAATCAACAATGGGAGTTTCATTGTTATGCTCTAACCAACAATTGATATCTTTACAATACTGAGTTTTCCAAAATGTCCACATGGGGTCACACTCCACGTATTTAGGTATGTGTTAATGTCCTCTCTGAGTGTTTAGGTTTGTTTTTTTTTAAGTCGTGGCAAAATGCACATAACATAAAAGTTACTGTCTCAACCTTTTTAAGTGTACAGTTCAGGAGCATTAAGTTCATTCATTGTTCCTCAGCCGCCACCACCATGTGCTAAGTTACTTTTGAAAAATAATGTTTCTTACCAAGTTCTTTCATATCTTTTCTTAGATTTGTTTTCCCTTTGGTATTTTATGTTTTCAAAAAGCTTTTAGTGACAGATAATACACACACAAAAAAAGGCATACAATGTAAATAGCTTAATATATAATCATAAAAGGAACTCCCATAGACCCACCGCCCAAGTCAAGAAAAAACATGTTGCTGCCCAACCCGCCCCCTACCCTCTGCCAGATGCCACCCAGTGACGCTTCCCAGCCAAACCCTCCTCCCCTCCAAAGACAAGTACACTCTGACTTCTATGTTAATCCCTTCCTTTGCGTTTCTTTAGTGTTTTACTACCTGAGCATATGTTTCCCAACACCCCAGTTTAATTTTGCCTGCTTCTGAACTTCGTAGAAATAGAATAACACACTTTGAAGTCTTTTGTATTTGGCTTTTTCCCTTTAACATTCTGTTTGTGACTCATCCCCTTTATTGTGTGTGGCTGAAACTTCTTTTTTTTTTTTTTTTGCGGTACGCGGGCCTCTCACTGTTGTGGCCTCTCCCGTTGTGCAGCACAGGCTCCGGACGCGCAGGCCCAGCGGCCATGGCTCACGGGCCCAGCCGCTCCGCGGCATGTGGGATCTTCCCGGACCGGGGCACGAACCCGTGTCCCCTGCATCGGCAGGCAGACTTGCAACCACTGCGCCACCAGGGAAGCCCACCTTCTTCATTTTTAATGTCGTATAGTAGTTCTTTTACATGTGTCTTTGTGTTCCTTCTGTCACACATCAAGTATCTATCTATCCATCCATCCACCCATCCATCCCCCCATCTATCCATCCATCCATGGGTGTTTCAGAGCTTCATTTGTCTACCCCTGTGCAAAAACCACACCATCCTATTATTACACACCTAATTACCATATGTTTCAACACAGATATAAACAGGTATATATTTTACAGGTATAAAATGTACACCTATAAAATATATACATATATACACCTGTATATAAAACAGGTATATTTATGTATATATTTTATACATATATACACATATGTATAATATATATGTGTGTAGTTTCATAACTCGTCTTGATATCTGGGATGGAAAGTCTTCCCACTTTGCTCTTATTTAGGAGTCTCTTGGCTTTTCATGTTAGAGGCTTTCCTCAAATGTTCATGATCCTTGGTCCATATTTAGAAGTGGGGCCCAGCCTGTGGTTTAACAACTGAGGGGTCAGAGGAAGACAGAAATAAGAAAATATTTTGCAGAAAAACCTCAAGGGTTCTATTTAGGACAGCTTGTTGGTGATGCCTGTGCATACTCCAGATGGAGAGGTCCAGTGGGCAGCTGGCAAACAGAGGTCAGGGCTGGCCCCGGGAGTCGCCAGCACGTGGATGTGATCACCCCCCCCCCAAGATGCCTGGACGCAAGATGTCCCTCCCCTCCCCTGACATATCTTTTCCCAGAACCCACCCTTCTCTTCCTGTACAAGATTACTGTCTTCAGGAAACATCGAGCTTGACTCAGATTCTCTCTTA